>NC_136307.1:10834751-11394751 GCF_964198595.1 Lampetra fluviatilis | reverse complement strand
CGGCGCTTGTGCCAGGCTATGTGCACCTTGAGGCCACGTGGAGTGTCGAACGCCCGCTGGCAGGAGGTCACGGGGCAGACCCAGGTGCCACGGGTCGACTCACTGAGATGACCGAGATGACTGGCTGATGCACCACCTGTGCCCCCTACTGTATCAACTTGCTGTGCTTTACTCACCCGGCGCTCCGCTCGTTGTTGTGAGCGTCGCTCCTCTGCCCTCCGTTGTTGTTGGAGGGCGACTGCCTCCAACTGCCCAGTAGCGTCCTTCACGAGCCTCCTCCACAGAGGCCGATCTTGACACCGCTGGTACCAGTCATCGGCAAGTCCACTCAGCTCCACGTCCTCCTGTACCACATCACTCCATCTCTTCTCTAGCCCGTGCCGCGCCCGTTTAGCCCCCTCGATCCGGCCGAACAAAAGCTGTTTAGGCATGCGGTGGCTGGGCATGCGGGTTACATGACCCAGCCAACGCAGCCTTGCCTGCCGGAGGAGCTCACGCACCCACACATACGCACCCACACACACGCACACACACACACAAACACGTACCCACACACACACACGCACCTACATATACCCACACACACTCACACACACACACACGCACCCACACACACACACACGCACACACACACACGCACACACACACAAACACGTACCCACACACACACACACGCACCTACATATACCCACACACACGCACACACACACACACGCACCCACACACACACGCACACACACACACGCACCCACACACACACGCACACACACACGCACCCACACACACACACGCACCTACACACACCCACACACACGCACACACACACACACACGCACCCACACACACACACGCACCTATACACACCCACACGCACGCACGCACGCACACTCCCAAAAACACACACCCACACGTACGCACCCACCCACACACACGCACCCACACACACGCACCTACACACGCACCCACACACACACGCACCCACACACACACGAACCCACACAGACTGCTGAGGCGAGTGTTGTTAGCGAGCACATGTGAAGGGCGGCACGGGACGTGCACCACGCCCGACCGCCTTTGTATCTCCAGTGGCGATGTTTACACACCGTACCAGGTATTCGTTTGAGGCTGAATCGGCCTAGGGGAGCCCCCAGAACCGGTCCAGATAATCGTCATTGGTGTTGGCCGAGATCGGGAATCGAACTCGGGTCGCCACGGGGTTCGTAGCGCAGGGCACGAATCGTGACACTTCCGCTGCCCACATACACTCAATCCAGAAAGACAAAGATCCCCCTATAGCCTTAACAGACTGTTGGGGCAAGTGCTGTTAACGAGGACCTGTGAAGGCCGGAACGGAACACGAGGGGGCGGGTGGAGAGCACCACGGCCGACCGCCTTTGTCTTCCTAGTGGCGACGTTTACACACCACACCAGGTACTTATTTAACGCTGAGTCGACCTAGGGGAGGCTCCAGGACCGGTTCAGATCATGGTCACTGGTGTTGGTGGCCGTGAGCGGCAATCGAACTCGGGTCGCCGCCGGGTTCGTAGCGCGTCGCGGCGCTGGCCGCCGCTGCCGCTCCGCACAGCGCGGCGAGCCGCGACCCTGCGGGCCCTGCCGTGGAGGAGGGAGATGGAGGAGACGGGCACCTCGCGTCCCTCGCGTCCGCGTTTAACCCCCCCCCGCCCCCTCCCCCGCGCCCCGTGTGTACGCGCTTGAATGGGGGAGCGGTGGCGCAGCGGTGAGCGCACTCAACCACAATACCGGTGAAACCCGAGTTCGACCGATGACGGGTGGCGGATATTCTGACCTGTCCCCCTCTTAGCCTTAAAAAACGAACGCGTCACCTGGTGCCGTGGGTGAACATCACCACTGGGGAGACAAAGGCGTCCGGGCGTGGCGTTGCCCTGCACCTCCCCCCCGAAAACCTCCCTGGTGTGCCGTTGCCGGCCTTCATCAGTGCTACTCGCGAAGAGCACCTTGCTCCAAGGGTGTGTGGTTGAAGGCGACACGGAGGAGATTTGTCTGCGTCTATAAACTCGGCGCGCACGCGTGTGCTCACCCCACGGTGAGCGTGTGTTCATCCACCGCGTGGGGCGTGTGTTCATGCACCACGTGTGTTCATGCACCACGTGTGTTCATACACCGCGTGGGGCGTGTGTTCATGCACCACGTGTGTTCATCCACCGCGTAAGCCACAGCGCGGTTCGCCGCTCTTTAAAGCAGAGGATCCGCGATGCGAATTCCAGTGGCAGCCCTGGTTAATACCGTGGGTGAATTTTTTACCTTTACAAAATAATACGTGGCACGTCACAGCGGCGTCATTCGCTAGAGCATTGTAGGCCACATTGATAAATTGCCCACAAATTACTCAATGAGGTTACCCCCCACCCCCCCCCCCCCGAACTGCGAAAACCGGGGCACCATCCTCCTGAAAACCGAGCCATGAGGTCCAGCGAGGATTTCCTCGGCTGAAGCGTAACTTGAGCAATGGGTCAAATAGAACCGATGAGAGACGGGTTTGTCCAGGTGTGTGGTGGGGGTTTCGTGTGGGTGGGGTGTGAGTTGTTAGATCTAGGGGTGGTGTGCGGTGCATGTTGGTGGGGCGTGATTCGTCTCGGTGGGTAATGTGTTGTGTGTGGTGTGTAGTGTGGAGTGTGTGGTGTGTTGTGTGTGGTGTGGTGTGACTTGGTGGGGAGTTTGTGGTGTGGTAGGAGCGGCTAGAAAGCGGGAAGCGCGTTTCGCTACGAACCCGGCCAACATCGCCAGTGACGATTATCTCAACCGATCCTGGGCCTCCATTAGGTCGACTCAGCCTCAAATGAGTAGCTAGTGCGGGGTGCAAACATCGCCACTGGGGAGACAAAGGCGTCCGGGCGTGGCGTTGGCCACCCACCCCCTCGTGCGCTACTCGCTCACGGCACTTGCCCCAACAGTCTGTTGAGGCTACACGGGGGAAATTTGTCTTTGTGGTGCGGCGCGTCACGGCGCGATGCATTCGACGGAGGAGTGCGATTTGTGTGCATTTGTATCGATTTGAGTCGATTTTTAATCGATTTGTATAGATTGTTATCGATTTGTGTCATCGCTTTTTATCGATTTTTATCGATTTGCGTCGATTTATATAGATTTTTTAATCGATTTGTGTCGATTTTTATCGATTTGTATCGATTTGTATCGAGGTAGAATGAGGACCGGGCCCCTCCGTGACGAATCCCGTTCCATCTCCTCCCTTCCCACCTCTCCCCCAACTCCCCTTGCCTCCCCGCAGAGAGAACAGCGAGAACGCGCACCACCACCACTCCAACGCGGGAGGGGGCGCGGGCGGTGGGGGGCCGGGGGGCGGGGGGGGGCTGCTGCTCTCCCCCCTCCACGGGGGCCGCGGCCTCCTGAGCTCGGACGACGACGAGAGGAGTCCGGGCCCCTCCCCCGCGCACTCCACCCCCGACGACACCCCGCCGCGCCTCCTGGGACATCACCCCGCAGCAGCAGCAGCAGCATCGGCAGCAGCAGCAGCAGGGCACGGCGAGCACCACCAACATCATCACCATCAGCAGCATCAGCATCATCAGCATCATCATCATCATCAGCAGCAGCAGCATCACGCCAGCGCGTACCAGCAGCAGTACGTGGGGGGCACCCTGATGCCTCTGCCGGCTTTGGCCTCTAACTCTGCGGGGGGCGCCCTGGCCGGGCCGGGCCCCCTACTGCAGCAGCAGCAGCAGCTGCAGCTGCAGCAGCAGCAGCAGCAGGCGGCACACGCCCTGCAGGACTCGTCGCTGCTGCAGCCGCTCTCCTCCAGCCTCGTGAACATCGGGTAGCGAGCTGGGGGCGCGGGGGGAGGGGCGTTCCCCCCCCTCCTCCTCCCCTGCCCAGCTGGGTGAAACACTGCGGGGGGTGGGGGGGGGGTCCCGGGGGGGGGGGGGGTCCTGGGGGGGGGGTCCCAGGAACGGGGTCAGGGAAGCGGGGAGACCCGGCCCCGTTGGGGTCAAGACGCCCCGCGTCACTCTGCCCCCCCCCCCCTTGCACAAGGGGGCCCCCCACCCCGTCCTTCGTCCCCATACTTCACCACCCCTGGGCCCGAAGGTGCGGCTCGCGCCGGCTCAACTCAGCAAGCAGAGACGTCCTCAGGGGCCCCGAAATTCAACCCGAACCTCACCACAACCTCGCCACAACCTCGCCACAACCTCGCCACAACCTCACCACAACCTCGCCACAACCTCGCCACAACCTCACCACAACTTCGCCACAACCTCGCCACAACCTCACCACAACCTCGCCACAACCTCGCCACAACCTCACCACAACCTCATCACAGCCTCACCACAACCTCGCCACAACCTCACCACAACCTCGCCACAACCTCGCCACAACCTCACCACAACCTCGCCACAACCTCACCACAACCTCGCCACAACCTCACCACAACCTCACCACAACCTCACCACAACCTAGCCACAACCTCGCTACAACCTCACCACAACCTCACCACAACCTCGCCACAACCTCACCACAACCTCGCCACAACCTCGCCACAACCTCACCCCTGGCGCGAGACGCGGCAGGACTCGCAACCGACGATGTCACAGCCTCGCGTTTCAATGTTGCGACGTCTGATAGACGAAACCTCCCACGCGTACAGAACCTCACCGCACATGCCCCCCCCCTGCACCCCCAACAACTCTCCCAGACCCCCACCCCTCCCCCCGCTCGCTTCTTCACTGAACCCTCGCGGCGCCTCGCGATCATCCGCGGCTCAGCCCCTCGGCTGGGACCGCGGCAAGGGTCACGGTTCAACACCGGGGCCCGTTCCGGCGTTCCGGCTCCGCGGCAATAAACGAACTCAAATCGTGAAACTACAAGCGGATCGATTGCGCAACGTGAGCCGCGGCGGGGAGAGGTCACAGAGGTCGAGTCACGGTCCGGGGGTGGGGGGGAGAGGTGGGGGTGGAGGTGGGGGGTGGAGGTGGGGGGTGGAGGTGGGGGGGTGGAGGTGGGGGGGTGGAGGTGGGGGGGGTGGAGGTGGGGGGGGAGAGGTGGGGGGTGGAGGTGGGGGGTGGAGGTGGGGGGTGGAGGTGGGGGGGTGGAGGTGGGGGGGTGGAAGTGGGGGGGGTGGAGGTGGGGGGGGAGAGGTGGGGGGTGGAGGTGGGGGGGTGGCGGTGGGGGGGTGGAGGTGGGGGGGGGTAGAGGTGGGGGGAGAGGTGGGGGGTGGAGGTGGGGGAGAGAGGTGGGGGGTGGAGGTGGGGGGGTGGAGGTGGGGGGCGGTGTTACTCCGCTCTCCGTGTGCAGTCAAAGAGCCGCGCTCCTGCCGCCTGCTGAGAGGCGCGTCCAGCTCCCTGCTCCAGGCCCCCAGCCCGTGTCTCCCAGCCCATGTCTTCCAGCCCATGTCTCCCAGCCCGTGTCCCCCACCCAGCCCGTTTCTCCCAGCCCGTGTCTCCCAGCTCCTGTCTCCCAGCCCGTGTCTCCCAGCCCGTGTCTCCCAGCCCGTGTCTCCCAGCCCGTGTATCCCAGCCCGTGTCTCCCAGCCCGTGTCTCCCAGCCCGTGTCTCCCAGCCCGTGTCTCCACGTAGCGTGACCAACACTCCCGCTACGTTTGCTGCCGCCGCTCTTCTCGAGTGCTGCGCGCTGCGGTGCTGGCAGCGGTGGGCGCCATGGTTAGCGCACCGCGCACGGGCGAGCCGACTTTGCCATGAGCGGCGAGCGATATTCAAACCGGTTTCCGCACCACCACGCGCCCTTCCACTTCACATATCCGCATTGAGAACGAGTGGTGAAGTATGGTTAAACAGGCGCCATGGTGGCCGACACGGTGTGGTGGGTGTGTGGTTTCTCTCCAGCGCCGGGCTGTGATGCACAGTGCACGACTCAGATTGTGGTTGGTGTTGTTGTTATTTATTGCGGATTTCGTGACTGCCGATGAGGGTGTTACAGCAAACTCGTCGCGACACAAACAGCGCCACGGGGCTTGGATCGTGGTGCTCGCCTCGATTGTACATCCCGCAGTGACGGTCCCTCCCGGTGAGCCGAGTGCGTGACAGCGTCAGACGTGGAGGGACGAGACGTGGAAGGGTGAGTGGTGGAGTGGTGGAGGTGGAGGGGCGAGAGGTGGAGGGGTGAGTGGTGGAGTGGTGGAGGTGGAGGGGCGAGAGGTGGAGGGGTGAGTGGTGGAGTGGTGGAGGTGGACGTGTGAGTGGTGGAGTTGGCCACTCCCCGCGTGACTCGTGACAAGAAGCAAGAGAAGACGTCTCGAGCCGACATCGCGAGCAGCTTCGCTCGGCTCCTTCCTGAGACCGGCTGCGTCCGCTCTGCACATCACGAGCACTGTGGCTGACGTCATCACTCGTCATCACCACCATCATCATCATCATCACTATCGACATCAATCACGCACCGTCATCATCATCATCACATCCTCATCCCAGCCACCGTCTTTGCGGGAGGCACTTCATTTCTCCACCCGGGCTCTCGGGAAGCCGTGGAGTGGATCGCACAAATCGGACATCGAATCGTCGGCTAGTCCCTCGCCATCGCCACGATCGCCACCCCGGCGCATTCATCATCAAGCGAACTGCGGTCATCCTCACAGCAGCGACCTTTGCCTGACAGCCATCGAACACAGACGGCGGTCACCGCATCGCGCGCTCGCAAATGCGCTTCTGCGGCCGTCTGGAACTCTCTTCTTCCGAAGCTTTGCACTTTTTAAATCATCTCGATTGAAAACTCATTTCTCGAGAACTGCTTTTTGTGATTATGTTGTTGCCCATCCCCCGCACCTCGGATGAGGACGGGTTAGCTCCGTACGGCGCCAAAGACGTTCAACGTACATACATGATCACAACCTCGCAGTCATCACCCATGTGCTATGAATGAAGGGCCATTGCTGGAAACGTCTCCTGTTTTAAGACCGCTGACGCAGTGTTGTTGTTGCTTGTGCACCACTGCCAACGCAGCAGCAGCATCGCCAACACAATCTACCTGTGCTCAAAACGTACCGACAGACCACGTGCTCACCTGAGATGATGTTTTAGTCGTGGACTCACTCGGTGATGTGGGGCGCAAAGGTGAGTGTCGGTGGCCGTGCAACCCAAACGACGACCCGTGCAGTCATCCCACTGCGGATTGCGCTGCTTTAACGAAGCAACAGCAGAGCGACACGAACTTTCTCTCTCTGCTGCTGCTGAAGCCCTCTCGTCATGGCCAGCAGCAGCAGCAGACCTCAACGTCGGCGTCTGGCTCCTGAGCCAGGTTGAGCCGCGGGGCGCCCGGGGCTCGCTCGACTCCACGCTTCGAGTGGAACCCGAACCATCGTCACCATGAATTGGGTCGATAAAGTGTCCAACAATCTCGACATCTCGTCGCAGTGAGAGCGCCTGTAGTGAGTGAGCAACTGGCGTCAAGACACCATGATGCTGATGATGATGGAGACAATGGTGATGATTATGGTCATGACAGTGACGATGACATTCTTTGAGGTTGATGGATGGATGACGAAAAGTGTATCATTTGATGACGATGGCTGGATTAATGGAAAAATGAAGGATGGATTTGTGATGGACGTATTGACGGTGGTCGATGTATTGATGGTGGATGTATTGATCGTGATGGATGATCGATGTATATTTGATGGAATGATGTTGATGGATGACGGATGTATAAATGATGGTCGGATGATTGATGAATTAATTATGGATATATTTTATTTCATGTAAGGTTTGATGAATGATGCGTGGATGGATTGATGTATTTATATAAGCATGGATGATATAATGGAAGACGCATGGATGGATGGATCATGCAATGGATGGATGGATGATGCATGGAGTGATGGACAATGCATGGATTGATAGATTTATATATATACATTGATCGATGTATGCATATATGTATTGATTAATCGATGGATTGATGGATGGATGGATTCATCTTCTTGGTTCTTTCGGTAAAGTCACGTAGAAGGGAAATAATAAAATAATAAAAATTAAACATAATAAAATAATTCTCACGACGTTTCGGCCACAACGCAAGCAGCCGTCCTCAGGTGAAGAATAGGTCTGTCGGAAAGACGCTGTCCCTTCTACGTGACTTTACCGAAAGAACCAAGAAGATGAATCCCTGCAGTCACGAAAGCTTTAAATCGAGATGGATGGATTGTTGAACGGACGAGAGAGATAGTGCATGGGGGAAGGTATGGGTGGATGGTGAAGCCGCCCTGCCACTGGTTTCCAGGCGAGACGCCGACGTGACAGCTACCGAGAAGCAGCAGCAGTAGCAGCAGCAGTAGCAGCAGCGGCAGCAGCAGTAGCAGCAGCGGCAGCAGCAGCAGCAGTAGCAGCAGCAGCGGTAGCAGCAGCGGCAGCGGCAGCAGCAGTAGCAGCAGCGGCAGCAGCAGTAGCAGCAGCGGCAGTAGCGGCAGCAGCGGCAGTAGCGGCAGCGGCAGCAGCAGTAGCAGCGGCAACGGCAGCAGCAGCAGTAGCAGCAGCGGCAGCAGCAGCAGTAGCAGCAGTAGCGGCAGCAGCGGCAGCAGCAGCGGCAGCAGCAGGGATCGTGCCTGGGCTTGGGGGTCAGGTGAGCGGCGTGACCGCTTTTCCGTCCCGTCCACGGCAAGTGACCTCCAACCCGGGGTCATACCGCGCCGCCAACACCAACCCTTCCCCCCCCCCCTACTGGACATCTGTGAAAAAGAGCTTTAGAGCTCATCGGATTCCTCCAGCATATATATAAATGTTCTGATTCTGAACCCCTACACCAGCGTGAGGAAGTATATTCATTCGGTCACGTGCGTGTACATATAAACACACTGTATTGTATATAACTGCGTCGTAAAAATTAACTGTACACATGCGTGCATGTCCTGCGACCATTCGCGCAGCGAGTTTCACCTAGCCTCAAAAGTGCACCTAGCCTGGCACAAGCTCCCGTGGGGTGAAGTTACCGCCACGAGTGTCAATCCACTGCTGGATGAAGGCCTCGCCGCGCTGTGTCGGTCGCGGGCGTTGTTTGACCATACTTCACCACGCCGGTCAGAGCGAGTTGGTGACATCAGGGAGTCCATAACCTGTTAAGATATTCTTCGCCGATGTTAGCCATGGCCGGGAATCGAACTCAGGTCTCCGGGTTCACTAACCGCTGTGCCACTTTGTTTACGTGTGTATAGACGGAGTAAGGCAGGGTGTCACAAACTCGCTCCACGGTCAACGTGCCCGCTGATTTTGGAACACATTTCACGCGACGCACACAGCAAATTAACGCTGTCTCCGTGAATAGATCGGATTCATGTTAAGAGTGAGGTCTCAGTGTGCGTGTGTACACGTGTTCCCCGTGACGCAGAGAGCGTTAATTGCTGAGCCTATCATGTGATACGAGTTTTAAAAATGTGCAGCGTGAGTAAAATTGGTAAAAAAAATTGGCAAACAAAGGCGTAGGTAGCGGTGGCGCGTCGGGCGGACTCGAGTCGTGGACACCCTGGAGCGAGGTCGGTGCGAGTCCGTGTTCAAGCCCCAAGAGACACTGACGGCACTCTTCACTACCCACGTGTGCCTGTGTCCACGTTTGTACGGGGAGCGGTGGCGAGGCGGTTAGCGCACAGCGCTATGAACCCGGCCAGCCGAGTTCGATTTCCGCAAACAGCAGCGGAATATTTGAACCGGTCCTGGGCACCCCCTAGGTCGACTCAGCCTCAAATGAGTACCTGATGCGGTGTGTAAACATCGCCACTGGGGAGACAAAGGTGGCCGGGCATGGGGCTGACCACCCGACCCCCTCGTGTGCCGTGCCGGTTCTCATAGGTGCTACCCTCAACAAGTCTGTTCAAGGCGAGACGAGGGATCCCACGCACCCACACACCCACGCACGCATCCACGCACGCAACCACGCGCCCACACACCCATGCACGCACCCACACACCCACACACCCACGCACGCACGCACCCACGCACACACCCACGCACAATGTTAATTAGCCGGACACGTTTGATGCGCGTGGCACAATAATTGAGCGTAATTAGCGCGCGTGCACGGCGAGCCGCGTGTGCGCGTGACAGCCACGCAGCCCGGGCACATCAAGGGGTCACCAAAGGTGGGGGGGGGGGTCAGGTACCCCCACACATCCTCCTCAACATCCCCCCCCCCCTTACAAAGACCCCCGTGTGGCCTACACAGTCCTCTGCTAGGCAGTAGCACCCAAGCCGTCGGCCGGCACGGCGCACGAGGGCGGTGGAGCGGCCAGCACCACGCCCAGCCGCCTTTGTCTCCCCAGTGGCGATGTTTACATATACATACACGCTCACTCAAACACAGGCACCGCGTACGTGAAGACACATGTTCACACGTCATGAAGACTTCACACTACAATCCATACTTCACAGGGACCGGCGTGGGGAAGTATGGCCACATTCACGACCCGCACGGCGTAGGGGCGGGCGAGGGAGGGAGGCCTTCGTCCAGCAAAGGGCCAAATGGGCATGGACTCGTCGACCTCTCTAGCATCTAAAGCCTCTGAACGTCCTTCCCAAGTTCCATTAAAACAATAGACACATCACTGACACAATAGACACATGACTAACACAATAGACACACCACTAACACAATAGACATAATGCTAACACAATAGACACACAACTAACACAATAGACACACCACTAACACAATAGACATAATACTAACACAACAGACACACCACTAACACAATAGACACACCACTAACACAATAGACACACCACTAACACAATAGACACACCACTAACACAATAGACATAATACTAACACAATAGACACATCACTAACACAATAGACACACCACTAACACAATAGACACAATACTAACACAATAGACACACCACTAACACAATAGACACAATACTAACACAATAGACACAATACTAACACAATAGACACAATACTAACACAATAGACACACCACTAACACAATAGACATAATACTAACACAATAGACACATCACTAACACAATAGACACACCACTAACACAATAGACACACCACTAACACAATAGACACATCACTAACACAATAGACACACCACTAACACAATAGACACATCACTAACACAATAGACACACCACTAACACAATAGACACATCACTAACACAATAGACAAACCACTAACACAATAGACACATCACTAACACAATAGACACACCACTAACACAATAGACACACCACTAACACAATAGACACACCACTAACACAATAGACACATCACTAACACAATAGACACCACTAACACAATAGATACACCACTAACACAATAGACACACCACTAACACAATAGACACATCACTAACACAATAGACACACCACTAACACAATAGACACACCACTAACACAATAGACACATCACTAACACAATAGACACACCACTAACACAATAGACACATCACTAACACAATAGACACCACTAACACAATAGACACACCACTAACACAATAGACACACCACTAACACAATAGACACATCACAAACACAATAGACACATCACTAACACAATAAACACATCACTAACACAATAGACATACCACTGATACAATAGGCATAGTTAATTAAATAGACATGCCATTAATAAAATAGACAAACCCATAAATACAATACAATAGGCCAATATACCTACACACATACAATGTATACGTACCACTGATACAACATACATAGTAATAAAACAAGACACATCGTTATTGAAATCGTGGAGATAAATGCATGCATACCACTCATTACTGCTGCACGTTGCCACTGCCGTGGCCTCATATTGATACCTGCACTGCTGCAACTACAAAGACAAAGATCCCCCCCGTGTAGCCTTAACAGACTGTAGGGGCAAGTGCTGTTAGCGAGCACCTATAAAGGCCGGCACGGCACTCGAGGGGATGGGTGGCCAACAACCACGCCCGGCCGGTGTTGACACACATCGCACCAGGTACTAATTTGAGGCTGAGTCAACCTACGGGAGGCCCAGGCCCGTTTCAGATAATCGTCACTGGTGTTGGCCGTGAACGGGAATCGAACCCGGGTCGCCAGGTTTGTAGCGCAGCGCGTTAACCGCAACACTACCGCTCCCCATATTGCTGCTGCAACTACCCACACCTGCACACCGCTCCTGCTGCTGCTGCTGCAGCTGCTGCACACAGACTGTTGGGGCAAGGCGCTGCGGTTGTGTTTGATGGTGTGGCCTCTCATGTGTCCGTCCACTGCGCGTAGAACAACACGAGCGTCGTCTTGACGCATCCCATCAGAGTGCCGAGCGCAGGCGGTGCGTGCCTATTGTCCGCCTCTCTGCTTTGTATCCGACTCGAAACGCTCACGTCCTTTGATCGTGACCGTCTGACCAAGCCAGTCAGCCAGCCAGACAAACTAAAAAAACTATAATAATAATAAGCTAGTATGGTATCTGCACATAACGACGCGTAATGGCGATCTGCTGTTACCGATTCTTTACACGACTGCTGCCACTGCTACTTACGACTGCAAATACTGCACTCACCTACTCACCTACTCACCTACTCACCTACTCACTCACCTACTCACCTACTCACCTACTCACCTACTCACCCACCCACTCACCTACTCACTCACCTACTCACCCACCCACTCACTCACTCACCCACCCACTCACCTACTCACCCACTCACCCACCCACTCACCTACTCACCCACTCACTCACCTACTCACCCACCCACTCACCTACTCACCCACCCACTCACCTACTCACCCACCCACTCACCTACTCACCCACCCACTCACCTACTCACCCACCCACTCACCTACTCACCCACTCACCCACCCACTCACCTACTCACCCACTCACTCACCTACTCACCCACCCACTCACCTACTCACCTACTCACTCACCTACTCACCTACTCACCTACTCACCTACTCACTCACCTACTCACCTACTCACCTACTCACCCACCCACTCACCTACTCACTCACCTACTCACCCACCCACTCACTCACTCACCTACTCACCCACCCACTCACCTACTCACCCACCCACTCACCTACTCACCCACTCACCCACCCACTCACCTACTCACCCACTCACTCACCTACTCACCCACCCACTCACCTACTCACCCACCCACTCACCTACTCACCCACCCACTCACCTACTCACCCACCCACTCACCTACTCACCCACCCACTCACCTACTCACCCACTCACCCACCCACTCACCTACTCACCCACTCACTCACCTACTCACCCACCCACTCACCTACTCACCCACCCACTCACCTACTCACCCACTCACTCACCTACTCACCCACTCACTCACCTACTCACCCACTCACTCACCTACTCACCCACCCACTCACCTACTCACCCACCCACTCACCTACTCACCCACCCACTCACCTACTCACCCACTCACCCACCCACTCACCTACTCACCCACTCACTCACCTACTCACCCACCCACTCACCTACTCACCCACCCACTCACCTACTCACCCACTCACTCACCTACTCACCCACTCACTCACCTGCTCACCCACTCACTCACCTACTCACCCACTCACTCACCTACTCACCCACCCACTCACCTACTCACCCACTCACTCACCTACTCACCCACTCACTCACCTACTCACCCACTCACTCACCTACTCACCCACTCACTCACCTACTCACCCACCCACTCACCTACTCACCCACTCACTCACCTACTCACCCACTCACTCACCTACTCACCCACTCACTCACCTACTCACCCACCCACTCACCTACTCACCCACTCACTCACCTACTCACCCACTCACTCACCTACTCACCCACTCACTCACCTACTCACCCACTCACTCACCTACTCACCCACTCACTCACCTACTCAACCCACCCACTCACCGCAACTACTTACCCAACCACTTACTCATTCACTCACCTACTCACCTACCCACTCACCTACTCACCCACCCACTCACCTACTCAACCCACCCACTCACCACACTACAGGTCCCCCCCCCCCACCTGCTCCACTTGGAAATCCCCTCCTCCCATTGTCACCCTCATCACCACCATCCCCTCCGCTCATCGTCACCATCACCACCATCATCGCCCCCCCCTCATACAAAAATAGCCTCGCTCAATTCGAGACACGCTCTACACTCCGACAAGAGTGCTGCTTGTTGCTGGCCGCTTGACGTGTTGCTGTGTAAAGCAAATAGCGATTGAACTTCGCCAAACACATTCGCTTCCTGCTTGCGAACCCCACAATGAACGCATCGGCCATGGTCCATCCACAGCTGGTTTGAAGGCCTCTCCCGACGCCGTTGCCCCCCCACCCCCACGCGAGCCGTCTCCTCTCGCCAGAACCAACGCAGATGAAGGCGCAGCCCTGCAAGTGCCCACTCACGCCAACAGCTACGGCGGAAGTGCGTCCACTGGTCGACTCTTGTCACGCTGACCGGGCGTGTTGGGAGAGGCGTGGGTGGACCCACGTGTTGGGAGAGGCGTGGGTGGACCCATTTAAACTGCTGGGGTGGACAGAGGCAGAAGGTGGAGGGAGATTTGGATTTGAGAGACTCGCTCCATTGTTTAAAGTCCAGTGCGCTGCTGTTGACCATCACACCCACTGTGGCGGCAGCCCCCGACTACCAATGGTTCTATATTTATAGATATTACGACATGATTGTGAAGAAAGTCGCTAAATGTCATCGGTGACACTTCACTAAACACAAATGTTAAGCGTAAAGAGGAGCAGTTCTGCTCAGGCGACGGATGCACGTGTCGCGAACAGAGACTCCCCCACCGGGTTAAAGTGTCGCGAACATAGACCCCCCCCCCTTGGTTACACGTGTCGCGAACACAGACACTACCCCCTTGGATACACGTGTCACGAACAAAGACCCCCCCCGGTTAAATGTGTCGCGAATACAGACCCCCCCTTGGGTACAAGTGTCACGAACAAAAACCCCTCCCCCTGGCTACATGTGTCGCGAATACAGCCCCCCCCATTGAGTCACACATGTCGCGAACAGAGACCCCCCCTCCCTGGTAACATACCGTGTCGCAAACAGAGACACCCCGCCCCCGCACTAAAGTTACACCACGTGTCGCGAACAGAGACTCCCCCGGTCACAACACGTGTCGCGAACAGAGACTCCCCCTGTCACACCACGTGTCGCGAACAGAGACTACCCCTGTTACACCACGTGTCGCGAACAGAGACTCCCCCTGTTACACCACGTGTCGCGAACAGAGACTCCCCCGGTCATACCACGTGTCGCGAACAGAGACTCCCCCGGTCATACCACGTGTCGCGAACAGAGACTCCCCCTGTCACACCACGTGTCGCGAACAGAGACCCGTGCGCAGTTGCGCGCGTCACGCGGTCGCGGCCCGTAACGCGGGGGTCGCGCGTTTGCGATGACAGGAGGGGCGGTGGGGGTGGGGGGTGAGGCGGTGGGGGGTGAGGCGGTGAGGGTGGGGGGTGAGGCGGTGAGGGTGGGGTGGGGCGGGGGGGTGAGGGGGGGGCGGGGTGGAGTGAGCGCGGCAGCGTCACAGGTGAGAGATCGCGACCGGCGGAGTCGCGGCGCAGGTAACTCGAGCCGTGCCGGCGAAACCCGAAGGCATCCGGACCGCTCACCTCATCCCTCCTCACCCGCACTGCTCCCCACCCCTCACCCCCATCGTCACCCCCCCCCCCCCCACTGCCCCCCCCCCCCTCAGCTTCCCGCGACACAGAAACCCGAGACGCGTCCATTGTGAACCGCGCCGCAGGGGGGCGCGGGAGGGGGGTCGGGGGTCTGAGGGGGGGGGGTGAAGAGGTGGGGGGCGCGCACACCGAGACGAACGGAGAGAAAACTGTTTTGAAATTACTCGGTAACGCACAAATAATTACACGGGGCCTGGGGGTGGAGCGGTGGCGCAGTGAGCGCACTCGAATCTGGCGAGCCGAGTCCCAAACATTCCGGGCCTCTTCTCGAGCCCCAGCGGGGGGCGACATCCGAAGCGCACCACAGGATCTGGTGATGGTGCACCACAGGCGCTGGTGATGGTGCAGGATCTGGCCATGATGCACCACAACGATCTCGCGGTGCATTGGCAGCAGGCCACAAGCACAACCGAAAAAGACTCGTCCGTCAGCCACGACACGGTGTGGCTTTACAAGAACAAAAACATCTAAAATCCGAGTATTTATTTCAAACTGGAGGAGGAATTCTAAGAGCTTTGATGATTTTTTTTCACGGCATGGCAGGAAGTTACAGTGGGTGACGTTACGGGAAATGTGATGTGAAGAAGGGTCAATGCCCGAAACGTCACATTGTATATATTTTTTTATCCTAAGTCCCCCGGTATTTCCCTCCACATTTAGAATCAACGTGCGTTTAGAGGAGTTGGCTGCTCGACATTTCCGCGTGATGAGCCACTTCGTTGAGCTGTCTTTCGTTCCCAGGTCGCTTTTGAAAAAAAGCGAAAGAGTTCAGTGGGTCTTAGCTGGTAAAATAAAATAAACAAAATTGGTTTCAAACTCTTTGGTTCTTTCGATAAAATCACGTAGAAATTTAAATAAATTAAATAATAGAGTACGACGTTTCGATTGCAACACAAGCAACCGTCATCAGGTAGAACAAAATTTGAGAGACAAAACACAGACACGGAGACACACAGACAGACACAAGCAGAGAGACAACACAGAGACACACAGAGAGAAACACACAACATAGACACACAGACAGACACACAAGGAGAGAGAGACAACACAGAGACACACAGAGAGGGAGAGAGACACAACATAGACACACAGAGACCCAACGCCTATGTGTCGAGACCTTAAATAGAGAGAGGGGGCAGAGAGAGAGGTGGATCTGCTGGGGCAGTCACGAAAGCTTCAAATCAAGATGAAAATTGGTTTCGATTCACTCAGCCAGCATTGTGACGTCACTACGTGCCGAGCTCTTCCCGGCAGCCAGCGAGTTCCAAGTCCTGCCCTCGGCTTCTCTCGAAACGTCGGGCTTCCACGGACGACTCCTCCTCCTCCTCGCCCCGATTGCAGCTGCGTGAGCGCTTTTCACACCGAGTCGGAGAGCGGTGATGACATCAATCGCCCACGCCACGCGGAGGAGGGAGCAGGGAGGCGGAGGGATGAGGAGGAGGGGGCAGGAGGAGGAGGGAGGAGGGAGGGCGGAGGAGTGAGAAGGAAAGAAGAGGGAGGAGGAGGGAGGAGAAGCAGCCGCCTCCCATCTCGTCCCCGGCCTGGAGTTGTGGCGCCCCCCCACGACGCGGAGCCGCCAATGCAGCGGCGCCGCCGTGAGGATGGTGGAGGCGCCGCCGTGACGATGGTGGAGGCGGCGTGATGATGGTGGAGGCGCCGTGACGACGGTGGAGGCACCGCGGTTCTCGTCCCAATCATCATCGTCGTAGCTCATCCCCATCACCTTGTCATCTCGTCCTCCATCTTCTGATCGGTGCATCAAGGAACCACGGTCGCGCCAAGGTCCCGCTGTTGGCCGGATGAGTGCCACTGGAGTCAAAAAGTCTCTCGCGGTGCCAACACCAGAAGCTTTTGAGAACGTCTGGATTGTGTCGCCAGTTTATAACTTCACGCTCACCTCGTGACGCAGTGGATCGGTGGGGGGGGTTGCTGGAGAACGTTCTTGCAAATGTAAAGGGAAGCGAGACTCTTACGGGGAAAAAATTAAAGATCAAGATCGCATAGGTGACACACACAGGTGACACATACACAGGTGACACATACATACGACAAAGACAGAGATCCCCCATATAGCCTTAACAGGCTGTTGGGGCAAGTGCTGTTAGCGAGCGCCGACGAAGGCCGGCACGGCACACGAGGGGGTGGGTGGACAGCACCAGGCCCGGCCGCCTTTGTCTCCCCAGTGGCGATGTTACACACCGCACCAGGTACTCATTTGAGGCTGAGTCAACCGAGGGGAGGCCCATGACCGGTTCAGATAATCGCCACGAGTATTGGCCGTGAGCGGGAATCGAATTCGGGTCACCGAGTTCGTAGCGCAGCGCGCTAACCGCTACGCTACCGGGTGAGGTGACGCACACACACACACAGGTGACATACACACACAGGTGACATACACACACGGCTGACAATAACAACCGCCATTCGCCACTAAGTGGCGGTGACGTCACCACGACTCTTGTGCCAGGCTATGTTTACGTTGAGGCCACGTGAAGTGTCGAACGCCCGCTGGCAGGATGTCACGGGGCAGACCCAGGTGCCACGGGTCGACTGACTGAGATGACTGAGATGACTGGCTGATGCACCACCTGTGCCCGCGATGATGAAATTCTCACTTGCAACTTTCATCAGATAGCTGAGTTCAGCCAGTGTGGGTTTGAATGGGGTCCTGGGTATACACCCACCACCGGAATGGAAGAATGGCAGGCACATCTTACAGATGACAAGTCGATGGTCATGGGCAGATCAGCTCCACGGTCCAGCATGATGTTGTGTGGATGTGCCGATGCCGGAAGAGCGTGTTGGTAATTACAAGCCCATGGGCTGCACAAAAGTCTAGCAGCCTCCTACCGTTGTTATTGAGCTGATCTGACCCATGCCTTCAAATCACTCCAGACTAGGTTCCAGCATCATGACCAACTAGGGCATAAAAGTCACCCACCAGGATGAATCTCAAGGGGCCACTTTAGCTGGCATCTGTGACATGAGGTCATAGAAGGCATCTGAATCATCGGCCTTTCCTACATCCCTCCACTGATGTCCATCTGTAAACCCCGGGCCCAAAGCAGCCCGGGGCTTACAGCTTCCCACACCTCACTGCCACGCCCCCACGCTCCTTCATTATTTTGATCAGAAGAAAAGCCACCGCCTGTTGTTTGGCAGTCTCCTGCCTCTAGTACAGGACTGTTCACCCCATCGTGGTGGCAGGAGCCAGAGCTGGTCCACCAGACCTCCTGAATACCGCAGAGATCCAGACGGTACCAGTCCAGCTCCCGACAGAGGAGTGGCAGCCTCACCTCCACAGTGAGCGTTCGAACATTCCACGTCGCCACCCGCAGTGGCTTTTTGTTGTTTCTGGAGGAACCCCAAGGGTAATAATTCAGTCTCCTGGCTCCGCCAAATGGGGTTTGGCCAGGAGACATCATAGACGCCTGTCCCCCGAGGCTTCCGGCATAAGCTTAGCTGGATATTTTTTCCGTGGTTTTCTGGTAATTAATTGAAGGTGGAGGGGTTACTAGCCCCTCGCACCCATCCAGAGCCCCCTTTGGCTGCTGTGGTGGCTACAAACGCCATGAGGGGAATGGCCAATTGAAATTGGCCCTCCTCCCATGGCACTGCTCACCACAGTGTTGCCGTCCGGCGGCAATGAGGAGACACGCACAGAGACCCAGAGACGGAGCGAAGCTCCTTCTCAGATCTAGTGGGGGTGGGGGGAATCAGTTATGAGTTCCCCCAGTAATTTATTCTAATTTCCAGCACTGGATGTAGTTCATGTTACACCACCAACAGCATCTTCTATGTAACCATGGGATTCCAGTTCACCATGGAAATCCAGTTCACCATGGAACTACAGTTTACCATGGAAGTCCAGTTCACCATGGAAGTCCAGTTTACCATGAAAGTCGAGTTCACTATGGAAGTCCAATTCACTATGGAAGTCCAGTTCACCATGGGAGTCCACTTTGCCATGGAAGTACAGTTTACCATAGAATGGTAGGTTTTTACCCTTTTAACTGGTACAAAACTGACACCTTTATTCAAGGCATCATGTTTGCAATGACCACAACACAAGTAGTCAATAAAGCAAACAAAAAGAAGCAACTCTGATAAGGATAATAATATGCACTGTCCTTGAAGTTGATTAGCCCACACCCGAGACGGCTTTCTTTAGAGCCTAGTCCCCATTGGTGTAGGGCCAGATGACACCAGAAGGCGTACAACTCAAAAACAGTGCAATATCAGAGTATTGAGAGTTCGGGGTAAACATTTACACTATGAGATCTCTTTTACCAGTGGCAAAATATAATGGTAGGTTTTTACCCTTTTAACTGGTACAAAACTGACACCTTTATTCAAGGCATCATGTTTGCAATGACCACAACACAAGTAGTCAATAAAGCAAACAAAAAGAAGCAACTCTGATAAGGATAATAATATGCACTGTCCTTGAAGTTGATTAGCCCACACCCGAGACGGCTTTCTTTAGAGCCTAGTCCCCATTGGTGTAGGGCCAGATGACACCAGAAGGCGTACAACTCAAAAACAGTGCAATATCAGAGTATTGAGAGTTCGGGGTAAACATTTACACTATGAGATCTCTTTTACCAGTGGCAAAATATAATGGTAGGTTTTTACCCTTTTAACTGGTACAAAACTGACACCTTTATTCAAGGCATCATGTTTGCAATGACCACAACAAATAGCCCTGTGAGCCATTCCGCTCTTGAATCGGATTCAAGAGCGGAATGGCTCACAGGGCTATACGTAATAAATAAACTGAACTGAAATGAAGTCCAGTTTACCGTTGGAAATCCAGTTTACCATGGAAGTCCAGTTAACCATCCACAGGAGTCGGCAACCTGCGGCTCTGGAGCCGCATGCGGCTCTTTAAGCACGGCATTGCGTAGTCTTCTGAGTGTTTAATCGGATTCGAAATAAAATGTCTCTTCTAGTGATTACGGTGGCCGACCCCCACTCGATCCCGTACACACGGCGAGTCGGGGTTACGGCTCTTGACGCACACGAGAAGGGAGTTTCGCAACGTCCGTGCGGTCGATCGCAGGCAAGCCACGTGCTGTCAAGACACGATCCGCGCGGAGGCCTTCATCCAGCAGTGGAGTGACACGGAGCAGAGCTGCGTCCCGAAAGCGACAAGACGACGTGTCACGTGGTGTTAAAAGGGAGCTCGAAATGTCTCAAGATCTCTGCGCCTCCGTTCAGACAACACGACACGCGTGGCCACGTGGTCACGACGTGGGGAGCGGTAGCGTGGCCACGGTTAGCGCGCTGCTGCCGTAGCTACACATGTAGCTACACATGTAGCTACAAATGCAGCTACGGGTCCCGCACTTTCAAGAGCCCCGCGCTAAATACATTCAATCAATTCCGGTTCAGTGATTCTGCACTTGCTCGATTACCATAGTACTATACTGCCTTCAACTTTTATGAACGACTGTATATTTAAGGGTAGCGATGTGTTGTATTATCTGGCTGTATATCAAATTTAACATACAATGACTTTACTATGCAAGTTAAAAAGGTGTGTTGTACTATTTACGTATTTATTTTTATTTAGGACCCCTCTACAACATATGCTACAGGCCCCGTGATGAGTATCTGAACCGGTCCTGGTCCTCCCCTAGGTCGACACAGCCTCAAACGAGCACCCGGTGCGGTGTGTAACCATCAGCGCCGGAGAGACAAAGGGCGTCCGTCCGGGCGTGGTGTTGGTCACCCACCCCCGCGTGTGCCGTGCCGGCCATCATAAAGGCACTCGTCCAAGTAGTCTGTTACAGGCTACACGGAGGGTGGAGGAGGTCTTCGTCCACGCGGTGCCAGTGTCGACCCGGTACAGGGCGGCCTCTGGGCGGGGTCGACCAATAAATTCACTGAATCGAAGCGATTCGACCGCTCACGATGAGCGTGGTGGAATGGCGTGCGAGGCTGCTTTGTGGCGTGGTTGGTTCACGCGACTGCATCCGTCAGACTGACGGTACGGCAGCTACTGAGCGAAGGAGAGAGAGAGGATTGATGTTGCACCAATCTCAGTCCTAACCTTGACCCCATCACCACAGCCTGGCACTACTCACCTGAGATGTGGACTCGAGTCATGTGACTTGGACTCGAGTCAGACTCGAGTCATGAATTTGATGACTTGCGACTCGACTTGGACTTGCATAACAATGACTTTGTCCCACCTCTGCTACTCACCACCATAACCTTGACCCCATCACCACAGCCTGGCACTACTCACCACCATAACCTTGACCCCATCACCACAGCCTGGCACTACTCACCACCATAACCCTGACCCCATCACCACGGCCTGGGCCACTCGCAACCATAACCCTGACCCCATCACCACGGCCTGGGCCACTCGCAACCATAACCCTGACCCCATCACCACGGCCTGGGCCACTCGCAACCATAACCCTGACTAAAACAATTTTAACTCCATAGGTGGCGCCGCCAGTTGTAAACCAGGGGGCTAAACTCCGCGACTGGCAGCTGGAGTAGGTGGGGGGGGTCGAGGGAGCTGCGTTCTGTGCGCGCACGAGAGGGGGCGCTGTCGGCGAGGGGATCGGGGAGACGGCGGAGGACGCGCGCCTCGTGGTGGTGGTGGTGGTCACCGCTCCGTGTGCCGATCTCCCTCCGCTGTCGGTACAATGACGTCGGTTGGCTTCTTCTACCCCGACGTGCACGGCGACGTTGTGTGTGTTCGTGTGTGAGGGGGGGCTGCTGCTTCAGTCTCATGCTTGCCCCTCAAGGCTGCCAAGTGGGGGTGGGGTGGGGGGCGATGACTCCCCGTGCCCCCCCCCCCCCCCCCAACTTGGAGAGCTGAGCTCACATCGCCTGCGTCGCGACTCCAGGCAGAGTGGGGAGGAGGATGAGGTGGGGGGGGGTCAGGGCCCCCCTCCACTTCCAAGAGGGCCTGGAGAAGCTGCGAGGCGGGTAGGGGGTCACCCCGGTGAGCCCCCCCCCCCCCCCCCCCCCCCCACTGGGTCCACAATGCGAGTGGCAGTTCATTAGCGCGACCTGCGCGTCTGGAGTGGCCTGCGCTGGGCCGCCAACAGCCACGGCGCGTCCCCTCCTCCTCCTCGTCTCCCCTCGTTCTCTTCACTTCTCCCCCTCACCCCCCTCTCCACTTCTCTCCCTTCCTCTCTCCCCACCACCCCTGCCACCCAACGCCCTCACCATCCTCCCGTCTCCCATCCACTCTGCTCCCGCTACTGCTCTCGCCACCGCCACCACCCACGATTCTCCCCCTTTGACATCGTCATCACCACCACCTTCAGGAAGGACGTTCACAGGACGGGGCCCAGGACGGTCACGCCTGGCTGGCGAGCAGAAAATCCCGGAGCGCGGATCTCCACGCTCCGGATCCGGACTCCGCGCCGCCGCTTCAACTAATTGGCGATCGCCGCTAATTAATGATGAAGACCCCCTCCCCCCGCACCACGTGATGGCCGACAAGGTCTCCCTTGCCCCTGAAGCGCCTGTTCACAATGGCCTCGCCCCCCCCTTGCTCTTCGCGGACCCCGGGTCGGTACAAAGATTCGTGTGTGGGGGGTGGTGGGGGGGATTAGGAGCGCGGGACGAGGGGGGCCCCCATTGAGGCCCCTTAAGGACAAAGGCCCGCGCGCCGCGCCCAGTAATGACCCCGCAGTAATGAGGCCCCCACAATGGCGCTTTGTGAGCGAGTGGCCTCGGCCGCGCCGAGAGGGGCGCTCAGGGGGGACCCCGGGCCCCTAATGGCTTCCTCTGCGCGCGGGAGGCCCGCATGGGGCGGCTACTCGGTGACATCTGCTCGAGGTGCAGAGGTGGCGCGGTGAGTTCCCCGGCGAGTCCTGGGGTGGTCCGGTGCGGCCTAGGGCGGTGCACGGGCCTGCTGGTGGCTCCTGTGGGTGATCTGGTGAGTCGTGGCGAGTCCTGGGGTCGGGTTGGCCCTAGCGGTGCGGTGGGTCCCGCCGAGTGTTGGGTGGGTGGTCTGGTGGGCGCTGGCTGGCTTGGTGGCTGCCCGTCTCTTTGTGAGGTCATTTTGAGGTCACCCACGTGGATGCTGGTTGTTGAGGATGGGGTCGTCTGCCGGGAACTCGGGGAGCACATTGGAGCAGCTCGTTCTTCCACGGTGACCGCGGTCAAATTCAGCACGGACGCCTCCTCCGTGATCGCGTGTGTGCTTCTCTCTCTCCTTCCAAACACGACCTCGGACCGTAAGCAAGTTGCAACCATCTCCTGCGTGAAGTATAAGCGCGACGCCGTGCGAGGTGTCTCCGTGCTGTCGATCAAAGTTCATTGTCGAGTAAAGTTAACTCGACGAATACGAATTCGACACCGTCTCCATGGCTCCCGTGTGCGCGCCACGTGTCCCCCTGCCCCGTGTGTATTAGTATAGTTCTCCAGGGTGCACCACGTGGCTCGTGATGATGATGATGATGAGTGTCATCGTGACACCGCTGGGCGCGTGACACCACCAGTGGTGTCCCGGTTGTGCCACGTGCTGTTCGGCACGATGTCCGACGGTCCGGGGACTTCTTCAAAAAAATACACAGACTACAGTGGAGTTTTACAAAGACAGTTTGCACATGTCAAAGCCATCATTGGTGTAGTAGAATCGCTGAGAACCGTGCGGTTTTGAAGACAAACAGCCGGTTTAAAACGCATTAAAGTTAGGTTGTTACTGATGCTCGTGTTGATAAAGGTGTGGAATGGTGGCTCACCCGTTGGTGCACCGCGCGCAATGAACCCAGCGACTCGAGTTCGACTCCCGGTCACGGCTGGCATCAGTGACGAGTGGTCGCATGAACCGGTCCCGTTCCTCGAGTCCGACTTAGCTTCAAATGAATTTGTGGTGGTGGTGGTGGTTACACATTAGCAACGGTGGGTTGCCCAAAGGGGTATACATGATTATGTTTATCTTATGCGTAAATCGTTACCGCAAAATGACTGTTATTTGGGCCGTTTGTAGCTGGCACATTTAACAACACATGTTACGTGTGTGTACATGTTTATGTGTTTACATGTTTAGTTTGCTGCGTCTGTGTCCTGTTGTATTTGTGTGTGTGCACAGTAACGAATGTGTGGATTCCTTGGGGTTCCTTATTGTCTGTCCACACGCACGTTTTACTTGTGTGTAGGTTGTGTAGGGATACATTTGTAATGTGTTTAATTCATACGTTAGTGTATACACACTAATGATTTGTGGTTCATACGAGTTCAATTCCCGCTCACGGCCAACACCAGTTTACGATTCTCTGAGCCTCCCCTATGTCGACTCAGCCTCATATGAGTACCTGGTGCGGTGTGCAAACATCGCTCTTGGGGAGACAAAGGCGGCCGGGAGTGGTGCTGGCCACACCCCCCATCGTGTGCCGTTCCGGCCTTCATAGGCGCTTGCTAAAACCACTTGCCCCAATATTTTGTAAAGGCTATACGGGGGATCTTTGTCTTTCTATATATGTACAAAGTCATTTATTTTGTTAGTATTGTATCGTTCGTGTTTTTTTATTTGTATCCATTTTGTGTTAATTTAAGAACATGGATTGTGTGTAAATGTTTTCGTACACGGCGCAATACATTCACGAATTGTGTACGCAGAGTTAATTTGGTGGAGCGGTGGCGCAGCGGTTAGCGCACCGCGCCACAAATACCCGGCGCCCCCATGATTCACGAAACCGGCGTGGTGAAGTATGGTCAAGCAACCCACAAGCCTTCATCCAGAAGTCTTCGACGAAGCTCTTACACATTGTACTAGTCATCATCATACAGTAAAGTCCTCTCTCTCTCTGCGTTGATGGACTCCAAAATGCCGTCTCGTTTAGCGTGGCGTGTGACAAGCCGTATCCTCCGAATTGTTCAGCGACGCACGATTGGTTAAAATGATTAGACACGTGAACCGTCGACTATTTGATGTCATTTTAAATGCGCGATTTTATCCGCCCGCGTGGTCGGCACTTGATTGTGAGGCCGATTGTTACGGCGAGTGGTGAACCCCGCTTGCACTGCGCAGTACTGTTGACTGTGCAGTTATTATTGTTAGAATACAAAGTACGTCCTATCCAGTAATGTATTCTACAAGTACGTCCTATCTGTGCAGTACGCAGCACTGTGTGTGCTGTGTGTAGTAGTGTACTTGCACGCAGCACTGGGCAAGTACACAGTACTGTGAATCAACAGCGGGTTGGTTCGAAAGCGAGGTCAGTCAACGGAGCGAGATCATTCAACAGCGAGTTGCAGCAACATAACGAGTTAAAATAGAGCGAGTTGATTCAACAGTGCGAGTTGAATCAACGGAGCGAGTTGGTTCAACAGAGCGAGTTGAATCAACAAAGCCAGTTGAATCAACAGAGCGAGTTTAATCAACAGAGCGAGTTGAATCAACAGAGCGAGTTGAATCAACAGCGAGTTGAATCAACATAGCCAGTTGAATCAACATAACGAGTTAAAATAGAGCGAGTTGAATCAACAGCGAGTTGAATCAACAAAGCAAGTTGAATCAACAGCAAGTTGAATCAACATAACGAGTTAAAATAGAACGAGTTGAATCAACAAAGCGAGTTGGTTCAACAGAGCGAGTTGGTTCAACAGAGCGAGTTGAATCAACAGAGCGAGTTGATTCAACCGCGCGATTTGAATCAACAGAGCGAGTTGAATCAACAAAGCCAGTTGAATCAACATAACGAGTTCAAATAGAGCGAGGTGAATCAACTGAGCGAGTTGAATCAACAAAGCCAGTTGAATCAACAAAGCCAGTTGAATCAACAGAGCGAGTTGAATCAACAAATCCAGTTGAATCAACAGAGCGAGTTGAATCAACAGAGCGAGTTGAATCAATAGCGAGTTGAATCAACAGCCCTTCTATCGGCACGCATTGACAAGAGCGAACGGCATGAACCACTTCTAGTAGATGCAGTCCACAGACAGTCTGTACAGCAGACAGGATACAAACATGATAACACTTCACACGGCTGAGTCTCGCTCAGCTGCTCGGTGTAGGGAATTATCGGCGTAAGGCACTACCACTCGATTACAAAGTACGTCCTGTCCATAATAATCCCATATTAGTGTATCCTACAATCATATAATAATGAACAGTTAACAATGATGTACTATATATATACCCATATATAAAATAGAAGTCGAGATGGATGTTTGCTGGATACTAAAGTGAATCGGGTAACATCGTGTCGGACTATTCTCGCTGACACTAAACACGGGCCTTACACCACCCCGCCACTCGCTGCGCAGTGTACTGCCCTTGCTCGATCCACTGCTCGATGAAGGCCTCTCCACACAATCGCCATCCCTCGCGACACCGCGATGTCACCATCCACCCGACGAGTTTGTAGTCCCCGTGCATGGACATGCGTACACGCGTGTGCGTGTGTGTGTGCGCATAATCTAGACGCGGAGTGCAGGTGCTGTACTGCATATGCACGGACGCAGATGTTGTGCATTGCCAAATATTCTAATGGATTTTATATGAGGGCTAAAACTAAACACATTTTTTATTTTACTCGGTAAGGCCCATTGAGCTCTACAGATCTTTTCAAAAAGCGACCTGGCCACGGATGGTTTGCCCATTTAAGTGGCTTATCCCGTGAAAATGCTAAGCAGCCAAACAGTCTAAACAGCACGATGATTCTAAATGTAGAGGGGGACATGACCGGAGGAAGCTTTTCTGCTTTTCGTGTTTAGTTTTAGTTGTGACTCCCCGCAACTCCGATGAGCACGGTTGGTTACGTACGGCGCGAAAGAAGTTCAACACGCGCGCAGGCAACACGTACGTGGGGGAGCACGCGACCGCTGTGGGAGCACGCGAACTCCAAATGTCACCGGCGTTCGTGTCGGGGGTCAGGGCCACGACCTCCTTGCCACCACACCAGCGCGAGGGAGTTGACGGCCTCGCCACCGCGGCGAGCTAGCGATGTTGCGATGACGTTCCTCGAACAAGTTCACGCTGCACCGCAAACACGAACGTATTTCAGTCTTGAGTTCATCCGACGGCAAGATGATGATCGGACCAAAACTGAACGTTGAACAATCAACACATTGTGCTCGGGGTGTGTATGTGTCAGCATACTGACACATACACACACGTGTCAAATAGTTTCAGTGTCGATAGATGATTGTTGAATCTATCTGTGCGGAGGTTTGAGTGTCACCCCGTCGTATGTAGCAGTAGCACGGTGCTGGGTAGTGTACGGTATGCAGAACTTCCTTCGCACCGTACGTAGCCTCCGGGGTTACCACAAAGCCGAACTCCCCGTGAAAATAATTCCTGGCCAAACATCCCGATGTAGCAGCAATCCTCTTGAAAATGAAGCTCAGTGAGACTCAGTGAGGCTTTCCTGGGTATGTAATGGGTATATAATGGGTATATAATGGGTATATAATGGGTATATAATAGGTATATAATGGGTATATAATGGGTGTATAATGGGTATATAATGGGTATATAATGGGTATGTAATAGGTATATAATGGGTATATAATGGGTGTATAATGGGTATATAATGGGTATATAATGGGTATGTAATGGGTATATAATGGGTATTTATTAGGGTATATAATGGGTATATAATGGGTGTATAATGGGTATATAATGGGTATATAATGGGTATGTAATGGGTATATAATGGGTATTTATTAGGGTATATAATGGGTATATAATGGGTATATAATGGGTTTATAATGGGTATATAATGGGTGTATAATGGGTATATAATGGGTATATAATGGGTATGTAATAGGTATATAATGGGTATATAATGGGTGTATAATGGGTATATAATGGGTATATAATGGGTATGTAATGGGTATATAATGGGTATTTATTAGGGTATATAATGGGTATATAATGGGTATATAATGGGTTTATAATGGGTATATAATGGGTGTATAATGGGTATATAATGGGTATATAATGGGTTTATATTAGGGTATATAATTGGTAAATAATGGGTATATAATGGGTTTATAATGGGTATATAATGGGTATATAATTGGTAAATAATGGGTATATAATGGGTATTTATTAGGGTATATAATGGGTATATAATGGGTTTATAATGGGTATATAATGAGTGTATAATGGGTATGTAATGGGTATATAATGGGTATATATTAGGGTATATAATTGGTAAATAATGGGTATATAATGGGTTTATAATGGGTATATAATGGGTGTTATTATTGTTTGACTATATAATAATAACACACACATGAACTCACGCAAGCACGCAAGCACATGAACACACAGCGGTGTTGTAAACACACAAAGACAAAGATCCCGTATAGCCTTAACAGACTGTTGGGGCAAGTGCTGTTAGCCGGAATGGTACACAAGGGGGTGGGTGGCCAGCTCCACTCCCGGCCACCTTTGTCTCCCCAGTGGCGATGTTTACAGATCGCACCAGGTACTCATTTGAGGCCGAGTCGACCTAGGGGAGGCCCAGAACCCATTCAGATAATCATCGCTGGTGTTGGCCGTGAACGGAAATCGAACTCGGGTCGCTGGGTTCGTAGCGCAGCGGACGAACCGCTCCACCGCCGCTCCCCACACACACAGCACGATATCAGAATATTTATTGATACTGCAGGAGGAATCCGATGAGCTATAAAGCTCTTTTAACATGTCCAGCAGAGGGGCACCGGGTCAGAACGTTACAACAAACAACAACAAAAAACACGACAGGAGTGTAAAGTACAAGAACGGTAAACACATCACCCACACGCATACAAATAGAACAAACCCATCCCCACCCTACCAGACAAAGCCCACTGAGCTCTGGACTTATTTGTTTCAAAAGCGACCTGGCCGCAACTCCAGGGGCGGTTTCTTCATTAGGGCGATTGGGCGACGCACCACCAATGTCATTCAACCACAGAGTCACGCTAGCCGTCACTGTGCCGCTGGATATAGTCCAATCAGAGTCATGCTACGTTCTGTGGAGTACCGCCTCTTTTTGCGCGATTTCCCTCCGGCTGAGAATCGCCCCGAGTGGCCCCATAGACTTACATTCAAAGATGTTTTTTTTCGAACGGGGGCGCTGCAATGCATTCTCTATGGCTTCCGGGAGGGCTCGCACTAACGTGCTTACGTCATCATACGTAAGCACGTTTCAGTCATCAATATTTGTCGCCACCTAGTGGAATCTTTAATAAAAGAAACTTGAGTGGATTGTATTAATAGTGAGAATATAAACAAACAAGATGTATTGTAAGAGTCACTTTATTTTTCATTAATATTAAAGAAGTGAAGTTGCCTTTACATGCTTAAGCTGTTAATTTATCCTTTGCATGGGTGGACCTTATCCTTATAAATCATCCAGACATTTGCCCCCCCTGAGAGATTTTGCAGGAGCCGCCACTGCGCAACTCATAGGCCGACGATGCACGCTCGACAACAAGCGCCGTTCACCACGAAGTGGCGGCGCTTGTGCCACGCTCGGTGCACTTTGAGGCCACGTGAAGTGTCGCTTCGCTGGCCGGAGATCACGACACAGACCTGGGTTTGACTGAGACGATCGGCAGATGCCCCAACTGTGCTCCTTGCTGTGCCAGCCTGCCTCGTGTTAGCCACCCGGCGCTCCGCTTGGTTTTTTTTGCGAGCGTCGCTCCTTCGCCCTCCGTTGTTGCTGGACGTCGACTGCCTCCAAACTGCCCGGTAGCAGCGTCCTTCACGAGCCTCCTCCACAGAGGCCGATCTTGACACATCAGTCCATTTATTTTCTAGCCCGTGCCGCGCCCGTTTAGCCCTCTCGATCCGGACAAACAGAAGCTGATTGGGCATGCGGTGACTGGGGCTTGCTACATTACCCAGCCAACGCAGCCTTTGCCTGATGGGAATGTGTCCGCATCTTTCGAGGATATACACACACACAACACTATATACGTATAAACACAACACAGTAGGGAGCACTTATCAAGGCCGGAACGGCACACGAAGGGGGGTGGGTGGCCAGCACCACGCCCGGACGCCTTTGTCTCCCTAATGGCGATGTTTACAGACCGCACCAGGTATTCATTTGAGGCTGAGTCGACCTAGGGGAGCCCCAGGACCGGTTCAGATAATCGTCACTGGTGTTGGCCGTGAGCGGGAATCGAACCCGTGTCGTCGGGTTCATAGCGCAGCGCGCTAACCGCTACACTACCGCTCCCCACACAACAACAACAACCGCCATTCGCCACTAAGTGGCGGTGACGTCACCACGACGCTTGTGCCAGGCCATGTGAACCTTGAGGCCACGTGAAGTGTCGAACGCCCGCTGGCAGGTCACGGGGCAGACCCAGCAGGTGCCACGGGTCGACTGACTGAGATGACCGAGATGACTGGCTGATGCACCACCTGTGCCCCCTACTGTGCCAACTGGCTGTGCTTTAGCCACCCGGTGTACACACACACACACACCGGTGTACACACACACCGGTGTACACACACACACACCGGTGTACACACACACCGGTGTACACACACACACACACCGGTGTACACACACACACCGGTGTACACACACACACACACCGGTGTACACACACACACACACCGGTGTACACACACACACACACCGGTGTACACACACACCGGTGTACACACACACACACACACCGGTGTACACACACACACACACCGGTGTACACACACACACACACCGGTGTACACACACACACACACCGGTGTACACACACACACACACCGGTGTACACACACACACCGGTGTACACACACACACACACCGGTGTACACACACACACACACCGGTGTACACACACACCGGTGTACACACACACACACACACCGGTGTACACACACACACACACCGGTGTACACACACACACACACCGGTGTACACACACACACACACCGGTGTACACACACACACCGGTGTACACACACACCGGTGTACACACACACACACACCGGTGTACACACACACCGGTGTACACACACACACACACCGGTGTACACACACACACCGGTGTACACACACACACACACACCGGTGCACACACACACACACACACCGGTGTACACACACACACACACACCGGTGTACACACACACACACACCGGTGTACACACACACACACACCGGTGTACACACACACACCGGTGTACACACACACCGGTGTACACACACACACACACCGGTGTACACACACACACCGGTGTACACACACACACACACACCGGTGTACACACACACACACACCGGTGTACACACACACCGGTGTACACACACACACACACACCGGTGTACACACACACACACACACCGGTGTACACACACACCGGTGTACACACACACATGGAACAGCGTGTGAAAATAATGCCGCTGCGAGTCGGCACGGACACACGCGGACTCGTCCGGGCCGTGCGCTCCCAGGGTGTTGTGATGTTGAGAGGAGAGTGAGTGGGCCGGGTGTTTGGTGAGGTGCTCTGTGAGGTGTGCCGCGTGGCGAGTAGCAAGGCACCGTCTGGTGAGGCGCCGTGCAGCCGGTTGAGGATGTTATTGCAGCAGTGGCTGTGGTGGCGTTGGTAGTGGTGGTGCCATTATTGATGTGCTGGTAGTAGCGGCGTTGTTGTTAGCGGTGGAGGTGGTGGTGGTGTTAGTGGTAGGAGCGTTTGTAGGAGTGGTGGCGGTGATGGTGGTGGTAGTGGTGGCGGCAGTAGTGGTAGCGTTGGTGGTAGTGAGGAGCGGTGGCGCAACGGTTAGCGCGCTGCAGCTACGAACTTGGCGACTCGAGTTCAATTCCCGCTCATGACCAACATTGGTGACGAACATCTGAAGCGGTACTGGGCTCTCCCCCGGGTCAACTCAGCCTCAAAGGAGTACCTGGTGCGGTGTGTAAACATCGCCACTGGGGGAGACAAAGGCGGTCGGGCGTGGATGCTGGCCACCCACCCCCTCGTATACCGGTTCCGGCTTTCATAGGTGCTCGCTAACAGCACTTGCCCCAAAAAGTCTGTGAAGTCGACATTGGGGGGGATCTTTGTCTTGCATTGCAGCACCGACACAGCATCATAACACGATGTAACACAATTATTGTTCCTGGGTACGAAGTGTTCTTTTTTCATCGCTTATGCCTAACAATTACAGAAAACGGCTGTTATTCCCCACAAACTTTGCTTGTGTGACCACGTGAACGAAAGACACAAATGCACACCGAGTTTTTTCATTGAAAATGGGGAATTGTTTTTATCCATCACTGTCCTCATCACGAAAGCAAAGTTTGTGGGGAATAATAGCCGTTTTCTGTACTTTTGAGGCATAAGCAATTAGGAAATAACACTTACTACCCAGGAACAATTTTTTTTTTTACACAATGATCAGCCGTGATCAATCTGCTTCTGGATTAAGTGTACAGTGTGTGTGTGTGTCACGTCCTTTGTGTACGCAAACGTTGTTTCAGCCAGGCGAGACCCCGAGACACCCGCGTCTCCGATTAGCACGGCTGGCTCCGAACGGTGCGGACGAATTTCGACAACACCCACAGCCGCGGTGACGTCACCGCGGCGCCTGTGCCAGGCTAGGTGCACTTTGAGGCCCCACGTGAAGTGTCGAAGCCTCGCTGACAGCAATCTCACGGGACAGACCTTAGATCCCGTGAGTTGACCGACTGAGCTGACTGGCAGATGCACTTCAGCTGTGCCAACTTGCTGCATTTTATCCGCCCGGCGCTCCGCCCGTTGTTGTGAGCGATGTTCAACACGCACACACAAAGCATACAGGACGAGTCTCGCTTGCAAAAGTGACCCCGTGACCCCATGAGTAAGGGGGCGTTGCCCGCCATGCACGTATTCGTTCGGGCACATTTGTAATTAGACAACTGTGGACCCTGATGCCTGCACGCAGTGACCCCACTCTTTGTTAATCGCCCGCTGTGAGTGACGCAGACGTCGCGCGTTGCCGTCGTGGTTATCGTACCCGCCGTAATGACCGGGGCGTCCGCTAGAATTCGAACCGCGGGCCTCTCCATCAACAAGCAGCGAGCGGTGGAAGGCGGCGGTCGCCAGCCCGCGTCGTCGTCGTCGTCGTCCCAGAAGCGACGACTTCCATTCTCCTTCGCGCCGCGGTTCACAATGGCCGAGACCCCCCCCCCCCATCCCACACTCTCTCCCAGCCGTCGCCATCCCTCGTGTTGCATCTCTAGCACTTGCACACACACACCCCACACACACACCCCACACACACATACCCCCCACACACACACCCCACACACACTAGACACACACACCCCACACACACACACCCCACACACACACACCCCACACACACTAGACACACACACCCCACACACACACCCCCCACACAGATACACACCCCACACACAACGTACACACACCCCTCCCCACACACACCCCACACACACACACCCCACACGCACTACACACACCCCACACACAACACACACATAGACTCCACACACAGACACACACGCAACACACACGCACCACACATACACCCCACACACAACACACAGACTCCATACACTGACCCCACACACCCCACATACACCCCCACACAGACACACACCCCACACACAACACACATACACCCCACACACAACACACGCAACACACACGCACCACACATACACCCCCCACACACATACCCTCCACACACACTCCACACACTGACCCCACACACACACCCCACATACATACCCAACACGCACACACCACGCACACACCCCACACAGACACCACACACATCACCCCCACACGCATGCACACCAATTAAATCGCTCCATCTCCGCGGGGAAAGTCCTCTCGGGCGCGTTCCCAAGCTAAGCGTGGTGCGGCATTGTCGCTCTGGAAGAGAGATGGATGGGGATTCTATCATCGATAATAATGATAATCATCACAATCATGTACTGATTTATCTCGAAAGACACGCTGAGTCGGATGACTATTGTTTTTTCTCAAGAGGGTCCTGCTGCTGCCACATTGGGTGTTTATTTTAAGATGATTTCACCCAATCTTGATGAGCGTTCATTATGATTCACCCCGAGAAACCCCACACCCTGCGCGAGGGAGGCGGCAACGCTCAATCCCCGTGCAGATGGACACAGATGGCGATCAGTCCACTCTGCCTTATCCTGGCGAGCCATGTGTGTTTGGCTCTCTCCCATCCTCGCGGTGACCCACCAACCCTCACCGCAGGCAGCGGTCACGTGCGTGGCTGCCCCGCTTGGCAGGCGAAACTCGCTCGCGGGCTGGTCGCGCACAACGCCACGCGCACGGCAACTGGGACGTCGCGATCGTTTGTGTTCATGCAAAACCCATTTGATGAGTTGACGGGAGCCCTTCTCTGCCAATGTCAAGAAGATGGAGGGGAAATTATGAATCGACTTGGAGAGAATGGAGGAGGTGTTTTGATGTTTAAACGCCAACTAGCCATCCACGACCACCACAAGCCTGCATCGAAAGCCGTGCTTGCGGTAAAGCATGCAAACAAACATGCCGCGGTACTAATGTTTTACATTTTCCTGGAAACCTATTGGCCTACACCGGCGGTCGGCGGCCTGCGGCTTTGGAGCCGCATGCGGTCCCATTATGGGCGGCTTCGTCACGTCACTTATTAAGGAACCGCCGAGTCGTGTTCTCCACATGCATCGCGCCTCTTGAAATATTGAGTGTTTTTTTTCTTCCGAATTCGAACAAAAATGGCACTACACCAGAGACGCAGCCTCCTTTATATGGCCTTGTCTGGCCCGTGGTAGAGCAGAGAACGCGCACAAGGCGAATGCCAATAACGTGATGAAGATAGTTGGGTAAAAGCGGAGGTGTTACGTGTGTGTGTGTGATTTGTACGATTCGTGTCCATCTGCACGCACGGATGTTCACGACGGACTCGTTGCGCAGCCGTGGCTGCTGTCTGGCTGTGCGTGCCGAGTGCCGGGAGTCACACGAGTGGTGGTTGGACTCGAATGTCAAGAATCGGAAGAACGCGTGGACCAGGGGGTCGGTGTGTGAAGTGTAGGGAGCGGTGGTGCAGCGGTTAGCGCGCTGCGCTATGAACCCGGCGACCCGGGCTCGATTCCTGCCCACGGCCGACACCGGTGACGATTATCTGAACCGGTCCTGGGCCTCCTCTAGGTCGACTCAGCTTCGAATGAGTACCTGGTGAGGTGCGTAAACATCGCCACTGGGGAGACAAAGGCGGCCGGGCGTGGTGCTGGCCATCCACCCCCTCGTGTGCCGTGCAAGTCTTGATAGGTGCTCGCTAACAGCACTTGCCCCAACAGTCTGTCCTGGCTATACGGGGGAGCTTTGTCTTCGTCTCGGGTTCCCGACGTAGTTCCGATCGCCTCCGCGCGTGCCCTCGTTCCCATTCCTCGTCATCATCAGCCGTGGTCTGTCCACTGCCAGATGGATTATGGGGTATGGTGATGCTGCTGCCGTTGGCAGCGGTGCACAAGCACAAACAACCACAACAACAAAGAGTGCAACACGCTCGTCAATGGCCCTTCTTCATAGCACATGGATGTTGGCCTCGCTTCCATTGTTTGGGCGTTAAAGGATTCTCCCCTCTCGGCGATTCGATGAATCTGTCACTATTCGATGTTCCGATGCGACTGCTGCGCCGAGGGTTGACCGACCCTCTCTGTGCGTCTTGTTTGTCCTCTAGCTGTCTGTCCCCTCTGTCCTGTTCGAGCTCCATTGCTTAGTGATCTCAACAGCAGTAAACACAAATACTTTTTTTAACTATATTTTTATTTTACCAGGCAAGGCCCACTGAGCTGTACAGCTCTTTTTCAGAAGCGACTTGGCCACAAATGATAGCACAACGAAGTGGCTTATCACGTGGACATTTATATCAGCCAAATACAGCACTCTGAATGCATGTTACTAGACATGTTACTAGACATGTTACTAGACATGCGTTAAGAGAACAGTCCACGCGATCACGGGCAGAGGGACATGCACACTCCAAATGGGCAGGCGTCAGGGTCGGGATCGAGCCCACGACCTCCTAGACACCCAGGGGCGGCGCGTCCATAGAGGCGATGTTGGGCGGTCGCCTAGGGCGCTAAGTTAGGTGGGGCGCCAAATTCGAGGAAAAAATAAAATACAAATAAAATAACGAATATGTCAATTAAATTCCCGTGCGCGTCGAGGCAATGTGAATAATCATTAATTTCTCAACATTTCTGAGAACGTCTTGGTTGGACAGACGGACGGACAAACCGATTAATCGTGAATCTGTTTAAACAAAAAATACGCTCTCAAAATGTTTCCCACAACAAAAGCCTCAGCCTAGATCTTGCCCTTTGGGTTCGGGGGGGGGTGTGGGACGGGGGGTTGCATGGTTCGCCTTCGGGCGCCAGTTGCTTGCAGCTCGTCTCGGGCCGCCCCTGAACGGAGCAGGCGAGGGAGTGAACAACTCGCCACCGCTGCGCTTGCCCAGCAGTCGCGTCGGGCAATAACCCCGATGTGCGTCGTTTCGCAAATACGTCGTCACTTTATCATCACCACCACCACCTGATTTGCGTCGCCTCAACCCACACTTACGTCGCTATCCGTCGCCTCAACCTCCGTCCCCTCCACCTACCTCTGCACACGAGCCACTTTGCGTCGCGACTCTAGAAATGCACCGTAGAGTCGATTCGACTGGATTATTCACGTGCAGTGTAGTTGAGTGATTTGGGAGAGAAAACATCGCTTTGATTTCACGTCGAGCCTTGCTGGAACGCATCCCCGACGTTATCCGGGGTATTACTGGATGCATGTCATCGTCTCTTTCCCCCCGAGATCTTATAACTTTGCTCGATACATTTCTAAACTTCTAATCGTGCTGTCTGTTGCTGGCCGCTTGGCGTTACGAGCCTTTGAGCCACTGCTCAGCAATAAAAACACATATATATATTACATATACACAGTACCTGGAGCTATATAGTAATCGATTGAAATAGAGGAAACGATTAATCGTTACGTGGTGTCTAATCATTACACAACCGGGAACGTGACGCATTGTTAATGACACGTGCCTCTATGACGAGTCAGTACCAGTACACGTGATGCATCGTTAATTACAGGCACCTCTATAAATAATTCATACCGCTACACTAATCAGCTGTTAAATACAGGTACCTCTATTTTTAATTAGTAATTATGCAAATTAATTACAGGTGCCTTTATAATGAGTACCTTATAGACGTGATGTACCGTTAATTACAAGTGCCTCTATAATTAATGAGTACCGGTACATGTGCTGCTAATTAATTCACAGGTGCCTTTGTAATTAGTAACCTGTACACGTGATGTACCGTTAATTACAGGTGCCTCTATAATTAATGAGTACCGGTACATGTGCTGCTAATTAATTCACAGGTGCCTTTGTAATTAGTAACCTGTGCACGTGATGTACCGTTAATTACAGACACGGGTGGTCCTCGGCTTACGAACGAGTTCCGTTCCTAAGTCCCTGTTCGTAAGTCGAACGGTTGATAAGTCGGGACTCACTGTTCTGTATTTAAATGCGCATAGAGGCAGTGTTCTAAAATGTGTTGCGGTTTAACAAAAAAGGAATGGAACGTCAAACTCATAAGACGAAATATTGTACATTTGCATGTAATACTGTAATACATACTGTATAGTAAATAAAACATTAAATAAAGTAACATAAATAGAAAATAGAGTTTTATTTTAATTTTACCTTGAATCCTCATGCTGGCTTGCTTATCGGAAGGGGCGTAATGAGCAAACAAAGATCCCCCGTATAGTCTTAGCAGACTGTTGGGGCAAGTGCTGTGAGCCAGCGCCTATGAAGGCCGGAACGGCACACGAGATGGTGGGTGGCCAGCATCCCGAGTGGCGATGTTTACACACCGCACCCGGTGTACAATGGAGGCTGAGTCGACCTAGGGGAGGCCCAGGACCGGTTCAGATAATCGTCACCGGTGTTGGCCGTGAACGGGAATCGAACTCGGATCGCCGGGTTCGTAGCGCGGCGCAAGGTTCCTCTACAGCCCCCCCCACTTCCACCACCACAACAACAACCATCGACACCACCACCACCATCAACACAACCACCACTACTTACACCGCCACCACCACCTTCAACAACAATACCACCACTTCCACCATGACCATCAACAACACCACCACGACGACAATCGATCGCCACGACCCCCATCACCACCGCCGTGGTGTCACGGCACCCCTCGCTGTGCCCATCGCATCTCAGTGCGCACGCGCGAACGGGCGGGCGGGGGAGGGATGGACACAGCTTAAACAAATAACACACAGACACAAACAAACATAAATAAACACAAACAAAATACACACACAAACACAGACCCCCCCCCCCCCCTCCAGGAAAGTAAATAAACCACACATCCCAGAAAGGTAAATTAACAAACGCCGTGACATCCAGTGCTGTGGGTTCCAGATAGGAGATCCATCCATCAATGAGTGCCCGTGTATCAATCAATCAATCGATCACTCGATCAGTCAATCCATCCACGATCAATGTGGTCTGATATCACTCATCCGTCGCCAGCCATCACCTTACCAACGCGCACATGAAGCAAGTGATGTATCCACCGACAATGTCGATCAATCCATCCAGCAATCGATTCATCCACCACCCATTCATCGATTCATAAACACGCGCATCCATCGACCGGTCAATCAGTGCACCGGCCGTGTCGCCACGGCCTGCTCGACTCGCAGTGATAATAATGCCACGTTGCAAGTTTATTTAACAAGTGGTTTGCAAATGACCGCTCTTAAGAATAATAATACTGTATTAATAGTATAGCAGTAGTCCTTGTAGGGGTAGTCGTGGTTGCCATAGTAGTTTAGTTGTAGAAGCCGTAGTAGTTGCAGCAGCAGCTGTAACAATGGAGCCGACGAGGTTAACAAGGACAGCCATCATCATCATCATCACCCCTGCCACTGGGGAGACAAAGGCGGGCGGGCGCGGTGTTGACCACCCACCCAACCACTCCCTCGTGTTGCCGTGCCGGCCTTTGTAGGCGCTGCTACTCGCTAACAGCACTTGCCCCAACAGTCTGTTAAGGCTACCCAGATGATATTTGTCTCTGTCATCCCAAATTGGATTGATAAAAAGGGCTGTTAAATATACACTTAATTATTAATTTACTTAGATTACGATTTACTTTATAAATATAGATAAAGATACCCCGTAGAGCCTTTAACAGGTAGCACTTGCCTCAAAAGTCTGTGAAGGATATCAGGGGGATCTTTGTCTTGTGTTAACTATGTGTGTGTGTGCTAGCGCGTGTCTGGGTGCTTCTTCTGCCTGTCAACCAAATTGGTGTCCGCGTGTGTTTAACCCGTGTCACCTACAGGGTGTGTATGCCTCTCTATGTCTGTCTGTATGTCACCTGTGTGTGTTTATGCGTGTGTGTTACCTGCGCATGTCACCCGTGTCTCTGCCGTGTCTCTGCCGTGTCTCAACCGCGTCTCTCTCGTGTCTCTCTCATGTCTCTCCCGTGTCTCAACCGCGTCTCTCCCGTGTCTCCGTGTACCTCACCTACCGCGAGCTACGCGTGTATACGCGGCCTCCTTCGCGAGCTGCGAGCGAGGAGCCCTCCACGCGACGATAACTCAGTGGCACGGGGGGGGGGGGGCGCTGACACCGCGAGCCTCACCCCGGTCTGCGCGCGCTCGGCATCGACCTTCACCCCCGTCACGAGCCGCACTCTCGCCTCCCCACGTGTCCCTCCGCGTCGATGTGCATCTTCAAGGCAAAGTGGGGGGCGGTGGAGGGAAGGGGGGGTGGGTGAGTTGCAGGTGACGTCATGCGTGCGTTGGAAAGGTGGGGGTGAGGGAGAGGGTGCAGGAAGGTCAGCGCAATTGGCCGGGTCATTCGCTCCATTCGGTCGTCTGCTCGTCCGTTCACTCCTCGGTTGGTGGTTTCGCTCCACTCGCACTGTCGCCGTCGGGAGGGAGCAGCTTGGTCGGAACCTGCGCTGGGCGCCCCGGGAGTTTGGCTACGAAGGAGGAGGGTTCGGGGTGGGGGCCTTCTGCGCACCACGTGGTGGTACAAAGGAAGGGATGGAGACCGATGATGTCTCGTTGGGTGCCATCGCCTCGCGAAGGAGACGACGAGAGGAGAAGGAGGAGACGAGGAGAGCCCCTGCCGAGTGGCGTTCGGCTCAGGCCACAGACAAACTCCGGCAACGAACATCGCCTGGATCCCAGCGACAGTCGCTCGCAATCAGCGAGAGACGCGCGACCCGACAATGGATCCAGGCGCGCAAGAGGCACCTCGTGTTGACGAGAGGCGCTCTCGGGCGCCGTCAGGAGCTGCCGTGAAGCCGGTCCCGACACCCGAGCGAGCGGTTGCACGCAACTTGGTCGCGTGCAACTGACTCGCTTATTATACGGACGTGTCTGCAACCGGATTGGGGGGGGGGGGGGAAGTCGTGCAATCGGTTGATGGTCACAGTCGAGAAAAAAAACCCACGACTTTTACGCGTTGGTCTATTCGGCGATTTGTAGCGACACGATTAACAACGTGCTACGCGAATTGGTGATTGGTTGTTTTACAATGCTGAATGTGGCTCTTAACAACAACAACAAAAGTGTTGCTCGACTACTCGCTCAGATGTGGACAAAGCAGTCGCGGGCAATGAAGTTGCGCAACTGATCGCTCCAGGATTGTGGCGTTCTGTGATCCAGAGCAGGGGAAGTCGATCATCTCGCCTCTGTCGCGCTTCCACCCGATTCCACTTCCTCAATTCGTACCGCGGCCCTGGCCAACTGCGGGAGCCTCCCAGGGCCCCTGACCCAGGAAGAGAAGTTTGAGTGACACAGGAAGGGGTCACGGGAGGATGGAATTGTCACCGGACGCGAAAACGGTGACCAGTCCCGCAGATGTGAAATGCCAAAGATGAATTAGGAGCGTGATTCATAATAATTCATTCGGGGGGTGAGGCCCACCTGACGATCTCACCAAATTAAAGTCGTAAGACCCCCCCCACCGTCACCTGACACAGCCGAACAAATTAAATCGCCCGTGAGTTGAAGAACGATCTTCACGAACGATCTTCACGAACGATGTTCACGAACGATCTTCACGAACGATGTTCAGCAGCAATGCGGTGGGAAGTAAACCGCGGATCTGTCACTGGGCCTAACCCAACACCGGCTGCCGTACGTGATGAGTTCAATCCTAGCTCACGTAAGCGCCGTCGCTCGGTCTGTTCATCCCGTACGTTGCTATAGAATTGACCAAATATCTTAACTCGGGGATGTCTTAGATAGCGAGGGCATTGTTTCTGCTCTATGTTTTATGTTTCTGCCTTGTGTTTTATGTTTACAATGCTTCTGCAATGGACAGGTGCGTCCGGGCCAGTGTCGAAACTCCGAGAGGACGGCGCTGTATTCGTAAATATGTAGAACCACAGCGAGCGCACGTCGATTCGACGTCAACGCATCGCACGCCCGTTCGTGACTTCGAAATTAAAAAAAGTGCATCTCGAAATTCACGGAGCTTCGAACTCGCGACTGAGCGAGGGTCCCCTCGGCACGGAGCCGCGGGATGAGAGCCACCACCTCAGTTCGATTCCCGCTCGCGACCAATGGCAGTGGTGAATAACGGCACCGGGTCCTGGACCTCTCCTGGGTCGACTCAGCCTCAAATGAGTACCGAGTGCGATGTGTAAACATCGCCACGAGGGAGACAAAGGCGACCGAGCGTGGTGTTGGCCACCCACCCCCTCGTGTGCCGTGCCCACCTTCATAGGCGCTCGCTAACAGCACTTGCCCCAACAGTCCGTAAGGGGATCTTTGTATTTTTTTGTTTGACCTGTGCGTGTCACCTATGTGTGTGTGTATGCCTGCCAATATGTGTCACGTATGTATTTACATGTGCCACCTGCGTGTACACCTGCGTGTACACCTGTGCATGTATTACCTATGTTTGGGGAGGGGTCGTGTGGTGGTGAGCGGGCGACACGCGGCCTCGTCCCCTGCCATTGGGGGGGTGGCTGCCGCGGATTTCTGAAGCCCGAATCCCCCTCTTAGTGGAGGCAGCGCCCCGACATCACGGGATAGAGATGATGGTGGTGGTGATGTTGGTGGTGGTGGTGATAATGGTGGTGGTGATGATGGTGTTGCTTGTGATAGTGGTGATGGTGTTGGATGTGATAGTGGTGATGGTGTTGGATGTGATAGTGATGGTGGTGTGATGATGATAATGGTGGTGGTGATGATGATGATGGTGTTGCTTGTGATAGTGGTGGTAGTGATGATGGTGGTGGTGATGATAATGGTGGTGATGGTAATGGTGGTGGTGATGATGGTGTTGCTTGTGATAGTGGTGATGGTGTTGGATGTGATAGTGGTGATGGTGTTGGTGGTGTGATGATGATAATGGTGGTGGTGATGATGATGATGGTGTTGCTTATGATAGTGGTGGTAGTGATGATGGTGGTGGTGATGATAATGGTGGTGATGGTAATGGTGGTGGTGATGATGGTGTTGCTTGTGATAGTGGTGGTGGTCATTACAGACATTTCACTTCAGTACCAGCAGACGCTGCTAAGTGCTCATTGTGACGAAACTACAGCGAGGTGAAGCCCCGTTTTGCTCTACTTTTTGGGTCGTGGTAGATGTATATACACGGATACTGTATAGACTGTAAGTTTATACTGTATGTGTTAGGTGGGTGGGAGATGCGATGACATCGATCGGTGCTACGCGCACGACGCACGCGCGAGCAAAACTGTTTCAGGAATCACGATCATCATCATCTACTCGCGATGGTCACGAGGATCTGGTGAAGGGTGGCGCAAGCGATGACATCGCCTCGTCCTCCTCCTCCTCGTCGGTCCCTCGTGGTCGTCTCCTCCTGCTCCCCCTCGTCCCACCTTCCTCCTCCTCTCCTTCTCGCCTCATTATCATAACCATCAGCACCCCCCCCCCGCCGCCGCCACTCCCGCTGGCTCCCGCTGGCTCACGCCTCCGAGTCGGAGCCGTCGCTGGACGCGGGGTGCGCCGGCGGCTCCCCGAGGCTCGAGAGGCTCGCGGCTCCGGGGCTCCCGGCGGCGGCTCCCGAGGAGCTCCGCAGGCCTCGCCCGGGTCCCGCACCCGCCTCCTCCTCCTCCTCTTCGTCGTCATCGTCGTCGTCATCGTCGTCGTCTTCTTCATCCTCCCGCAAGCCCACGGCTCCGGGAGAGAGCGACGGCTGATGGAGCCTGCAGCCAGGAGCGCGCACACGGGCACGTGTGAGAGTGGGTGGGTGAGTGGTTGAGTGAATGGATAAGTGTGTGGGTAAATGTGTGAGTGAGTGGGTGAGTTGGTGGGTGAGTGAATGAGTGAGTTTGTGGGTAATCGGGCTATGAGTGAGTGGGTGAGTGTGCGGTTGTGTGCGCGGGTAGGTGGGTGAGTGGGTGGTTGTGAGCCATGGGTGGGTGGTTGACTAAGTGGGTGAGTGAGCTGGTGTGTCAACGCGTCTATGTTGTGAGTGGCGTGTGTGTGTGTGAGTGCGTGTGTGTGGTGTAGCAGTGACGTCACGTATGATTGACATCAGCTATATTCACAGAGCTAATGCATTAGGTGATTAGGACGACGTTTGACGCGTTCGCTGGAAGGGACACGATTGATTAAAAAAAATCTGCGCAGTAAACTAAATAAATAAATCGGCGGCACTGGCGTGGGAGCTTCCGCGAGCTTCTCCCCTCCCCACATCCCGGCGAGGTCAAGGGGGGCGGCGGGGGAGGGGGCTAAAAATCTGCGCAGCACGGAGCCTCAGAATCTACGGTGACCCAACCCTGACCCCGTTATGACCTCACCCCGACCTCACTCCCAGTTATCTCACACTCAAGCCAGACTTCAACTCTCACTGGCCTCACACCTATCAACTAAACTTTTTTTATTTTACCAGTTAATGCCCCCTGAGCTAAATATCTCTTTTTCAGAGGCGACCTGGCCACAAATGATAGCTGAACGAAGTGGCTTATCATGTGGAAATGTATATCAGCCAAAATATCTAAGCGTACGTTGATTCTAAATGTGGAGAGGAAAACCGGAGTACCCGGAAAAAAATCCACGCCACCACGAGGAGAGAGAGAAACACGCAAACTCAAATTATACAGCAGGCGTCAGGGTCAGGATCGAACCCACGACCTCCTGCATACCAGGCGAGGTAGTTAACATCTCACCACCACCGCTACCCTGACGTCAGCGTGACCTCAACTCACACCGACCTCACCTGACCTCTTCCCCACTTAAACTCCGCCCCTAACCCTGACCTCGCGCTGACCTCAGCTCGCCTCTGCTGCCGCGCGACGAGCAGGAGCGTGTGATCGCGTCACGTGCACGGCAGAGGAATGTGTCAAATCGCTGACGTGGTGGGTCATTGATTGAAGGCTTCATAATCAGAGGGAGGCGCCACGAGGAGGAAGCAGACGAGCGGGGAGGCAGCAGCAACAGCCACGCGGTGAGGAACCTCCCCCCCCCCCTGCAAGCTCTGCGGTTCTCTATATATGAAGGTGTTATCGGCCAACCCTTTCCCGAGATGCCTGCAAGTTGTAGGGAGGGTGCCGTTCATCCGGTGAATCTCGGAACGCGCAAGCGGTTAGCGTGACTTTTATTTAGAGCGGCGTAGTAGTGCCGCTGTTGTTCCAGACATTGTAATCACCAACAAGACAGCACTAGATGACAGCTGGCGCCAAACTGTGCCACACGCCATCCCGCGGGGACCTTTTACTTCCGATTCCGTTCAGATTCGAGTCCGTTCCAATGACGTAAACATACGTAATCGGAACAGAATCAGAAAAAGAACGTATGACGTACGTGTCCGATGACGGAACGGGAAAGGGTGTTAATGAGCGTTTGAATGTGGCAGGAAATCGGAACGCCCGGAGAAAACCCACACGTGCGAGCGAGGGGCCAACACTATCTTTAATGGAACAGGTGGAGTCCACATTTGCTGTTACCGCCTTCTCCTGGCGAGCCAGGGTACGGGCTCCTCCTCGACGCCCACCCACGGGAAGGTAGTTTCACAACGCGCGCGTGTGCGGCGGTGATCCACCAACCCTCGCGGCTGACCTCCACAGCTCCAGGCAGCGACGTGCAGTGTAAACACCGCCACCACATCGATTGAACAATCATCGCTCGTGCCTTCGAGCGAGCTCGTTGCAGAGATGGGTGTCGGACGAACGGCACAAACCCAACTCGCCACGAACCACGCGAGCCCAACGAGGGGGCAGCCTCAATTACGCAGAGACGGAGCGGTGGCGGAGTGGTTAGCGCGCGCTGCGCCGCGTCGTTAACCAGGCCATCGGGGTTCGCGATCACGGCTAACGTGCGATGTGGTTTATAGTTTAGAACCCATTGGCAACTCGTACCGACGAGCGAGGTGAAGTATATTTAAACAACATCCACGAGGGACGTGGAGGGAAAGAGCCTTCGTCCAGCAGGCGATTGACAGAGGGCTCGTCGTTATATTCATTTTGCTATCCACACTCACAAGCTGTAAGCGCAGCGAGTGATGATGCTTCTCCGTGGGCTGAGCAATCGGAGTGAACGCGAGCTCCTGAGGATCGAGTGAACATTGAGGCGTTGGTGTCCATCCCCTGTTCTTTACAGCCCTGCACCGCCAGTGGTGGACATTCCACGTTCTTACGGCGGGGGAGGGCGAATCAGCAAAGGCCAACCACCGTTGACTTCCCTCCACTCAAAAGTGATAACTATTTTATCGACCCCCAGTGGGATGATGGCCTGAGTCACCCCCTTCCCCCTAAGCAGGACTTGAACCCCGTTGACTTTCCAACTGCGAGCCGCTCGGACGCTGCTCCCGAGCGGTTGATCCGCATCATCCCACGGAGCCACGCCTACCCCGCGGTGGGGGCGGGGGGGGAGTTAGCCAATCAGATTCCCGAACAGGCGATGTCTTCATCGCTGTTGTGATCATTAGGGCACCGTTGTTGTTGTGGTTGTGTTGGTTATTGTGGTGGTTGTTGTGGTGGTTGCGTGGTTGTCGTTGTTTGTGATTGTGGTGGTTATTGTGGTGGTGATTATTGTGGTGGTTGCTGTTGTAGTTATTGTGGTGGTTGTGGTTATTATGGTGATGGTTGTTGTGGTGGTTATTGTGGGGTAGTTGTTGTGGTGGTTATTGTGGTGGTAGTGGTTATTGTGGTGGTGATTGTTTTGGTGGTTATTGTGGTGGTTGTTGTGGTGGTTATTGTGGTGGTGGTGGTTTTGGTGGTTATTGTGGTGGTTGTTTTGGTGGTGATTGTGGTAGTTGTTGTGGTGGTTATTGTGGTGGTGATTGTGGTGGTTGTTTTGGTGGTGATTGTGGTGGTTATTGTGGTGGTGGTTGTTTTGGTGGTTATTGTGGTAGTTGTTTTGGTGGTTATTGTGGTGGTTAATTCTAGATTTGAAGCTTTCGTGACTGCAAGGAATCATATTCTTAGGTTTTTTCGGTAAAGTCACGTAGGTAAAACATCAAAATTAATGAAAATAAAATAAAACAAAAATCACGACGTTTCGGAGGCAACACAAGTCTCCGTCATCAGGTGGGACCGTCACAGCCGAATTAGCTGCATCAAGTGAGGCAATGATTCAAGAAGTAATCCCTTATAAGCAAGTTGAAGGGGGGGGAGCTCATCAGAATGTGGTAGCCAATGAAAAAACAATGGACTACGGCTTGGACGAGGTTGCTGCTGTACACGCCAACACAATGGACAGAGAGGGGGGAGGGGAGGTCTGATACACATGATAGACAAAAGAACGAAAATGCCCATGTTTATACCAATGCTGGCTGAACAATGAAGAGAGCACTGCCAAAAAATAACTGGGGATGTTAACACTCGGTAAAGTAAAGTAAAATAGTGCCTGTCAGATAAGATGGTCCAAAAAAGTGTAATTAAGTCTTTTTTGCGTGGTTGATAACATCTTTCCAATGATCACGGTTGAAAAAAAATATATACAAACACAGACATAATTTCAACCGTGATGATGGGTACAAACTTAGTAATCATTGGAAAGATGTTATCAACCACGCAAAAAAGACTTAATTACACTTTTTTGGACCATCTTATCTGACAGGCACTATTTTACTTTACTTTACCGAGTGTTAACATCCCCAGTTATTTTTTGGCAGTGCTCTCTTCATTGTTCAGCCAGCATTGGTATAAACATGGGCATTTTCGTTCTTTTGTCTATCATGTGTATCAGACCTCCCCTCCCCCCTCTCTGTCCATTGTGTTGGCGTGTACAGCAGCAACCTCGTCCAAGCCGTAGTCCATTGTTTTTTCATTGGCTACCACATTCTGATGAGCTCCCCCCCCCTCTCCTCCCCCCTTCAACTTGCTTATAAGGGATTACTTCTTGAATCATTGCCTCACTTGATTCAGCTAATTCGGCTGTGACGGTCCCACCTGATGACGGAGACTTGTGTTGCCTCCGAAACGTCGTGATTTTTTGTTTTATTTTATTTTCATTAATTTTGATGTTTTACCTACGTGACTTTACCGAAAAAACCTAAGAATATTGTGGTGGTTGTTTTGGTGGTTATTGTGGTGGTGGTTATTGTGGTGGTGGTTATTGTGGTGGTGGTGATTATTGTGGTGGTGGTTGTTTTGGTGGTTATTGTGGTGGTGGTGGTGGTGGTTGTTTTGGTGGTTATTGTGGTGGTTGTGTGATATCCCTAGAGATGCATATGGGGCAGTGGCGATGGCTGAGCGATGGACGCGCCCCATCAGAGGGTTTCTCATCACTCATTGACCCAGGCCAGATGTGACGGTGGGCGATGATTGTGACGATGTGTGATGATTGTGACGATGTGTGATGATTGTGACGGTGTGTGATGATTGTGACGATGTGTGATGATTGTGACGGTGTGTGACGTGATACCCAATGAACGAATCAACCCGCCAAGCGCCCGCTCTCGCCAGACTGCGCAAGCTAAGCAGGCTTTGAGCCTGCTTAGCCCTGTTCGGTGTCCACAAAGACACCATCGGCTACTGATGCTGCTACGGGGCTACGTGGTGAGCAGCGAAACAATCCACTGTTGTTGCGCACGCCCGGGATCCCACGTCTCGGGTGCCGCTCCATCGTCACCAACCGTGAGACTCCTGCGTGCCCCCCCCCCCCCCACTCGGAACCCCTCCCCTTTCCCCGCCCCCTTTGAAAACGCACGCCGCTCTGTGCAGCAGCGTCGAGGTCTCGTGCCCGATTCTCCGTTCCTTTTCCATCCCTCTCCTCTCATCCTCCCCGCCCTCCATTCCTTCTCTTATATCTTCTCTCTCCCGTCTCGTTACCCATTCATTACACCCTTGACTCTACTCCCCTCCCCGCGGTGGTGTAGTCTCGGGTACACAGTTGATAGTGACGATAACTTCACTTCCGAAGAGAGAGAGAGAGGACGACTCAGAAGCACCAGGAGGAGGAACCGCAGACGAGCGGGGAAGGCAGCAGCCACGCGACGAGGAGCCGGCGCCACCAACAATTGGCCCAAGCTCTGCGATCCTCTGTATATATTAAGGTCATGAGTGTTTACGTGTGCATGGAAATGGGAGTGCCCGGGAAAAATAAAATCGCACGCGGAAACCCTCGCAGTCAAGTCCTGCAGCCTCCAGCAGGCGTGCTAATAATGATTACAGACATCCGCCACTGGGACACAATTCTTAAACACAGCAGATTATAATAGTATGTATGCATGAGAATGGTTATTGAATGCACAGCGGGATCAAAATCCTCAAATAAAGAGGCAAATGAGAGTGGGGTGCAGCACTTTTAGAAAATGGATCTTGATTACTGAGAAGACACACGCACGCGCGTATATGCACACATACAAAGAAACCCCGTATAGCCTTAACAGACTGTTGGGCCAAGTGCTGTTAGCGAGCACGGCACACGCGCAAGTGGGTGGCCAGCACCACGCCTGGCCGCCTTTGTCTCCGCAGTGGCGATGTTTACACTTTGCACCAGGTACTCATTTGAGGCTTAGTTGACCTAGGGGAGGACCAGAACCGATTCAGATAATCGTCACCGGTGTTAGCCATGAGCGGGAATCGAACTCTGGTCTCCGGGTTGCACACATACACACACATACAGATACACACACGTGTACATAACTTATACTACACATGAACCAATCAATACGTGCTCGAACATGAATACGTATCGGAGGCGTGGCGCAGTGGCCCAAATACCGCGCTACGAATTCGGAGACATGAGTTCGATTCCTGGCGGCGGCCAATATCGGAGGCGAGCGAAAATCCCGAAGTTGATTTTGACTTGATGGATTTCCCTGCGGATGCTTGGTGAGGTCCGAAGCGAAACGTCGCCGGGATCCAACCGCTGATAGACGTGGCCGTGAGGATCGCTCTCTGGCCGTAGCCGGTGACACGAGCCGCACCAGTCAGACACGCGTGTCACGCGTGGCAACGGCGCCTGTTTGGCGATGTCGGGTCGTGGAGTGTCTCACGACAACAACAAAAACCACTCGCTCAGATCGTTACGTGGCCTAAGCCTAATAGTGAATTGTGGAAGAGAATAACAACGGCTACGGATAATGACGACGACGTGTCAAGTTTATAGACACCGAGAGCACACAAACACAAAACATTGTAGACATTCGCTCATTAACACACCTTTACACACACGTAGAATAACAATTCTAATAATCCAGTTATTTATCCAGCAGGGTCCTGCTACTGCTACATTGGGTTTTGATTTTGATGTTTTCAGCCATTTAATGATGAATTGTGTTTATAAACGAATTAATATATACACCTATATATACATGGATAACAATAGCATTTAACATAGGGTATTAATACACATTAATTAACACATTGGTATAGAAATATAACGCATAACTCTTTCAATATCTTCTTAGAACTGTAATGTATGTACGTTGAACTTCTTTCGCACCGTACGTAGCCCAACCACCTTAATCGGTGGTGCGTGGGGAAGGACAAAAAACTAAATACAAATAAAATAGTGCTGTTTGTTGCTGGTCGCTGCTGTGCTGTGCCCTGTACTCAGCAACCATGATAATAGCGTGTATACATGTACACACGTGTACACACACGAGCATATACACGCACATACGAGCACATACGGACCACTTAAAAAAGACAAAGCTCCCCCGTCTAGATCACCGCACATAAGTTGTGAGCGCAAGTGCTGTTAGCGAGCACCTATCGCGGTCGGCACATCGCACAAGGCCAGTGTGCGGCGTGGTCAGTTCCACGCCCGGCCGCCTTTGTCTCCCCAGTGCTGATGTTTACACACCGCCCCAGGTGCTCGTTCATGTTTGAGTCGGCTCAGAAATGACTCGCCGCTGATGCGGTTGGCCTTGAACCAGGAGTCGAACTCAGGGTCCGCCGGGTTTGTAGCGCAGTGCGCTGACCGGCGACAGCGCCGCTCCACACAACGACACACACAACACGGCCCTTATCTACTGCTGGATGAAAGTCGACCCATTCAGGCGCACATATATACATCATACAGTATACACAAGTACGAGCGCTATGGGGAAAGGCACATTGCGCGAAACGTCGCCCGTTGTATTTTAAGGCCGCTGTTTCGTGCCGTGGCCTTTGATACTGGCAAAAGTTATCCCGTGCTATAGCTGCTGCTCACCCCGAGGTCTAGATGCTCTGATACGCGTGGCATTGCCCTTGTGCTGTCCGCCTTTTGGCGTCCTTCTCTGGTCTGACACTGGCGGTGAGACCAGGCCCTGAAGAAGGCTGGTGCAGGCCAATCAGTTTCAAAGACAATGCAATCTATTATCAAAGCATGTTTTGTTTATCTCTTTGGTTCTTTCAGTAAAGTCACGTAGGTATAAATAAAAAAAATATATTATGCCGTTTCAATCGCAACACAAGCGGTCGTCCTCAAGAGGAATTTTTTTTTACATTTTATTTTTATACCTACGTGACTTTACCGAAAGAACCAAAGAGTATGGATTACTGCAGTCACGAAAACTTCAAATCAAGATTCATTTTGATTTAATGCTGTGTTTTTCACATCTGATGATGATTGCTTGTGTTGCAGTCGAAACGTCGTGATAATTGTATTGTTTAATATTTTTATTATTTTATTGTTTCACTTCTCCGTGACTTTACCGAAAGAACCAAGAATATGAAGATTCATGTTTTGTTTGCGTGTCCACCACAAGTCATGTGTGTGGTCAATGCAGACTTGAGTCTTTGCAACAATATACATATTTGGCGTTTGAACACCTTAACGCTTGTTCTTTAATTGCCAGAAAGGGGCAAAACCTATTCTTATATATATTTTTCCATTATTTGATGCTGGCAAATGGGTCCCCGTGACATGGTTGGTGATTGCTGTGCCCCCCCCCCCCCTGAGCGCGCGACTCTCTCCCTCTGCCTCTCCTCGCACGGCCCAGTCGCGAATTCATCTTCACAGGGCCACGGTCCAGCCACGAGAGAATTCCGCGTCTTCATTTCTCCCATCCTATAGACGTAGTTGTTGTTGTTGTCGTTGTTATTGTTGTTGGACAACAAAAACGATTCCTCTCGAACACCGCTGCGAGTCACTGCCTCGGGTGAGAGCGAGTGAACCTAGACCCAGACTCCATCTCCCCATTGCTCTCTCGTCGTCCCCAATCTCACGCGATCTCTGCCTGCTCGCCGTTCAGTCGTCAATGTGCACGTCGTGGCGTGTGTGTGTGTGTTGATTAAGGCCGAGCTGCGTCTGAGCTTCGATGACTCCATCAGTTCCCACTGCACTAAACGCATGTTCATCGTCGACACGCACCGATGTGTATTCTCTGTGTGTATGTTCGTGTGTGTACACGTGTGTATAGGTTTGTCTCTACACGTGTATGTGTTCGTGTGTGCACACGTGTGTATAGGTTCGTGTGTGTACACGTGTCGATATGGTCGTGTGTGTACACGTGTTTATATGTTCGTGTGGGTATGTTCGTGTGTGCACACGTATGGTCGTGTGTGTACACATGTGTAATGTTCGTTTGTGTCCACGTATGTATATGTTCATGTATGTGCACATGTGTTTATGTTCGTGTGTGTGTGCACGTGTTTATATGTTCTTTGTGTGTACACGTGTGTATATTTTCGTGTGTGTACACGTATGTTTGGGTTCGTGTGTATACACGTATACATGTTCGTGTGTTCACACGTGTATATGTTCGTGTGTACACGTGTATATATGTTCATGTGTGTGCACGTGTGTATAAGTTATTGTGTGTGTACACGTGTGTATATGCTCGTATGTGTACACGTGTGTATAGGTTCGTGTGTGTGCACGTGTGTATATGTTCGTGTGTGTACACGTGTGTATATGTTCGTGTGTACACGTGTGTATAGGTTCGTGTGTTTACACGTGTGTATATGTTCGTGTGTGTACACGTGTATATATGTTCGTGTGTGCACACGTGTGTACAATTTCGTATGTGCACGTGTGTGTATGTTCGTTTCTATGCAATTTAATACGGCTACGTCCCATATAGAATCTTCCCACAATGCAATGTCTCCGAAACAGTTTATAATTCTACCTTTAACATAAATTAGTTTATTTAGTAGCGATACTTGTCTGTTACTTGATAGCTACTCATAGTGTAACTATTCATACACATTTAAAAGCTGGCAATCAGGAAACGTTTAAAAAATGTAATTCTCACCAGGTCTTCCCATAGTGTAAACAAACGGAGTGTCTCATCACCCACTCTGTCTCTCAACTACCCTCTCGATTTATGTTGCTATGAAGAAGGGCTCTTGCCTGAAACGTCGCCTATTATATATATATTTTACTTTTAAGGCCGCACACAATGTTGTTATGGGCGAACGTGTTGAGTGTTGTTGTTATTGTGCTTGTGCATCACTGCCAATGCCGCATCATCATCAGCATCATCACACGATGATGATGATGTGCTATAGAATCGGATTGACAGCGCATGGCCTATGCTGGAAGCCCATGCTTTAGATTCCACTTGGTTCTCGTAGTGACTTGCAGGCGTCTTTGAATGTCGTCAATACTTCACGTACCTGTGAGGATAAGAGGCTAATGGGCGTGCAATTTCTTTAAATCAGTCGTGTCTCCCTTTTTAAATATACATACATGTGGATATGTGTGTGTACATGTCTGTGGGAGTGGTGGGGTAGCGGTTAGCGCGCTGCGTTTACGAACCTGGCGACCCGGGTTCGGTTCCCGCTCACGGGCCAACACCAGTGACGATTTTCTGAACTGGTCCTGGATCTCCCCTAAGTCGACTCAGCCTCAAATGAGTACCTGGTGCGGTGTGTAAACATCGCCACCGGGGAGACAAAGGCGGTCGGGCGTGGTGCTGGCCACCCATCCCCTCGCGCCCCGTTCCGGCCTTCACAGGTGCTCGCTAACAGCACTTGCCCCAACAGTCTGTTGAGGCTCTACGGGGGAGGATCTTTGTTGTTTGTGTATATGTATATATATTTGTGGATGAGGAATCAGTCTACGATGGAGATTATCAATGTCTGCGCATAACATGTCCTACATAGCTCTGCGTCGAAATGTTTTTTTTTATCCGACAGCTGATCCCCGATTCTATATATGGTGAGGATGTCCACCGTTACTCCATCTGTTCCCGGGAGTTTTCCCGTTCTTTATTTCCCTCCCCATACTGCCAAGGACAGTAGTAACAACAACAATACTAATTACATCTCCATATATATAAAAGGCAAAGTTGTGATTATGTGTGTCTGTTCAAAATGTTTAGCGTACTTCCCGACATGCAACAAACTTGAAATGTGCCATGTGGGTACTTTCCAGACTGTACACCGTGCAACAATTATAAAAAATACACTTTTTTTGGGGGGGGGGAGCTCAATAATGCATAGATTTTTTGCACGGCAAGTGAGCTGTGACGTCACAACTGTCACGTGACCCGCGCATGTGGAAGCGTAACGCATTAATTCTAGATTTGAAGCTTTCGTGACTGCAATGATTCATATTCTTAGGTTTTTTCGGTAAAGTCACGAAGGTAAAAACATTAAAAAGTAAAATAAAATAACGCATTGTAGTGTAGCGGTTAGCGCGCTGCGCTACGAACCCGGCGACCCGAGTTCGAATCCCGCTCACGGCCACCACCGGTGACGATTATTTCAACCGGTCCTGGATCTCCCCTAAGTCGACACAGCCTCAAACGAGTAACTGCTGTGGTGTGTGAACATCGTCACTGGGGAGACAAAGGCGGCCGGGCGTGGTTGATCCAAGTCCCAGCAGCAGCAGGATGTGCGGTCGTTGTTGTGCTGCGGAGATCTGGAGTGAACCCGTTCACTTGTTTGTTCACGATTCTGTCTGACACGTGGATATCGGATAATCGTGCCGTCTGAGCGCTGCCCCATCTGCTATTTACGAATCGTCGCCTTCATTTTTTGCCGTTCCCACGTCTTGCTGCGACTTTGTTAACAAATATGTCGTTAAATTTCGATTTAAAGCTTTCGTGACTGCAGGGATTAATTTTATTGGTTCTTTCGGTAAAGTCACGTAGAATGGAAATAATAAAAGTCACGTAGAATGGAAATAATATTATTTCCATTCTACGTGACTTTACCGAAAGAACCAAGAAGAAAAAGACGTTGTTTTTTTACGTTGCGGTATCAATCTGCTTTCCATGTTCTTTTCATAATGGGTTTACACTCCTGAACCTTTTATATTCACTTCAACACGTTCGTCAATAACACTGTGGCCTTCAAAAATAGATAGAATTGGCGACGTTTCAGGGAATGGCCCTTGTTCATCTAATTTTTAAAAATGTTTTCGTGCTGTTAAGAAGTGTCAAAAAGTGCCATTGCCCGAAATCTCGCCTCTTAGTATATATAGATATATGTGTGTGTGTATATATATTTATGTTTTCCTTTTAAGGCCACACATTCAGTGCTACTGTTGGTGGCGAACGCGTTGAGCGCTGTTGTTAAACTCGCCTTGTTCACCGCTGCCAAGTGCAGCATCAGAAGCAGCATCGCCAACAGCATTTGTTTAAGAAGAGAAACAAAAACGTGTCAACTTCATCCGTGTCACGTCCTCTCCTCCTTCTTGTTGCGAGCGGTGACCTCCGCACGACACTGCTGCTTCTCTCCCACACATTCGCATCCTGGTTGTTTGGAATCGATCACGTTGCCCTTCTTCCACTGAACATCTGTCCGCTGTTGCCTGTAGCTCCTGGGAATGGTGATCATTCGCTTCGCATCCCCCCCACCCCCAACCCCGTTGGCTCTGTTGAATCAGAATATGTATTTATACTGGAGGAATCCGATGAGCTATGAAGCTCTGTGTTTTGTTACAGATGTCTAGCAGGGGCGGGTACACCAACAAAGAATGCAAAACACGATAGGAGTGAAAAGTATAGGACAGGTAAAGAAATAATTTTAAAACAAATATACAAATGAAACGACATTATTTTCTTTGTCTCGCCAGGTGAAGGCCACGGAGCTTTCGAGCTCTTTTTCAGAAGCGATCTGGCCACGAACGATAGCTCACCAAAGCGGCTTATCACGTGGAAATGTACAGCAGCGAAATAATCTCAATAATCTCAATGCATGTTTCTAAATGTGTGTGGGGGGAGGAACCCAGAGGAGCCGGAGGAAAAATAATCTACGCGATTACGGGGAGAGAGACACACAAACTCCAAATATATACAAGCCGGCGTCAGGGTCGGGATCGAACCCCCAAACTCCTTGCATATCAGGCGTGGAAGATAACGTCACGCCGCTTGCATAAATGAATAAAGTATGTAAGTTCTAATTGCACCATCAATTCCCCACGTTGCAAAGCGCGACTGTGGCCACCACCCAGAAGAGACCACGGGACAAACAGCAACAACAACCAGATTCACAGACACGAATCAGGAGGATGCATCCTCGTCATCACCACCACAGCGATGATGAGGATAATGATGATGTTGTTGCTGCACCACTCCGCTACACTCCTGGCGCAAATCGTGTGGCCCATTCACCTCGACGTAAGAGATCGCGGCTGTTGCTCTGCATCAACGAAAGCCCCACACAGACCTGCCCCACACAGACCTGCCCCACACAGACCTGCCCCACACAGACCTGCCCCACACAGACCTGCCCCACACAGACCTGCCCCACACAGACCTGCCCCACACAGACCTGCCCCGTGCTGGATGTTCCGCCGACAGAGAAGATGGCTCTGAGATTCGATGTTTTCGCTTATTTATTCCCTGAGAGTGAATTCAATTTCACATCTCGCCTTATCTGTTTTCGCTCCTCCGTATTCATTGTTTTTCGCGGAGGTGGTGACCTGCATAACATCTGCTGCATATACTCAAGTCTAAAATCACGTCTATAATCACCATGATGATGATAAACACATATATACACACCGACAGTCAGACAAAGACCTCTCGTATAGCCTTTACAGACTGTTGGGGCAAGTGCTGTTAGCGAGCACCTATGAAGATCGGCACGGCACACGAGGGGGTGGGTGGCCATCACCACGCCCGACCGCCTTTGTCTCCCTAGTAGCGGCGTTTACACACCGCACCAGGTACTCATTAGAGGCTGAGTCGACCTAGGGGAGATCCAGGACCGGTTCAAATAATCGTCACCGGTGTTGGCCGTGAGCGGGAATCGATCTCCGATCGCAAACAACGACTTTAAATATACATTTTTAGAGAACTTGTATAAATTATATTCGAGTTTTGTTTTTTAAACACAACAACAAAATTCGTGAGTACACGCTGGAGAAGGCGGCTGGCCCGAAACGTCGTGTACCACCGTCGATCCCATTGATGCAATATTAATGTACGTACAAGTTTTACAGTATATACAGATATATATAGTACACGTGTACAACACATACACACACCATACACGCGATATATGCCCACATGTACATGCGTACAAGATGAATACACGAGAACACACACACACAAATACTGTGTGTATATATAGACATGTATGGATGTTGAACTTCTTTCGCACCGTACGTAGCCAACCGTGCTAATAGGCTTGACACGTAGTAGGCTGTCGCGACAAATATTATATTCATAATAAAGGGCTTTGGGTGCGATCGCGTAAGTGTAAATGTGTCGTTCACCCGCTGTGGATTTACTCTCCAACACAACGGTGGCCTCAAGTAGTAACGAATTGCCACGTTTTGTACACGTGACCACGCCGTACGTGTTGGCCGTGTCGGGTTACGACACATTTATCCTTACGCGATATAACCCAAACACCTTTATTAGGTGCTTAATCGGCTTGTTAAAATTGGTATTTTGTAATACCGGTAACCGCATGAAAAAACTATGAATAAAAAACCGGTTAGCCGCACATCTAGAAATGTCTCGCAACAACAAAGGTGACCAACTCTTCACTGCCATTCACTGGGACACGGAGGGAGGCCTCCACAGAGGTCGTCTCTGCGATTCCGACTCCAGTAGCGGTCGTTGGAGCGATCTTGATTTGAAGCTTTCGTGACTGCAGGAATCCATACTCTTTGGTTCTTTCGATAACGTCACGTAGGTAGAAATAAAACAAATCACGGCGTTTCGATCGCAACACGAGCATGAGGATTGCTTGCGTTGCGATAGAAACGTCGTGATTTGTACAATTTTATTTCTACCTACGCGACTTTACCGAAAAAACCAAAGGGTACGATGGAGCGAGTTTCTCAAATCTCACACCACCGCCACTCAGCCGCGGTGAGGAACGATGTTCAGCGCGGTGACTCAATCGGCGGCTCTCGTACGGCGGAGTAACGCGTGGCAGCTCTTCCACGGCGTCTGGAAGAGTAGGCCAAAGCCCCCCCCCCCCCCCCCGAGTGGGGGGCGAACCACGAACCACGCCGTGACCTCGGCCCGCCGTGCCAATCGATGCGTTCAGCGTCGCAATGGGAGCGATAACCGTTTCCCGATTTTCGGTTCGGTAAAGGGTTACCGGTTTACCGGTCGTGTCGAGTCGCCACCGTAATGCGTGCAATTACGCGCACTGGATACACACAAATCATACAAACACACATGTATTGTACTGACTCGGGTCTATAAACGCACATGTAAAGGCAACGTACTATAAACACAATTACACGCATGCATCCATAATACACACATGTATACACACACACATATATACACACATATATACACGCGTACAATATATATACACATACACAATTACTATCAAACGCACAGATTTACACATACACACGAGAGATGAACGATCACATAAAATAGGCGACGTTTCGAGTAATGACCCATCTCCGTAACTCTAATTATTTTATGGTGATGATGCTGCTGCCGATGGCAGTGGTGCACAATTAACAACAACAACAACACTCACCACGTTCGTTCAACATCAACACCGCCGATTCGCGGCATGTCCCACGAAGAATGGGTCATTGTCCGAAACGTCGCCTATTACACGCACACGTCTCATGTAAAGCCCACACAGGCGCGCTGTTATTGACGGACGTGTGTGTGTTGGCGGCGGCCTCTCTGCTCTGAAGAAGGGTGCCTCGCCGCTGGCCGAAACGTCGCCTCTCTCACAAGGACGCACCTGTTCTTGGCGGCGGCGGCGCGGTCCCTCTGCCGGCGGTTCTTGAACCAGTTGCCGACCTGCGTGGGGGTGAGTCCCGTGGCCTGCGCCAACTCCCGCTTCTTGGCCGGGTTGGGGTACGGGTCCTGCAGGTACCACTCCCGCAGCACGCGGCGCGTCCGTTCCTTGAAGCAGTGCGTCTTGGGCTCGCCGTCCCAGATCGTGGGCGGCAGCGGGAACTTCTTACGCACGCGGTATTTGTCTACGGGCCCCAGCGGGCGGCCGCGGAGCCTCTCGGCCTCCTGGTAGCGCGCCTCGAGCCACATGGCCTGCAGCTTGGCGTGCGACGCCTTGGAGAAGCGGTGGCCCTCCAGGATGGCGTACAGGTCGCGGTAGTTGCCCGCGTGGAACGCGACGACGGCGCGGGCGCGCAGCACGGCCTCGTTCTTGTTGAGCGTCTCCCAGGCGCCCGGGGCCACGGGCAGCGACCAGAGAAAGCGGGCGAGGCGCTCCACGTCGCCGCTCTCCTCCAGCGTCTCGCAGACGCTCGCCACCTGCTGCGGGCTGAAGCTGAGCACGGGGAGATGGAACATTGGGCACCGCCTTCGCTGGCACCGGGGCGAGGGCGGCGGCCGGCCGGCCGGCGAGCGGGTCCAGCCGAGCGGCCCGTGGCGCTGCGCGCGGGCGCGCCGCTCGATGCTGACTCGCCCGGGGCTGCCGCAGCCGCCGCTGCTGCTGCTGCCGCCGCTGCTGCTGCTGAGACGACGGCGTGCGCAGGCAGCGTCTTCTGCACTAAGCCTCCGCGTCTAATCAGCCGCGTCTGCTCGCTGTCTCCGCCGCCGCCAGCCCCCGGCCGCCTCAGCGCTGCGCTACGCCGAGGATCATCATGGACGACGCCGCCACCGCCGCCGCGCGGTCCCCTTGCGCTCGGACCACGGAGCGCGCCGCGCTGATTGGCCGCGCACGGCGCCCATCGCCCCCCGTGTCCATGGCAACAGCGATGAGCCCAACGTGCCGAGAGCCCCCCCCCCCTCCCAACAAACCCCAACCCCCCCTCCTCCTCCCCGTCTTCTTCAACGCAGGACCCGAACTGCAGGACGCATTGTTCCACCCGTACGGAACGAGGAGGAGTGTTCGTCTCACGCACCCGCTCCCATCATCACGCGGCGCGTAACCCTCCCACAATGTCCTTTGTGGTGGCCGTGGTGGTGGTGGGGGGTCCTTGAAGACCCCCAGCCATTTGGGGGACGAGGAGGAGGTGGTGGTGGTGGGGACGCTTTGCCACGCACGAGGGAATTGGTCGCACCTCGGTGTCGGGAGAATCCCGGGGCCCGAGATGAGAGGGGACACCACCCGACTGCCCGGTGCAGGCCGCGCGCCGCGCCTCCTTTACAAATGAGGACGCGGCGCAGCCCACGGATGACAGCAATTTGCGTGATGGCTCTGAGCTCAATCTCCCTTGTCGCTTCACGGGAGAATTGAAGGCGCGAATCGCTCTGCTTTGAGCCGACAAATAGTGGCGAATAAAGGAGTCATCACATCACGCTCGCCGCGAATTCATTCCGCGCAAAACACGCGCGACGCGTTTTGTTTGCGCCGTGGTGTGATACCACCGGTGATGGGGGTCTTGAAGACCGCCCCCCCCACTCGGCATTTGAGACCCCCCAGGGCTTTCCCCTGCCCCACGGCGCCTACCCAGCCCCCCTGGGGTAGGAGAACTGCGTTGTCACCGTTCCCATGCCGGGAACGCCGCACGCGCGGTGTTCGACATCCGCTGCACGCCGCTTCAATATTCCCACACACTGCTAGGACAGGGCCATTGTCCGAAACGTCAGAGCAATGTCATTACATGCTCATCATCAGCAGCAATGATCAATCCGCTGCTGGATGAAGGCTTCCTCCAAGCCGCCACCATCTTCTCGCGGTCCCACAACGACAACAAGTCACCACCCAGCTCCTGCAAACGGGCTCATCTCATCGTTGCTCCGTCTTTGTTTGTCGCACATGTCCAGCCCTTTCTCAATCCACTGCTGGATGAAGCCCCCGGTCATGGTTGGAGGGCGGTGGGGGGGTAGCAGAGTGAATGGAGGAGGCGGTGGTGACGTTCGCTTGGATTGATTGGATTCTCGGTTTTGCTCTTGTCCGCATTAACGCGAAATTTGTCGGCCACGCTCGCGCAGGGGAGGGCATCGCTCTGGCGATTTGTGGTCCATGCCGAGCATCATGTAATCCAGATGAATTCCACAGACTCCTCTCCCTCCACACCTATCTCCCCCCTACCACCCCCCACTCTCGCGCTGGAATTTAAACGCGCGCCCCGTGACCTCCACTGTCGCCATCCCCGCGCTCCCTCGCACAGCGGATTGCAGAGGCCCCTTTGCACATTGCTGCCCGCTTTGTTTCGGCCCACGCTCAGTAACAGTGGCCGATACACATTGCACGCGTGTGTACATAGATGTGGATGCCGTCTCTGTGTGTGGACACGGCTCGCATAGAGGCCAAACCGCTGAGATGCAGCGGTGTTTGACGAGCGCGCACGCTCTGGGTGGAGGGCAGCGAGGGATGGCGGCGTCAAGGAGAGGATTGACGTAACATTCTGAGATGTTTTCTCAAGCGCCGATGGGAGGGTCCTTGCCTGAAACGTTGGCCCACTGTATATTTTTATTTGTTGGAAATCGGTGTAAAATGGCGAACCTTGTGGGTGGTAGATGTTTGTTGTTTAGTCTGTTCATATATTTATCAAGGCCGTAGCCATGGAGTGAAAATTGGGGGGGACCAAATCTTCCAGGGGGTCTAGGGGTCCCCCCCAGAAAAAAAATCTAAATTTGAATACTAATTTCCTGCCTAAATATTCAAAAATTTACTTACACATGGGATGGACTTTTTATTTATTTTTTACAATAATGTCTAATAGTGTATTGTATTCCATTGCTCTGTTTTTTTATTTTTACCTTTTCTTGTTTCATTGTATGTAATGGCAGAGATTAGGGATTAATAAAGTACAACCATAACCACAATCATGTAAACAGAATTCTGTGGCCAAGGTTTAGCAAATTGTTGTTTTTATTTACATAGCATAGCAATTTTTTTTTATATTGTTTATGGCAATATATTGGGGGGGGGGGACATTTTGAGCATATTTTAATATATATTATAATTACGGCCTTGATATTTATTATATAACGCGTTGTCTGTGTTCCTGTTCATTGTGATTATTATTGCAATTAATGTGTTATTGTGATGTTGCTGTGTTAGATATGTTAGAATCATGAATTCAACTGTAGCATAATATCACACGGTAACTGCTGACATAGATGAAAGTCGGGTATACACAAACCTGTTGCGTTAAATCACGGATTCAGATTAGCACGGTATGGCTTACGTACGCACATCAACCAATAATCAAATAACAATTCTCCACCACGACGGTAATGATTATTTAGTGTTGTGTATTAAATAGTTCTGCGTCCAACCAATATCCATATCTTATACTCAAATTAAACTCTTTTTTATTTGACTAGATAAGGCCCATTAAGCTATATAGCTCTTTTTCAGAATCAATCTGACCACAAATGATAGCTCAACATCACGTGGAAAGATATAGCAGCCAAATACTCTAAACGCATCTTTCTAAATGTGGAGGGAAAACCCGGAGAACCTGGAGAAAATCCACGCAGCCACGGGGAGAGAGGACACGCAGACTCCAAATATATAGGCGTCAAGATCGGGATCGAATCTACAGCCTCCTGTATACCAGGCGAGGGAGTGAACATCTCGCCACCGGGCCACTGTCGATAACATCTCTCAGTTGATCAGAATTGGTTCAAGCAAGCCTGGCTCTGCCGATGAAACACACTGAAGTTTTTTTTATATATATTTGACCGATTGGTTTAAGGGGTGGGGAACGTCCGGCCCGCGGGCCGTATGAGGCCCGCAAAATCATTTGGTGTGGCCCTGCCAAGGCAACCGCTGGCGGGACTCGAAATTCAATAAATCTAGGAGCAAACCTGAAAAAGCAGTTGCGAGAAGCAACATCATCAATACCAGCTAACATCACACGCCTCACCAAAGAGAAGCAGTTCCAGCCATCGCATTAGGGGTGAGTTAATTAAATGTTTGACCAAATATAACAGGCACATTTTTAAGTTGATAATTTTGTATGGCCCGCGAATGATGTTATAAATATCCAAATCGCCCTTGGCAGAAAAAAAGGTTCCCCACCCCTGGTCTAAAAGAACGTTTTGGCCACTCCACCGCCCCTCGTGGGAAGGCTTCCTGGCTGCTCGTGCGAGTAGTTCGGATTGTGATCTGGGATGTCGACTTCATGGAGACATTTCTCTGCTCTCTGATAACTTATTGTTGCTGCTGCTGCTGCTCGGACTTTTGCTTTCATGACATTTCATTAGTTGCTTATTCACGTTTTATTTTATGAGGGTTTTAATTTGCTTGATAGTTATTATAAATAGGATTGGGCCCTAATATATATAATTGATATACAGCGTTGTGGGATGCAATTAGCATGAATTACGTGATATAAAATCGAAGTATTATTGTCGAAACCGGTCCGAAACCGGTCAACCTGGAAGATGAACACAGGATTTAGCAGTCTTTTGAAATACGTGTTCAACCAGGTTAGTGTCCAACTGTGTTGTTGGCCGACTGGTTTGCATCGCATGACATTTCTAAGGTTGGCTGATTTCGCGTCTCTCATCTTCTTGATGTATTTGCCTCCGTGCAGTTTGCCGTTCTCTGTGTGCTCTGTGTGTGATGTCCCTCTGTGTGCTCTGTGTGTGATGTCCCTCTGTGTGCTCTGTGTGTGATGTCTCTGTGTGCTCTGTGTGTGATGTCCCTCTGTGTGCTCTGTGTGTGATGTCCCTCTGTGTGCTCTGTGTGTGATGTCTCTCTGTGTGCTCTGTGTGTGATGTCCCTCTGTGTGCTCTGTGTGTGATGTCCCTCTGTGTGCTCTGTGTGTGATGTCCCTCTGTGTGCTCTGTGTGTGATGTCCCTCTGTGTGCTCTGTGTGTGATGTCTCTGTGTGCTCTGTGTGTGATGTCCCTCTGTGTGCTCTGTGTGTGATGTCCCTCTGTGTGCTCTGTGTGTGATGTCCCTCTGTGTGCTCTGTGTGTGATGTCCCTCTGTGTGCTCTGTGTGTGATGTCTCTCTGTGTGCTCTGTGTGTGATGTCTCTCTGTGTGCTCTGTGTGTGATGTCCCTCTGTGTGCTCTGTGTGTGATGTCTCTCTGTGTGCTCTGTGTGTGATGTCCCTCTGTGTGCTCTGTGTGTGATGTCTCTCTGTGTGCTGTGTGTGATGTCTCTCTGTGTGCTCTGTGTGTGATGTCCCTCTGTGTGCTCTGTGTGTGATGTCCCTCTGTGTGCTCTGTGTGTGATGTCTCTCTGTGTGCTGTGTGTGTGATGTCCCTCTGTGTGCTCTGTGTGTGATGTCTCTCTGTGTGCTCTGTGTGTGATGTCCCTCTGTGTGCTCTGTGTGTGATGTCCCTCTGTGTGCTCTGTGTGTGATGTCTCTCTGTGTGCTGTGTGTGTGATGTCCCTCTGTGTGCTCTGTGTGTGATGTCTCTCTGTGTGCTCTGTGTGTGATGTCTCTCTGTGTGCTCTGTGTGTGATGTCCCTCTGTGTGCTGTGTGTGATGTCTCTCTGTGTGCTGTGTGTGATGTCTCTCTGTGTGCTCTGTGTGTGATGTCCCTCTGTGTGCTCTGTGTGTGATGTCTCTCTGTGTGCTGTGTGTGATGTCTCTCTGTGTGCTCTGTGTGTGATGTCCCTCTGTGTGCTCTGTGTGTGATGTCCCTCTGTGTGCTCTGTGTGTGATGTCTCTCTGTGTGCTCTGTGTGTGATGTCCCTCTGTGTGCTCTGTGTGTGATGTCTCTCTGTGTGCTCTGTGTGTGATGTCCCTCTGTGTGCTCTGTGTGTGATGTCTCTCTGTGTGCTCTGTGTGTGATGTCTCTCTGTGTGCTCTGTGTGTGATGTCTCTCTGTGTGCTCTGTGTGTGATGTCTCTGTGTGCTCTGTGTGTGATGTCCCTCTGTGTGCTCTGTGTGTGATGTCTCTCTGTGTGCTCTGTGTGTGATGTCTCTCTGTGTGCTCTGTGTGTGATGTCTCTCTGTGTGCTCTGTGTGTGATGTCTCTCTGTGTGCTGTGTGTGATGTCCCTCTGTGTGCTCTGTGTGTGATGTCTCTCTGTGTGCTGTGTGTGTGATGTCCCTCTGTGTGCTCTGTGTGTGATGTCTCTCTGTGTGCTCTGTGTGTGATGTCTCTCTGTGTGCTCTGTGTGTGATGTCTCTCTGTGTGCTGTGTGTGTGATGTCCCTCTGTGTGCTCTGTGTGTGATGTCTCTCTGTGTGCTCTGTGTGTGATGTCTCTCTGTGTGCTGTGTGTGATGTCCCTCTGTGTGCTCTGTGTGTGATGTCTCTCTGTGTGCTCTGTGTGTGATGTCCCTCTGTGTGCTCTGTGTGTGATGTCCCTCTGTGTGCTCTGTGTGTGATGTCTCTCTGTGTGCTCTGTGTGTGATGTCCCTCTGTGTGCTCTGTGTGTGATGTCCCTCTGTGTGCTCTGTGTGTGATGTCCCTCTGTGTGCTCTGTGTGTGATGTCCCTCTGTGTGCTCTGTGTGTGATGTCCCTCTGTGTGCTCTGTGTGTGATGTCTCTCTGTGTGCTGTGTGTGATGTCTCTCTGTGTGCTCTGTGTGTGATGTCCCTCTGTGTGCTCTGTGTGTGATGTCCCTCTGTGTGCTCTGTGTGTGATGTCTCTCTGTGTGCTCTGTGTGTGATGTCTCTCTGTGTGCTCTGTGTGTGATGTCTCTCTGTGTGCTGTGTGTGATGTCCCTCTGTGTGCTCTGTGTGTGATGTCTCTCTGTGTGCTCTGTGTGTGATGTCTCTCTGTGTGCTGTGTGTGATGTCCCTCTGTGTGCTCTGTGTGTGATGTCTCTCTGTGTGCTCTGTGTGTGATGTCCCTCTGTGTGCTCTGTGTGTGATGTCCCTCTGTGTGCTCTGTGTGTGATGTCCCTCTGCGTGTTCCCTCGCTGTGTGGTTTGCGCCATTTTCACCTGAGGACGAGCGCTTGTGTTGCGTTCGAAACGTCGTGATCTATTTTAATTGTATTTCTACATACGTGACTTTACCGAAAGAACCAATTAGTATAGCTACTACTATATTTGGTTAAAAGCTGGTTATCAGAATATTTTAATATATAATACTTATCAGGCCCCATGGTGTAAACAAGGGAAATCTCCAACAATTTTTTCTCTCTCTGGCCTCTCCTAGTTTATACCATGAAGGGGCATTGCCCGGAACGTCGACCCTGTTATAATGGGGGGGAGGGGGGGTTGGTCACGTGGTCGCCGCGGGTCACGTGGCGTTGACCACGTGCCGCGTTAGAAAAGAGCGGGAAATTTTAACCTGCGTGCGCGCGCTCAAAGTCGTAATTTCAGCAAATAACAAAAATAACGTTATCGTTGTAATTATCATCATCGACAACAACACCAGAGCCTTCTCGCTCACAAACGGTAACGTTATGCTGCAATCAGTTTGTCAGATGTACAATTGTGCATCGACTCGGGTTCCCTCAGCTTAAAAACAAAACAATTTGGGTAGGCCGCAAGCCTCACACAATCACAAACTAAAGCATCGGGCACACAACAACAAACATACACAAAGCCGCCTACGTTTTAAGTGACCTCAAATCTCGTAATGCCACCTTTTTTGTCGTGTATATATTGTTTAAAGCGTGTGGTAATTAGCGTCGGTTTTTAAACCATTTAAAGAGGAACGCATCCTCTTCCACCGCCACCACCAACGTCACCACCTTCACCACCACGAACGTGGCCACGACCCATGAGAGGATTGTTCACTGCGTGTCTCGCTGTGTGCAAGTTGTGTCCAAGCGTTGTGGTTGGTTGGTGGTGGTTGTTGTTGAAGTGGGGAGCGGTGGCGCAGTGGTTAGCGCACTGCGCTACGAACCCGGCATCACGAGTTCGATTCACGCTCAAGGTTACCAACACCAGTGACGATTGTCAGACCCGGTCCTGGGCCTTCTCTAGGTCGACTCGGCATCAAATGAGTATCTGGTGCGTTGTGTAAAACATCGCCGTTCAGGCCTTCACATGTGCTCGCTAACAGCACTTGCCCCTTCAGTCTGTTACAAGGCTCTACATCTTGTTGTTTTGTGTGTATATATATCTGTATATATATTTGTGCATGAGGAATCCGTCTACGATGGAGATTATCAAAGTCTGCGCACAGCATGTCCTACATAGCTCTGCGTCTAAATGTGTGTTTTTTATATCCGACAGCTCGCTTAAGAGTGTTACAAGGCTATAGAGAGATAATGTTTGGTGTTGTGTTGTGAGCAATGTCCGTCTCCCCTCTCTGATAGTGGTGTTGGTGCTGGAGAGGCGGGAGGACCATAGTTGAGGCGAGATGTCGTCGGTAGCAGCGGCGGAGAGGGACTTGGACTGCCCAGACCTGAACAAGATCGTTTTGATGATCGCTCAACTTCGTAACAACGACCTCCCTACACCCCTTGAAACCCTCTCGTTCCCATCGAGAAACGAAACAAACTCCTGGCTGAAGCCTGCTTAAAGCATCGCAGATCTGACAGGATCAGTTGCATTCCCGTTGACTTTAACTGGGCGTAGATGATGAGTTATTATTGTTATCATTGCGCATCTCTAAATGTGTAGTGAGAAGCTCATACCCTGTCAACCTGTACGGCTTACTCGTATTCTTGTGCAGAGAAATTGAGTTTTCAGGCCGTTTCAATACGGGGAAAACAATCATATTTTTGTCTTATTTATTTGTGTTTCTCCCTTGTGATGGAATGAACGTTGAGATTTGTAAGGGCCACGTGGTGACCAATTAGGTCTGAATTGGTCTGTAATAAGGTAGGGCACTGATAAGGGGTTGACAGGTATGCAGATTTGACAGGATCACTTGCATTCCTATTGACTTAACTGGCTGTAGATGATTTGTTATTATTATAATGCCTCTCTAAATGTAGTAAGACGCTTCTAAACACCCATCAGCTCTATGTGGTAATTGCACTTAACTCCATATATGATTGTACGTTATGATACGTTTTCTGAGATTGCATATTTTCTTACATTCCACAACAGAATACGAGGAAAATAAACTGGTCAATACCATGGCTGAGGAAAAAGAAAAGGCGAGATGTAAGCGCTGAGTAGTGCGTGTAAGATAGTGAATCTATCTTCAGATATAAGGGTGGTATCATGAAGATACATCATCTATTTTTACGCCTAATGAAAGTGCGCCAGACAAAATGTATCGTTTTTTTGTTTCCTGAAGAAAGCTAATTGACCGACACATCCACATCTCCCTTTTCCTCCCAGTGATAGAATACAATTCATAATAAAAGATTTTTGGTTAGATCGCGTAAGTATAAATGTGTCATAACCCTCCACCACCCGACACAGCCAGGAAGGTTTAGAATACAAATATGTATGTACAGTATGTTTAATTAATCTGTTTAATAACTGGTTTATTGAAGGTGATGGCTGTTCTCCATATCTGGAAATGGAGATGTAATGATCAGATTTTATGTTCAATTATATGAGTTATGTAGAGGAAAGGCTCACAAGAAAGCACCACTTTTACTGTTGTGTAGAATCACAGTCAGAAGAACCAAAAGTTATTTTATATTGTCTTTATGCTGTAAGTTCTAACATATAATTCACTCGCGTCGTCACGTGTACAATTACGCCTGTCACCGCTTATTAGCAATGCTCAACAATCTTATACTCTTCAGGCGAAATGTCATTTCCACCAAGAACGAATCCTGTGGGAGGCTTTTCGGAGTTTAGCCAAAGCGAATTGTTAACCAAGGGTTCTCCGTAAAACAAGTTTAATTTTAAGGCTGAGATTTTTTAAATGAAAAAAACCCCCAACATTTGTGAATTATAATAACAATGATGACTGAGTGTCAGCCAAGGAATGAAATACGTCATAGAGGACACGTTCCCAGAAGATGGAGCGATGAAATCAGCTCAAGCGCAGGTGTTGGGTGGATTATTACATTGCAGCTTGGGTTGTCTTTATCCAGCAGTGGGTGATTACAGTTCCATAGGGTTGAACTGCTAAATGCTTCTCAAGAAATATGGTGAAACAGCTCTTAAACATTTTTTCTGTTGGAATGCCATTTCCCCTGATTTAAAGGATTAATGACAATAATTAGTGCCGCATTGTACGATGATCATAATTGTATAATTGCTATGTTCATTGTTAAAGTCAATGCAGATGAATTAAAGGAGACACAGGAAAAAATAAAAGAGATTGGAGTGAAAACCAGGGAACTTGATGAGCAGTGTGTACAGCTTGAGCATAAATTGGAGCGCAAAAAGACTGCTTGTGAAACGTAAGAGCATCAAACACGAGCCATTGCATGTGTCTTATATAATGCCACTGAAACCAATATTTTTTGCACAATGACCAATGGAAAGCATTATTCGTGCCTCTTCATTTCATTCTTACAGCTTAAAATTGCCTCTGACAATATTAGTGCAACATGAGTTGACTCAAAAGTCCAAATTGGAAGATGCCAAGGAAAACATGGCAAAGGAAGCGTAAGTATCGTGTAATGTTACAGATGTTAATTTGTCTCGCCATTCATGTTGCTTAAATTCACCCATGTAGTGTATTCTTCATTCAGGGAATTCCAACCGTAACCTAATCCTTACAAATAAATGTACAATTTATCAGCCGTGGGACACAACACCTGCTCAATGATGCCTTCTTTTGATTATATCACACACAGGCTGATAAATAACAAGGACAGTGTTATCACCATATGGCAATGTTTTCAACTATGATAATTATATCGCGGGGAGTAGAAATATTACATGCCATTACTGGAGCTTGTTACCTTTGGTTTGTCACACACCCAGGAACTATTATGATGAACTCAGGCAACATTACTTGACGATTTGGAATAAATACCAAGAAGAATACAAGAAGCTGCCACATTTTATACATTTCCACAAGCAGAAGGAGGAAATGGAGGCCAACAAACAGAGACACGACGACCAGGCCATGGAAGTGGAGGATTCGCAAGGGGGCACCTTGCAAAGTAACAACTGACGCGTCGATGAGAGTCAATACGTTTCTGTTTTTGTTGTTGCCTGCGAAGTTTTGTCTAAATTGTCATTCATGTTGTGTTGAACATGTTCATAATCACAAACAGGACCGAACAGCATCTGTAATATTGTCTTTTTTCAGGTCGGTTAAAGACGTTGAATGAATTGGTGGTGGGGACGTATCCTTTCAGCTCTGCTGGGTTTGTGAAGTAGAGGTAACTTGTGAGTGCTGATTTAATTCCGACATGACTCCAGCACTTTAAAATCGGTCAGTTTTTTTAAATCAGTGTACAGACAGTCCTCGACTTACGAACACCGTCAGACGTTTTGAGTCAGCCTTGAGCTCGGAGTTAGTATTGGTGTGTGTGCGCATATGTGTGTGATGGAGACAAAGGTCGCCGGGCGTGGTGCTGGCCACCCACCCCCTCGTGTGCCGTGCTGGCCTTCATCGCCGCTGCCTTGAACAGCACTTGTCCCAACAGTCTGGTAAGGCTACACAGGAAATTGTCGTTATTGTGTGCGTGCGTGCAAGTTCCCCCGTTTGTGTGTGCGTGTGTGCCATTGTTACCGCACAAGCAAGCCAGCATCGGGACTCAAGGTAAGTCAAAAGAAAACTGATATATTTTTTTCTAGTTATGTTACTTTATACGATTTTTTATTAACTATACAATATTTATTACAGTATTATATGCAAATGTAAAATAGTTCTTATTTAGGAGTTTAACAATGCTTCACTTTGTCGACCTGTAACACATTTTATAACATTGACCGTATGTGCATTCAAATACAGATTTACGAATGGGTCTCAGGATCGGAACGCGTTTGTAATTCGAGGACTGCCTGTACACATGCAGTGATACGGGCATTCACAGAGTCAGTATCATTACCACGTTGTACCTCCTAACTGGTCACATCATCGGAGTTGTTCACTTGCACATACACGTGTAGGATCTGATTTTGAAAACAAACATAGTTTTAAACACTCATTTATGTGCATCGGAAGAAATCCTCAAGTGCACATTCAGGGTCCAGACGCAGGAAGATACATTGGAATCTGAAGCATTGGCTGCGGCTAAGCAGCAGTCATCTCTGCACGTCCTGGAAAATGAAAGTGAAATACTCAAGGTACAATTCCTGGCATTTGGGTTAACAGAGAATGTAAAACAAAATTATAATGGTGACCCTCATTTGAAGTAAAGTCCAAGTTCTTCATGAAAGAAAGATATAACCTGATGCTGTTTTACTCGGTAGTTTCAGAAACATCACGTCTCTAGTGGAGCCGTCATCAGGGACCGTGTGGACAGTACTGACAGTCAAACAGACACGGATGTACGCCACGGAGGCCCAGTCTCCTTATGTCTGCCACGAGCACAAAACCGCGACGACTTGCAGCACAGGCTAGTAAAGTTACATTTGAGCAGTTCTTGTACACATGTGTAGTGGCATAGAATAAGTAATGTAGCAGCATAGCGCTGGCTGCTGGCGGGGAAGGGGATCTGCAGCTTACAGCAGCCCTGACTTCAGCAGGCCAGGTGATACCTGGTGTAATATGGCCAAACAATCCAAGATTTATAATGTGTCATATTCAGCAAAAAGATGAGACGGAAGAGAGGGTGGCATTGAGAAAATGAAGCTCAATGGACCTAAACAATACAAAAAGAAACGTTTTTAGTTTGGTCTTGAAAGCACGGATTGTAACAGATGACCGGATTTCAGAAGGCAGACAGGTGTACATGCAACAGCTATCTGAAAAAGATTATTACATAAGGAGAGTGTGATGGAAGGACAAGTAAGGGAAGGCTTTGGAGGACAGCATTAAATACAAGACAGTAGAGGGTGGCCAGATGGTTGAGGTATGAGCTAGCATCAGTACCTGGGTTCGAATCCAGGTCTGTGAATAAACGGGGTTCTTTAGTGTAGCAAGCTGACAGTCACAGCCCAGTCTCCAATGACTGCACAAAATAACCATCACTTTAACTTTGGTTCTGCACTTAATTCGATGAAATTCCAGTTTTTAGAATTAAATATATGGGTTTGACTGTCATGTGATGAATATTACTTAGTGGCAGAGTGGGTGGAAAAGTGCTGCCCCCTGCTGTGTGAAGGTCATTTGAAGGGATCTCTTAAGTAGCTCTGTGATGTCTGCATTTTGTGGGCTGTTCCCCAACATGAATTGTTGCACTGCCCTGCATGAGATACGGATGGATGACGTCGATAGTACAATCGAGATAAATCTGAGTAAAACGATTTTTCGAAGAGAAAAAATATGAATTAATGTTGCAGCTGCAGGAAGTGGAGGATACTAACCAGTGAATGCCACAACGTTCCACAGGGGATCTTCCAAGTGACTGAAAGTGTTCATAGAGCTGCATTTATAAAGTCATGGACCAGTTGGCAATTGGTTATGTAACCCACAACTGCATGCATTACAGGGAAAGGGGACAGTTCCCACAAGTGGCTCTTTCACCAAATCAAGTGGAGGTCGTGATGCAAATTCCTGCAGAAAAAGCTCAACCATCACTCAGCTTTAAAGAGTTCGGTGGGTTTTGTTATTAATAATTATCCGGCTCGGTGGCTCTGCGTTAGAACGGTCGGCTCAGATAAAAGTAGTCCCACGTTTGTGGGGAAATCAACAGTGGTTGTCCGATGGATAAATTTATACCTGCCATAGGAACGTGGAATTCCCACCACTGACTCAGGGCTATAATTGGCTATTAATAGTAGCTACAGTTTAGTAACCAGTTTTTTTTCTCAAAGTTTTTGTAAAATATTCAAATAGATATTTTCTTGAGCCAATTTATACAGAATATTAAATTTAATTTGGAGCTTTCGTGACTGCAGGAATTACTCTTTGGTTCTTTCGGTAAAGTCACGTATAAAGATCAAATAATAAATTAAATACTAGCATACGACGTTTCGATTACAGCACAAGCAATCATCATCAGGTATAAATGAAATAGAAATACAAATCTAGTATACTTAGAAATGTAATGTAATACAACAGAGAGTCGGATAATATAACAGTCAACACCCTACCTGGTTGATTACGTTCTTCCTGAGAATGCGAAATTTGAGAGAGCGATAAAACACAGAACCAGAGACATATAGACAGACATATCACAGAGATACATAGAGAGAGACAAACATGTGCCTATGTTTGTGCTTTCAAAGCACATTTTAATCATGGACATGCATGTGATTTATTCAACTCCGTTATTTTTCTTTTTATCTCATTTACAAGCATGGAATGTACGTCCGCCAAAAATAAACACCAAGTCCAGTCAACCGCCGCGCATGCCTGAACTTCAGATCCATCTTCAAACCGACAAAACATGTGGTCAGGTAATTATTACAATTGAAAAAATGTATCGCTTCTACGAAAAAAAGCACATCATATTCTCATTCTAAGACCCTCAGGGAAAATAAGACGTACCTTAAACTTGTGCCCGTGTCAGTGAAGTTATCTAAATCTGGTCACGCACACAATGGATTCATTACAAGATGCACCCCAAAATTTTGCTAATCTATAATAAAAACTGAGAAAATAGGTGCATCTTATAATCCGGGGATCACGGTATTTATCTTTTCCTAGGGAAATACAGGAGACGCCGCTGCAGATGGCAGCAGAATTGCTCTTGCGTCTAAAGCTGCGCAGGGTTCGAGAAAAAACATCTTCAAGGTTGTACAGCTGCCTGCGTCACTTCAAGATCGTATGAGGTGAGTCAGTCTTCATTCGACTGGCAGTTATTTAAATTTACCAGGAGATGAAATTTTGCACCTTTCGCGAGGGTGGCCTGGGTTGCGTCATTTTAGTGATGAAAACAATTTCCTTGGAAACTCGCTTCATCCCGTTTGCAAGGGTGTGCATATGAACCTTATGGCGGATACCCCGAGGAACAACAGTATCACGGCTCTCGCATAATGTCCGTGATGCAGTCATTTTTAATCTGTTGATGGTCGGCGATGCAGCAATCGACTCATCTCGACGAGCCGTAGACGATCCACTATTTAAATCTTGACTTAAAGCTTTCGTGACTGCAGGAATTCATATGCTTGGGTCTTTCGGTAAAGTCACGTAGATAGGTTCAAAGAAAATAACCAAAAACTACGACGTTTCGATCGCAACACAAGCGGTCGTCTTCAGGAAAACAACCGCTTGTGTTGCGATCGAAACGTCGTAGTTTTTTGTTAAGTTTTGTTATTTTCTTTGAACCTATCTACGTGACTTTACCGAAAGACCCAAGAATATGCACTATTCAAAGTTGAATTTTTGGATAACGGATTTTTGATGCTAATGTTTGGCGTTTCAACATCGCGGAGTAGCACTGATTTTGGATTGATTGGTACCCCAGTCGCAGAGTGAAGTACACCCCTGGACAAAATTGTGTCCCAGAAATTAAATATTTAATTGCCTCAAAACCATTTTGTATTATTTGGTACCCCGGGGTACCGCCATGAGGATCATATTTCACAGCAAGTCATTTTAAATACACACAATGTCTAAAAACTTTAAATTTATAAAATCTCGACAACTTAATACACAAATGAAACAAAGCTAAGGTGAATTGCACGAATTTTTTTTATTGTGTACACAAGAAATAAGATGCCAGTTATGGTAATGAAAGTAGACCAATTCGGCAAGTAGAGCCAATGCAAGAAAATGCACGGAATATAAATTTCAAACAAATTGGCTCAAGGTGGCCAAAAACACTAAAACGACGCAGTCAAATCAAGAGAACAACGCAGCACTGGACTACTGGGGTCGAGCACCTCACAGTGTGCGGTAACAACCAAGTGCAGCTTCTTTAGAATGAACTTCAGTAACAGCGACCGTGCATGCTGTTTTTACAGACTTCAACGAGAAGACGTGCCTAAAGAGAAGGACAAAGCACTACAAGACAAGGGTACGCTGGAGTGGATGGGAGTTGTGTTTTACGGGAGCATGGGATACAGGGAAAACTTGACCACAGTTGCCAAAATTTGTGAAAGTTAATTTTGATATTTTTGTTCGCGACACCCAAAATCTTCTTGACCTCCACATACCAACCATCAGTGCAGCATCAGCAGTTGATCATGTACTGAATGATTTATTTCGGTCAGTTGTACATTTCTGACACTCCCTTATATCTTTAAGATGAAGAAACTGACATCAAACAAATGGAATGTGAGAGCAGAAGGTGCAGTCAACGATCTCTGAGTCAGGTACCCCACAATTGCGTTACAGCTGGTTACTGATCTTGTGGAAATGCCAACACAAGAACAAACTTACGAGCATTACTCTTCTGTAAACTTTATTCCAAACTAAAACAGTCAAAGTTATTTGCTGCTCAAATGAGCATGGGGGGGGGGTGGTGCTTACCTATTTACACCCTGAGCCGGTGGTGGAAATTCCACGTTCCTATGGTGAGGGTGACTATCCATTGGACAACAGTTGTTCACTTCCCCACAGGGTGCTGTCCATTGCATAAACCCTGGAGGGATGATGGGCTGAGTCAACCCCCAACCAGGATTTGAACTTGTCACCTTCCGATTGCGAGCAGCTTACTCTATCGTTGAATCACCTGGCCGGTTCCTGTTTTAAAATAGCCTCGTAAATGTTATAGGCTATTGTAAAATCACCTCCCACTTGCAGACCAGTGCTCTGTATACCTTGTTCTGCAGAGGGACAGCTGCTCCTGGGGTCTCCCCTTGGCTCCACTGCCAGTAGGGCAGCATTTCAGTGGTTAAGATGAGATGTGATGCATGGTGCTTTGAGTTTCTGAGCTATATAAGCACCATATAAATAAAACACCTTACATCTTACATCTTTAGATGTGAACGTTATAAAAAGGTTGCCTATTGCATCATTGAAAAGGGAGACCTGGGATACACAATCTACAAAGAATTTAGGACATCGAATATGTATGTACAAGCAAAATGACTTAACAATCACAAAATAACCTTTGCCACACAGTTTTTCCAGACACATTTCAAAACAATAAACTGTCAATAGCAACCGCGTATAATTGTGTTGTCATATTGTTGTTAATATACAGGAATCAATTGGATATGCCGAGTTGTCCACGGTCTTTGAAGAAGATGAAACTCCTTCCCAAACCTCGCCGACCACTCTGGCGAGACAAGGAGATGCCATTGTTCCCGCGAGGTACATATTTCCCAAAATAATAAAACGATGCCAACAGCAATGCCATATCCATCACCATAATAGTTAATATGTAATTGCATTATTTGAAGGCAAGTATGGAATGTAAATTTCCATTTTAAGAACTAGTAATCAGAAACTAAAAAAAAATGTAATTTCCATCAGGCCCCATGGTGTAAAGTGCAGTCTCCATCTCTTATTTACTCTCTCTAGCTTCTCTATATGCTATAAAGAATAGCCATTGCCCAAAATGTCACTCATTTTATATATATATATTTCATTTTAAGACTCATGTATTTCATTTTAAGACTGTTATTGATGAATGTGTTTTTTTAATATAACTTCTGTGTATTCCTTTGGCAGCAACGCAAGTTCACTCAAAGCACCGCACTCAACTGAAGCCAATGAGAGTGGTGAAACTTCAATGGAACATTTTTTTGATATGTTTGTGCCAAAATCTCCAGGCTTCATTTTTACCTGCAGACCAATGTTTAACACCAGAAACTCAGCACAGGTGACATTACACAATACACTGTATAAGCACGACAAAGACGAAGGATCCCCCGTATAGCCTCAACAGACTATTAGGGCAAGTGCTATTAGCAGGCACCTATGAAGGCCGGCATGGCACTCGAGGGGGTGGGTGCCCAGCACCACGCCTGACAACCTTTATCTCCCTACACACCGCATTATGTACCCATTTGAGGCTGAGTCGACCTAGGGGAAGCCCAGGACCGGTTCAGATAATCGTCACTGGTTTTGGCCTTGAGCAGGAATCGAACTTGGGTCGTCAGTTTCGTTGCGCAACGCACTAACCGCAACACTACCGCTCCCAATATAAGGACTACACACGTATAGTTATACTGGTAGGAACTTCCTGGTTACACCAGCCCACAGGGGATTATTGTGTCCGTCCGTCGTGCATCCAAAAATGGGAGGGGTGGGGCTGGGTGGTGAAGGGAGGGTGATGAGGGGCAGGGTGGGGATGGGCTGGGTGGGGAGGGTGGGGCTGGGTAGGCGGTGGGAGGGGTGGAGCTGGGTGGGGAGGCGCTGGTCACCCCGTGGTGCCCTTATAAAACTCAACGTTTAACCTACTCACGCCGGCTTGTGCCCGCCCTCACAGTCGTGCATATTTGCGGAATACACCACGCCGCCGTTGACCCTGGCCACTGACCGAGGAACCCAACGTTCCTACCAGCTCCCTCCACAGGACAATGTTTTAGACGCGAGTAAAGTTGAGAGTGACACACCGTGTGAACAGCATGCTGCACGTATTAATACAAAATATGTGTTCCCGGAGTTCGAAACACATGCAGACAAATCAGCAATAAGAACTATTTTAAATACCATTCTTTGATACCACAGTATGTTTTGAATTATCACGCTCTTTGTTCAACACGTACTGATGTTTCCACGAATGGATAATAAACTTCTAATTTCCCCAGGGGACGTGTTTTAGTTGTATCAATATGCAAATCTGGCCCAAACAGTAGTGAAAGTAGCACTTTAGTCATAGAATGCGTTTATAACAATACGTTGCAGCTAAAAGTGAAATGTATCGTCTTGTTTTTCAGAATCAATTTGGAGGCGCTTCAGAGGAGACATCTCATGAAATGTTTAAAGCAGGTATGCACTGACAAAATCATGGTCCTATATTTTATATTGACTAGGTAAGAAAATATTTATAACTTGCTTAGGAAATTGAATAGATTCGTAAAAATAAGCCTCAGCGATAATGAATACAACCATATTCGGTCAAACATTAACATAAAGTGTATACACGTGTACAACACACGCCTGTTTAAGTGCTTCAGCAGAGCACCCCAGATAGTGAAACATGCGCCTTCATTTGTCTTCACATCCCCCAAAACAATGTGAAAGGTTACAGTATTTATATTTAATTTTGATACGGTACTCAAAATAACAGTAATGCCCACATTCAAATACGTTTTTTTTGCAGTCTTATGCCGTAAACATGTAGATGATTTCATATTATATGGTTATTTCGGTAAAGTGAATAAAAAGTAAGTTTTAAGTCAAAATGTAGATGATTTGTCGTAGTTGTGTATCGCACAAACGACTTAAAGTAAAAGAAAATGTCAAGCAAAGGACATCTTACATGGCAAAAACTGAACATGAATGCTACATCAAATCCACTTAGTGTGACACCATTACTCATTGCTGCCATCACAAATTAACACAAAGCACTTCTTCGATGCTAATGGATTTTGTGTTCATACATCCCTGATAATGCGTCTGCATTAAGATAAATTAATACATTAACAAGCCCAGGCCAAGCTCTCCTGTTTTTCTTGCCCTTTCACTTTATTGAATGCAGCAGCTTCGACTGAAGCCACTGGAAATGGCAGTGAACTCCCGCAAGGATTTACTTTGTTTAATGCTCCAAACTCGGATCGGAACGAAGGGTCCAGCTTTCCACTTGACTGCTGGGGCAGCAATAGCTCCTCGACTGGTCTTAATGATCTTAACATGCCGGAAATTTTGGGTGGGCGCACTGGATTTAATTTGTTTTAATGAATAGTATCATAACGTTAATGCCATTTTAAAATCTATGTATTTTTCGATAAATGGACCACTGACATACACTGCTTTTAAACAAAAAAGAAGCAAGTTTATCAGTACAAAAAATGAATCGCCAGGGATGAAAGATATGTTACAAAGGTAATACTTTACTAGTTATGAGCTACATCAGTGTCCACACCATGAGCATCAGTTTAACACGTAGTAGGCTTTCACGACCAATATCATCCATAGTACAGGTTTTTTGGATTCAATCGCGTAAATGTGTCGTTAAACCCACCACTACCCGACACAGCCAATTAATAAGGTTTGTCACGTTAAACAGAACATGCCAATTTGTTACCAGTACAGTACATTGGTGTGTTGGAGAGCAAAGCCACAACATTAATTTTTTTGTGTAAATGTTGTGGCATTCTTTTTTGTAAATGTTGTGACTTTGCTCTCCAACACACCAATGTGCTGGACTGGTAACAAATTGGCACGTTCTGTTTACGTGACAAACCTTACTAATTGGCTGTGTCGGGTGGTGGCGGGTGTAACGGCACATTTATATATTAACGAAATCTAACCCAAAAAACCTGTATTATGGACCATACGCATCAGCCACAATGAATCCATAGTCGAAGTGACCTGGAGCGCGAGTCTGTACGTAAGGGGCAGTCATTTCTGCTGTGCCTGCGATCCCAATTGAGAAATTTAGGGGGAATTTTCAAAGTTGCCAGATTTGGAAACCGACGCCGGCACACAATGACCGACTCTTGTGAATGACGTCCACTGTACGGTGATGACGCGCGCAGTGATAAACAGGGCGGCCGTTGGATTCAAACTGATAATCTCTGCCATGGCCACCTCTCCGTGATTCTGCAATGCATCAGTCCACCTGCACAAGCTGTTTGTATCGCTTCCATGTAATCCCAGTGTAGCTGTTCCATTTTTGTTCATGGTTATGATTCCTAAATATATATTCAATGTAGGATTTTGGATAGTGACGGCTTTGATGACTGCATACATTTCCAATCATTTGAGTGCCTTTTCAGTCTAAGAGGAATAGTCTGCCAAATACCATAGTCTACAATGGAAATCTTAAATTATCAGTATAACAGTTAGCAGTGTGACAAAATAAAAAGTGAAATACTAAATAAAGATCCCATTTAACTGTAACATTACCACAGCATATGAGGAACTGGAAATACGTAGCAACTTGCCACTACTTTAAGGCATGCGGTAGCAGGATCTTACAAGCACGGCTCCAAACCATGAATAAAAACCAACAAATTGTCAAATGTTATGCTGAGTTGCCATGTAGCTGTCCCACGTGGGCGCTGAGACACAGACCCTGGGACTTCCCACATTGTGTCAGTCTCCTGTCTGTCATTATTACAGTCCTTACAGCCCTGTGGATGTAATCAATAAGAATATGGCTGTACGATGTGTTTTTGGGTTTGACGTGAAGTCTGATTTCGATTTAAAGCTTTCGTGACTGCAAGGATTCATATTTCTGGTTCTTTCGGTAAAGTCACGTAGAAGTGAAATAATGAAAATAAAATTCTCACGACGTTTCGATTGCAACACAAGCAATCATCATCAGGTGTGAACACCACAGCAAGAAAATTTGAAAAGTGCCGTTTTTTTCAAATTTCCTTGCTGTGTATTCTTAGGTTTTTTCGGTAAAGTCACGTAGGTAAAACATAAAAATTAATGAAAATAAAATAAAACAAAAATCACGACGTTTCGGAGGCAACACAAGTCTCCGTCATCAGGTGGGACCGTCACAGCCGAATTAGCTGCATCAAATGAGGCAATGATTCAAGATGTAATCCCTTATAAGCAAGTTGAAGGGGGGAAGAGAGGGGGGGGAGCTCATCAGAATGTGGTAGCCAATGAATGGAACGTATCGGGAGGGAGGGGGGCGGGGCTCAAAGACAGCACGGAGTGCTAAGTACAACGCATCGGGAGGGGGGGGGGGCCAAAAAAATGGACGACGGCTTGGACGCGGTTGCTGCTGCACACGCCAACACAATGGACAGAGAGGGGAGGGGAGGCCTGATACACATGATAGACAAAAGAACGAAAATGCCCATGTTTATACCAATGCTGGCTGAACAATGAAGAGAGTACTGTTAAAAAATAACTGGGGATGTTAACACTCGGTGAAGTAAAGTAAAATAGTGCCTGTCAGATAAGATGGTCCAAAAAAGTGTAATTAAGTCTTTTTTGCGTGGTTGATAACATCTTTCCAATGATTACTAAGTTTGTACCCATCATCACGGTTGAAATTATGTGTGTTTGTATATATGTATGGCTTCGTGTACAAACCTTTGATGGTAGCCGGGAGGTTTGCAGAGAACCTTGGTCTCGGAAAAGACAATTTCATGAGAGCCCACCGAGTTGTAGCAATGATCGGCAACGGCAGAAGAATCAGTTCTGCCGTGTTTCAGATCTGACTTGTGCTCGCGAACACGATCAGAAACATGACGTTTCGTTTCTCCAATGTAGCAATCACCACAAATGCAACTCAATTTGTAGACTCCAGGATACTGTAAGTCAGGAACGACATCCTTCACAGATGGAATCAGATCACGAATTTTATGCACTGTACTGAATCGGACTTGGATCTTATGTTTGTTTAGAATTTTGGAGATCTTTTTGGTCACGCCTGCTATGTATGGTAACGTGATGGTTTTGGTCGGAGTTTCATGTGGCTGTTTCTGTGTGGTGGGAGAGACAGCTTGGCGGATAGTACGGTCAGAGTATCCGTTCATCGGGCCCTCAGGATGAACGGATACTCTGACCGTACTATCCGCCAAGCTGTCTCTCCCACCACACAGAAACAGCCACATGAAACTCTGACCAAAACCATCACGTTACCATACATAGCAGGCGTGACCAAAAAGATCTCCAAAATTCTAAACAAACATAAGATCCAAGTCCGATTCAGTACAGTGCATAAAATTCGTGATCTGATTCCATCTGTGAAGGATGTCGTTCCTGACTTACAGTATCCTGGAGTCTACAAATTGAGTTGCATTTTTGGTGATTGCTACATTGGAGAAACGAAACGTCATGTTTCTGATCGTGTCCGCGAGCACAAGTCAGATCTGAAACACGGCAGAACTGATTCTTCTGCCGTTGCCGATCATTGCTACAACTCGGTGGGCTCTCATGAAATTGTCTTTTCCGAGACCAAGGTTCTCTGCAAACCTCCCGGCTACCATCAAAGGTTTGTACACGAAGCCATACAAATATACAAACATAGACATAATTTCAACCGTGATGATGGGTACAAACTTAGTAATCATTGGAAAGATGTTATCAACCACGCAAAAAAGACTTAATTACACTTTTTTGGACCATCTTATCTGACAGGCACTATTTTACTTTACTTCACCGAGTGTTAACATCCCCAGTTATTTTTTAACAGTACTCTCTTCATTGTTCAGCCAGCATTGGTATAAACATGGGCATTTTCGATCTTTTGTCTATCATGTGTATCAGGCCTCCCCTCCCCCTCTCTGTCCATTGTGTTGGCGTGTGCAGCAGCAACCGCGTCCAAGCCGTCGTCCATTTTTTTGGCCCCGCCCCCCCGATGCGTTGTACTTAGCACTCCGTGCTGTCTTTGAGCCCCGCCCCCCTCCCTCCCGATACGTTCCATTCATTGGCTACCACATTCTGATGAGCTCCCCCCCCCTCTCCTCCCCCCTTCAACTTGCTTATAAGGGATTACATCTTGAATCATTGCCTCACTTGATGCAGCTAATTCGGCTGTGACGGTCCCACCTGATGACAGAGACTTGTGTTGCCTCCGAAACGTCGTGATTTTTGTTTTATTTTATTTTCATTAATTTTGATGTTTTACCTACGTGACTTTACCGAAAAAACCTAAGAATATGAATCCTTGCAGTCACGAAAGCTTCAAATCTAGAATTCCTTGCTGTGGTTTTCACACCTGATGATTGCTTTTGTGTTACAATTGAAACGTCGTGCTAATTTTATTTGATTTTTATTATTTTATTACTTCCCTTCTACGTGACTTTACCGAAAGAACCAAGAATATGTGATGTTTCGCTGGGAGCCAAACGTGAATCACCATACCGAACAACACGCAGTAGAACCCAAAAAGACATCGGAAAACCTGCTCAAGAATGTGTTTGTTGAAGTTTATGCTTACCTTTTTTTAAGTTGTACTTTTGAAGTTTATGTTTGTCAAGTTAATTGTTCTGCAAATGTATGCTGTTCAGAGTTTAATAAAAAAGATACTAATGCATAATGACACGTGAAGAGGACTCATCATTGTGTTGCGGTGCAGGTGAATACGTATTCCCTGGGGTTCCCGACACTTCTGACACAAGGAAGTAGTTGGTATTGCGAGGTATTGATAAATGACAGATTAAGTAAGAATAAGTTTAATGTACAGAGTGCATACCGTACAATGATTTAAACAAGTTGAAAGCTTATGATGGATCGGGGAACACGACACAGTCTAGGTCTCTCAAGTATCGTACGATAATTCGATTTACGTAGACAAAACAATGGCAGTTCGAATCCGATTAAGGTATACAGAAAACTTCAATAATTGTAATTACATGACTGCAAGAAAAGCTCAATTGGCTTGTTAATAAACAAGTCTGTCAAAGCTGTGCATCACATTTTAGCGCAATTACAATCTGTGACCTTAAGTACAGCGATGGTATTCGACCGACGGCTCCTGTGCAAAGATCATCCACATAGCTGCCTATGATCCTGCATTGGAGGGCTAACCCAGAATACCTGCCACCAGTAGTACCCTCGCAGAATACAAAAACAAAGGCTTCTGGGTCGTCAATTAAAGCAACGCTTTGTTAGGCCAGAGCAGTAATCCAGCGACAGCCTACAGGCAGCGCGTCAGAGTTAGCAAAATCGGGAAGTGCAGGTTCTCATCATATGCGTTCTTTCCCTCCGTCTTCACCTAAAAACATGCAGACAACAGTTGGCACAATAAAAAAAACACATCAGTAAGAGTAATTCATCAGCACTAATCACTGAAATTCAACGCAGTAATTGTCAGCACATTGAAATGCAGCAGGTGCAGTCGTGTTCATTATTAGCAGAGGAATGGAGACGTCAACACTTCTCACCGCAGAATGGATCGCCCAAACCTGCTGGTCGTACGCTTCCGTTTTCTCAATTTTAAACCCCGATCGCTCGGCGAGGACGCAGAACTTGTCCAGCGTGTTTCCTCTTTGCGGAGCAAACACCAGCACGGTCCCCTTGGACAAAGACCGGCAGAGACACGCAAAACCCTTTGTAGCTCAGTGTGCAAATTCAAACTAACTTAAAACTTTTTATTTTACCAGGTAAGGCCCGCTAAGCAAAATAGATTTTTTTCCAGAAACGACCTGGCCACAAATGACAGGTCAACGAAGTGGCTTATCACGTGGAAATTTATAGCAGCCAAATACTCTAATAAACTCGTCTTGATTTTAAACGCGGAGGGGAAAAACCAGAGGACCCGGAGAAAAATCCACGTGACCACGGGGGAGTACATGCAAACTACAAATATACAGCAGGAGTCAGGGTCGGGATTGAATCCACGACCTCCTGTACACCAGGCGAGGCAGTTAACATCTCGCCACCGTGGCCCCCTTAATGCCCCATCTGAAGACAAGAACTCCACTGTCCCACCACACGAAAATGCCCACGGCGCTCTTGACGGCGTAGCACTCACCCCTGGGGGCAGCAGCCTGTGCAGCGTAGCACTCACCCCTGCAGCCTGTGCAGCGTAGCACTCACCCCTGCAGCCTGTGCAGCGTATCACTCACCCCTGGGCGCAGCAGCCTGTGCAGCGTATCACTCACCCCTGGTCACAGCAGCCTGTGCAACGTAGCACTCACCCCTGGTCACAGCAGCCTGTGCAACGTAGCACTCACCCCTGGTCACAGCAGCCTGTGCAACGTAGCACTCACCCCTGGGGGCAGCAGCCTGTGCAGCGTAGCACTCACCCCTGCAGCCTGTGCAGCGTAGCACTCACCCCTGGGCGCAGCAGCCTGTGCAGCGTGTCCACGAGGGAGGCCCGATAATCATCCACAAAGAGGCTGCAAGGTCACAGAGTCCGTCAGTACATTGCCCCCACAGAAGAACCACTTCCCCCCCGCCCCTCCCCCCTCAGTTGCAATTTACCCTGCAAACAACGGCCTCTAATGAACCGCATCAGAACATCGCACGACAGACGCCGCCATCTCCTCCTCTACCGATGGACAATCAGGAAAGGCCCAGAGTGACTGGTCACCAATCGAAAACCATGGATCACGAATTGTATTGTAATGTCACTTCCCACTTTAATCATTCACCTGTGGGTCTCTATGCATATACGAGCCTCTGCATAACTCTATGCGGCTCTGTGTGAGTAAGAGGGTCTCTAAAAGCCTGCGGATTTTTATACAAATTTAAATTATTAATCTTCACGTGAGTGTCCATCTCAAAACCATGGACCGCACACAAACATTACTGCCCGCTTCGATCATTTACCCATGGGTGTTATGAGTCTGTGGAAGTCTATGGGTTTCTCTGTGATTCTATAGGTCTTTTTACACGTCTATGGCTCTCTATGTAAATGCATTAGTCTCTATGCGAGTCTATGGTCATGTGAGTCTACGGCTCTCTATGTGAGCCTATGTTACGCTAGTGAGTCTATGAATCTCCATGTCGGCCCATGGACCGCACAGAAACACCACTGCCCACAGTAACACAACGCTGGCAGCGTTTCCGTCGCTCGCCACGAGGCTTCTAAGGCCGTCTTCTGGCTCACCCACCAGCCTCCACATGAACGTGTAAACACTGCTCATCAACTCCCCGCCGTCCAAAACAACCCAAATACATTACGACATGCTTACACTGCTGATGTCGTCAAGGAGCATAAAACCATCACGCAAACTACGGTCATCCTCGCGGTGGTTTTTTGCTAACCATCGAACAATGACGGTCAATGCATCGCATATTCTTAGGTTTTTTCGGTAAAGTCACGTAGGTAAAACATTAAAATTAATAAAAGTAAAATAAAATAAAAATCACGATGTTTCGGAGGCAACACAAGCCTACGTCTTCAGGTGGAACCGTCACAGCCACGACAGCTGTATCAAGTAAATGAGAGATTGCAGGAGTTACCACTCCGTTTATATAATGGTTGGAGAGGGGGGAAGGGGCAAGTGCAGCACACTTTTTATTCATATGATAAGGTGAGGCTTAAAGTGTGCTGCACTTGTGTGCTGCACTTGCCCCTTCCCCCCTCTCCAACCATTATATAAACGGAGTGGTAGCTCTTGCAATCTCTCATTTACTTGATACAGCTGTCGTGGCTGTGACGGTTCCACCTGAAGACGGAGGCTTGTGTTGCCTCCGAAACGTCGTGATTTTTATTTTATTTTACTTTTATGAATTTTAATGTTTTACCTACGTGACTTTACCGAAAAAACCTAAGAATATGAATCCTTGCAGTCACGAAAGCTTCAAATCTAGAATTAATGCATCGCATGCTTTCAGATGCGCTTCTGCGGCCGTCTAGAACAATCTCCCTTCCGATGTTAGGAAGCCACTGGAGCTATGCACTTTGTTGGCTACGTGCGGTGCGAAAGAAGTTCAACGTACATACGTACGTAGAGACCCACAGACACCCATACCTACAGAGACCCATAGAGACCCACAGACACCCATACCTACAGAGACCCATAGTCTCTGTAGGTATATAGAGAACGGTTGGGTACGTACTGTAAAAAAAAAGTTCTAAATACGCACGAGACACTACAGTATTGGCCACACTACTTTCCACTGACAAAAAGACTCCAGTCACAAACTCACACACACGTGGCAGGCAACATTATAGCCACCACCACCACGACCCCGACTGCTACACAGTGGCCGTGTGTGCAGAAACACCGCACCGTGTGCACGTCTCCACTCCGGTCCACGCGACACCCCCCCGCCGCCCCACCATCCTCATTTTCACGAATGCCAATCTTGGCTGATGTATAATAGGCAAATTGAGCTCCTGCGCACTTCACGCACCTGATAGTTGGCGAGCATGGAAAGCTGTGCCGTGCGGTGTGTGTGCCGACTCACCAGTCTGCACAAAGCAAGATGTCAAATTTTCCTTCAAGTGGAAAAATGTCCTCCTCGTTATCCCACCGTAGTACTCTAAACAGAAAAATACAGTTACCACTGTTAATTGAAGAAAAAAAAAATCACGTTCATCTAACAGCTTTATTCACGATTCATCAGTCCCCTTTATTGCAAAATGAAACCTTTCGGATGACAGAGCAACCTTCCCAAAACCTTAATTATACAAGAAGTGTATCTGTAATTACTGTCAACTTACCGGCTTGTGACATCTGCGGCAGTAATTAAGCCAGAGGATGTATTTCTTTCCAAAATCGTGCTTACATCCATTAAATAAAACGTTAAGGGCTTTTCCTTCCAATTCAGCAGGACAGTTCAATGGATGTATTGTACGTTGTGAACTTCTTTCGCGCCGTACGTAGCCAACCATGCTAATTGGAGGTTGCGATGCACGCAATAAACCATGTTAACATCGTGCTCAAAATCATCATTTGCAATTTCTAGCCGAGCCATGCGTGACAAGACGTAGAAAAAAACACCACCAATTCTCGCAGACGCACGCTTCCACTCAGGAATCATTCACAAAGGATACTTTTGACGGCCTTGTCATTTCCATCCGTTAATAAAACATCCTTAGCCTCCGATGTGATGGCAACCTGCACGGGGGTAGAAACGTAGCCACAGTTTTAAGGCCCCCCCCCCCCCATGATATCATTATTCACTCCGCAGATTCGGCGTGACGCTTTTATTTCCAACAAGCGTATCTTGCCACGGCGATGACGACGGCGGGCACATTAGCGCTTCGTTTTAATAAGACCTCCGCGCCTGGCGACGGCAAAATTGCCGCGAGGAGCGCTCGCGTTTCCCCGACGCCCCTACGGACGACTGCCTGTCCATCACGACTGCCCCGCGCCGTGGCGCTTTTATAAACGATTCTCGAGCCGAGCGGGGTCCGTGAGCGGTCGTTCACGGCACTCCCGAAGGGAGGAGGAGAGTGGTGTCACGACGCCACTTACCCACGGAGGCCGTCGCCCCCGTGAACCCCGCGTCCCTCGCTTCGAACAATGCAGTGACGCACGCGGGTCAAATCTCGGCATTAAAAATATCTATATAAATGGAGACGCGATTCCTTTAATACGCCTCTACATTCAAGGCACCCAGCGTCGATATCCCTTTGTGAATGCAAGCTACATTTAGCAATTTGCGTTTTGCGAGCGGCGATAAGTGACGATGACATTGAAGTCTCTCTCCAGTTGACAACATCCTTTGTTGTGCGGCGCAACAGAGATGTTCGAAAATGTGCTCAAATTGCTCCCATGTAGGTTCTTACCATGAGCCCGGCCAGGCACGTCATCCCTCCTCCCAGCTCGCAGACCGAGAGCCCTCTGTTTAACGAGAAGCAGGAGGGCAACAACGAGCTCTCGACGGGACCCTCCACGGCTCAAACTGACGCTGGAGCCGCTCTCCTCCGCTACGGAAATGGTTGAGAACAGTGGTTCTTAACCAGATCAGTGGTTCTTAACCAGATCAGTGGTTCTTAACCAGATCAGTGGTTCTTAACCAGATCAGTGGTTCTTAACCAGATCAGTGGTTCTTAACCAGATCAGTGGTTCTTAACCAGATCAGTGGTTCTTAACCAAATCAATGGTTCTTAACCAGATCAGCGGTTCTTAACCAAATCAGCGGTTCTTAACCAGATCAGTGGTTCTTAACCAGAACAGTGGTTCTTAACCAGATCAGTGGTTCTTAACCAGAACAGTGGTTCTTAACCAGATCAGTGGTTCTTAACCGGATCAACGGTTCTTAACCAGATCAGCGGTTCTCAACCAGATCAGCGGTTCTTAACCAGATCAGCGGTTCTTAACCAGAACAGTGGTTCTTAACCAGATCAGTGGTTCTTAACCAGATCAGTGGTTTTTAACCAGATCAGTGGTTCTTAACCAGATCAGTGGTTCTTAACCAGAACAGTGGTTCTTAACCAGATCAGTGGTTCTTAACCAGATCAGCGGTTCTTAACCAGAACAGTGGTTCTTAACCAGATCAGTGGTTCTTAACCAGATCAGTGGTTCTTAACCAGAACAGTGGTTCTTAACCAGATCAGCGGTTCTTAACCAGAACAGTGGTTCTTAGCCAGATCAGTGGTTCTTAACCAGATCAGCGGTTCTTAACCAGAACAGTGGTTCTTAACCAGATCAGTGGTTCTTAACCAGATCAGCGGTTCTTAACCAGAACAGTGGTTCTTAACCAGATCAGTGGTTCTTAACCAGATCAGCGGTTCTTAACCAGAACAGTGGTTCTTAACCAGATCAGTGGTTCTTAACCAGATCAGTGGTTCTTAACCAGATCAGCGGTTCTTAACCAGAACAGTGGTTCTTAACCAGATCAGTGGTTCTTAACCAGATCAGCGGTTCTTAACCAGAACAGTGGTTCTTAACCAGATCAGTGGTTCTTAACCAGATCAGCGGTTCTTAACCAGAACAGTGGTTCTTAACCAGATCAGTGGTTCTTAACCAGATCAGTGGTTCTTAACCAGAACAGTGGTTCTTAACCAGAACAGTGGTTCTTAACCAGAACAGTGGTTCTTAACCAGATCAGTGGTTCTTAACCAGATCAGCGGTTCTTAACCAGAACAGTGGTTCTTAACCAGATCAGTGGTTCTTAACCAGATCAGCGGTTCTTAACCAGAACAGTGGTTCTTAACCAGATCAGTGGTTCTTAACCAGATCAGCGGTTCTTAACCAGAACAGTGGTTCTTAACCAGATCAGTGGTTCTTAACCAGATCAGTGGTTCTTAACCAGATCAGCGGTTCTTAACCAGAACAGTGGTTCTTAACCAGATCAGTGGTTCTTAACCAGATCAGTGGTTCTTAACCAGATCAGCGGTTCTCAACCAAATCAGCGGTTCTTAACCAGATCAGTGGTTCTTAACCAGATCAGTGGTTCTTAACCAGATCAGTGGTTCTTAACCAGATCAGTGGTTCTTATCCAGAACAGTGGTTCTTAACCAGAACAGTGGTTCTTAACCAGATCAGTGGTTCTTAACCAGAACAGTGGTTCTTAACCAGATCAGTGGTTCTTAACCAGATCAGTGGTTCTTAACCAGATCAGTGGTTCTTAACCAGATCAGTGGTTCTTAACCAGAACAGTGGTTCTTAAGCTCAGGTGCACACAAACTCCTGGAGGTGCGAGATGCCCTTTCTGGGGCTGCGAGACACGGCCAGATTTTTTTTCGAAGGTAAATCGTCGAAACACAAATTAAGCACAGGGACGTAAGCACAACTTACTATGTTTCATGCAACCTACGTATTTATTAACATTATAGCTTTTTTACGATTGAGAACCAAAGAGGTGCAAGGCTGCCGTAAACGTTCAGAACCACTGGTTTAGAAGCACAACCCGCACGTTTCCTTACCTGAACATGTGCCTGTGTTTAATGCAGTAGAATGCCATGACCTCTTCTGCAGGCCACACACCTGGATCGATGGACATAGGAGGGGGCAAGGGGGACATACGCGTTCAGTTGAACAGAGAACTCGGAACAGAGAAGCCCAAACAGCAGAACAATGCAGGCATGAACATTTGTTAACCCGTCAAATATGTGCAAAGCCGTATGAATGCAAAACCAATTTATATTCCGATGAAAATAAATAAATTCTGTTTTGAATATGCACAGCACTTTTATAAATCCACTGGATGAGGTCCTCCCCACGTCATGTCGATTATGGTGTTTAACCATACTTCACCACACTGGGAATAGGACCAGTTCAGACATCATTCGCCAACTATGATAGCCGTGGCTGGAAATTTAATTCAGGTCGGCGGGTTCATAGTGTAATGTGTTAACCACTAAACTACTGCTCCATCCCCATTTGTATTTCAGCTATCGAAATTCTGGAACCCTTTCAACTTTCTAATTCTCATCACAAGAGCCCCTTATGCACATGCCACTGGGCTGTCCGATGCTCAAGGTAAGGGCTCTCCCTGACTACGACAAGGCCCATTCATTGCAGTGCAGCAATTGCATGAAGTTCATGCCCGTGTTTCCTTGGTGGGCTGTGGGTAATACCATCACTGACGATGTTCCGTTTCATCTCAAGTGCGCGTTTACAGCGCTTTGTCCACCCACTGCTGGATGATGCTGTATCTATCACGGGGGGATTGTTTCACCATACTTTACACCATGTTGGTCGGTGTGGGTTGTGGAAGGGGCGGGGGGACCTTGGACAGCATCAGATGTCACTGGCCACTGTCAGTTATCCATAGCTGAGAATCAAACGCGGGTCGATGGGTTTATGGCGCAGACCTCTAACCGCTGCAGCACCGCTCCAGCCTTTTGTATAAATCCCCGGTGGTTATCCCTCCGATATGAGGCTGCGCCGCTGGCGATAGCGGCCTTTTATTTATTTGTGCCCGCACATCATTACCGACGCAGGCCCTTCAATGTTGTTGTGTCCATCCAGCAAACGAGTTTCTTGCCCAAACTGGAAACAAACGTAAACGCTCGCTTGCACCGTCGCAGGCAATCGCCTTCCTTACGTGCACAGCGCCCCCCCCCCCCCCCCCCCATGATAGTGGAGAGAGAGCGAGAGAGCGGCTGTGGGAAACACAACGCTGGCCGAGACAGCCTGACCTCCAGGCCCGGCTACGGTCACCCCGCTCCTCCGCGCCGGTGGAGGGGGTTGAAGGACTGCCCTCTAATTGGTCGCACTCTTCCTGCGACAAACCCGCGGATTGAAAGGCTCTACCTTTTTAATAGCGGCCCTTACGGCGCTAATGACATGCGGCTTGACTGTCCGTCACGCACGCGTGAGATGCAAATTTGCAAAGGGGGGGGGGGGGGGGTCTCCGTTCGGTGCCTTCCATTCCATTCCTCAGTGACATTCACAACTACCCTAAGTACAAAGTGTCACGCAAGCTAATGGCATTAAACTCATACATTACGCCGCCGCACACCATTAATTACCTCGCAGGTCAGGATCGGAGAGGTACGAAACTACCCCCCCCTCCCCATCCAGCCCCCCCCCCCCCCCAGGGCCACGGTAATTGAATTCGTCGTGACGTGAAAAATCGCCGGTTAGAAAGCGTATATTCATCCAGTCCCAGCAGGGGAAGTTCACAGAGAAGTGTCTGCTGCCGAAAAAAATATTAAGTCAAACTTTTGGAAGTTGTGCAATTGCCATCCACACACACACACGCGTGCATGATGGTACAAGCTACTTTGTCCTTTTGAGCGTTTGTAACATTCCACACCTTCCAAGCACTAAATGATCCGACAAGAGTTGATTCTGCTAAGTACATCTCTACACAGGCTGGCTTAGCAGCATTAGGGGGGGCCAAAAGCCTCTTGAAATGGCGAGCAGCCGCACTGCTGCTCAACGAGGCAGGCGCGAGCCACGGCGCTTCAGCGAGCCACGGCGCTCGGGGAGAACGGCTCCGCGAGGTCGCGGCGAGGAGAAGCGCGCTCTGGCCGCTCTTCATAAAGAACTCCACCGTTAAGTTGTTCTCCCCCGCCTCCCTCATTTCACACTCCACTGCGCGCCTTTGTCCACCGGCTTTGCGCTGCTGGTAACAGGGTTGCCGGGGGATTAGGACTCCCGCGCCACCCCTCCCCCGTCCCTCTGTCGTTGTTTGTAGGACATGGCCGACCTGCACTCCCCGACCCTGCATTGCCCCCCCCCCACCTTACTCCCCACACACAGCCGGCGGTGGCCGGAGGCGGCGGCTGGGCACGGGGGCGGAAGAGACGGCGTGCGACAGCGGGGGATTAGCGGCAGCTCCCCGCGGCGCTCCGCTCCGCCAGCGCCGAGAACACCCGCGCGGCTCCACGATCCGGAGAGAAAGCGCAACGCTGCCAGAACGAAGCGGGCGGACAGAGAGGGGGGGGGGGGCGCGAGCGCCACTCTGCGCGCGCTTCGATGCGGCGTACGACGTTTTAGCTCTACGCGCCGGCAAGCTTCTTGTTGAATTCGGCGCTCGAAGAATGTTCCGCCGCGTAGAGCGAAACGTCGTGCGCCGTGTCAAACAACACACTTGAGAACACGCGGGAAGACCGTGAGACACGGCCGCGAAAAGCTACGCGCAGGGCGGGGAGGTCGGCTCCGCGACAAGCGAGGGTCACCGGCGGGGAGAGAGAGAGAGAGGGAGAGAGAGAGAGAGGGAGGGAACTCCGCGGCTCTGGCTCCGTGGCTCCTTCAGTGGCAGCCTCTCAAGAGCCGCAGGGTTACGGGAAGCGACCCGCTGCAGGACCGACGTGTCTGCTGCGAGCGTGGCTGCCGTGTGACGCGCTCACGGGGCGCAGAGTTCTCACCGGCCTCTGGGAAATCTCCGTGGACTCGAGTCGAAATTAAAAAGCCTTCCAACGCGAAAGTCGGCAAATTCCATTTCCGTGAGTTTTAACAAGCTTACGACAAAAGGGACGCGACTGTTGTGCACCCCCTTTTGAGAAGAACATTTCCCGACGTCAAAGGCAACTTGGTGGAAACAGTGCAGAGGGGGGGGGGGCGATGGCGCAGTGCGAGCGCCGGGCTGCGGCTCGGCAGTGCTTCAGATCGCACGCACGCGGCGCGGGGAGACGACACGGGATCTTCCGTGATCTTGAAAGCTTAATTATACATCACGCCTGCAGGCCTGAAGGGTCTAATCAAATGCAATATCCCGCGTCCGTGTCACGACGGCTCTAATTTCATCTCAATCACCAACGAGGGGGTTTTACACCGAGATGCCGAACAAATCCTCGTGCGGCTTTACGGCCTTACTTAAGATACAAATTGTGTTACACCCGCCAATTTAAAAGTGTTCTTCGGATCCGTAGCGGCCCCGGAGTGTTTGCGGAGAGCGGCCGTGGCGCTTCCCACCGCGCTCGCTGAGAGCGGGCGCTCCGTGTGCGCCAGCGCTCGCTCGACCCCCCCCCCCTCGCGCGCCCAGACGCGGCGAGAAAGGTTCAAATTAGCGGCGGCAGGCGGGTCGTGGGCCGGCGCCGTTGCCTGGAGACTAAAAGGGTCCCCTCCGGCGAGTGTCCGAGAGTTAACATTAGCGAGGAGGTAATGAGCGGGCGCGAGGCGTTAGCGGAGGCATGACGGGGGGGGGGGTGCCACCCGCAGCTTCATTAGCTCATCTGAGGGGGCCCCCCCCCCCATTGCCAACACTCTGTGCGCTCCTCACCCCACTTTGCCGACACCGCTACATTCCTCCGATACTTTTGAGTGGAACCTGGTGAGGGGGCAACGCTGGCCGCCGAGACAACGGTGGGCCGTGAGGGCACGGCGGGGGTGGGGTAGCTCGTGCTGCGGGGTGGCGGGGCACCATTACACCCCCCCCCCACGCCCACGTGGACATTTGCTTGTTCATCCAGGAGAGCCACGCTGAGTCGTACGACTCTATGTCGTACAACTCTTTGTCGTACGACTCTTTGTCCAGAGGGCACCTTCATTGGGTTTTTATTTTCAGATGCGTTCGGCCAATTAATGGCGGGATCTGTTTATGATTTGTGTATGAGGCTGTACTTGGCCTACTCCCTGCATATCTTTGTTTCACAGCTCACAAAAACATCACGAAAACATCACAACGCTACAGCCTTCGTTCTCAGTCAGTGCTCTCTTCAACAGTACCTAGGGCAAGCACTCAAATGGGGAAACAATAATTTTCCCATCATTCTCCTGTTATGAATTACAAAGATTTTCAAGCTGGAGAAGGGGGTATCACTGTCTGAATTCAAAGCTCTGATAGAAGAAAATGTCATTGACCACTGCAATTGTTTTTAATGTTTTGCACTGTACTATTTCGTGTTGTGCTTGTGGTGATTTCTTTTTGCTGACTTCTTGCCAGGTCCCCCTCGCAAAAGAGGTGATTAACCTCAAGGTTTTTTTTACCTGGCTAAATAACGGTGAATCAAATAAATTAATTACACAACAAGTGGGAGGAGGAAACCAGAGGACTCGGAGAAAACCGACGCCTTGTGCGAGGGGGCAATGCTCCATCGCCTTACAGATGGAAACCGCTGGCGATTAGTCCACTTGCTGTAGCGCCATCTCCTGGCGAGCCAGGGCGTGGCACCTCCTCGACGCCCACAGGAGGGGAGTTTCACAACGTCTTTGTGTGATCCACCAACCCCTGATGCCTCCACAGTGCTAGCTTACAGGCCACGTGCATACCCACCGCTGCCCGGAAGTGGTGATTCAAACACAAAACAACTTCATCCAGCGCCCTCTTCCTGTGTTTGTGGTGTGCAGATGCAAACCCGGGTGCTCGCGTAAAGCGCCATGGGAAAACGGGTCTCCAATTTTCCGCGTGTCTAAAAACCGAAGCGTTTGGTATTCAAAAAATACGAAAGAAAAACCCTTGAAGGAGAGGTGGCCGGGTGGCTCAGAGGTGAGAGCGATCAGCTTGCACCGCTGAGATCCGCGGTTGGAATCCGGTTGCGATTCAACTGGGTTCTCCAATGTCGTGAGCCGATGGTCTCAGCTCATTCATCGATGACTGCACAAGTAAAATTCGGTTTGGCACTAAATTTGGCTGAATTCCAGCTCCAAGAATAAAAAATGTTGCCTGTCATGTGATGAAGACGACTCTGAGTGGCAGAGCGATTGGGAAAGTGCTGCCTCCCCTACTTTGCGAATCACAGGTCATTTGAAGGGATCTCAGAAGTAGTTCTGCGACATGTACTTCAGCGGACCTGTCCTCTAACACGAAGGGTTGTACTGCCATGTGAGAGATCCAAATGTGTTCTTCACATCAGGACTGGACACTGATAGCACAATCAGGACAAGGGTGGAGAATTTTTGCTTAAACAATAAAAAAATTAACAAGACACCTTCCATATAAAAATAGCCGTGAACATAACCGTGTACTAAAAGAACAAGTAAAATAATCGTTGATTTAAAATCATTTCACTATCACCGAAATCTCTGCTCAGAGGATGGAACATCACACGAAGTCAAAGGCCGCTCAAATGGGAATGTATCCCTTCACGTAACCACGTAAACCATTTAATTGCCGACGCGGGACAAACAACCCGGACCCCCACGGCCGTCCTTTGTACGCTCACGACAATGAGGACACAGAGCCCCCCGCGGGGGTTACGGGGCGGCGGTCAAAGCCGGGCCGGCGCTGGGCGGCACCGAGCGGCGTGCCCCCCCGCCGATGAGGCCGCGGTCCGGGAGCCGCGGTGCTGAAGCAGCAGCGGCCACACGCCGCCACGGCCCCCTGCCGTGAGTGACAGCAGAGGTGATTAGAGTAATGGGTGGACGAGGTTGTTGCCCCGCCCACCCGCTCGGATCCCACGCAGTGGAAGATCGAACGGAGTCGCCGGTGGGCAAGCGGAACGTAAACTAGCAGAAGTCTGTGCCTATAGCTCATCGGATCCGTCCAGTACGATAAATATTCTGAAGTGGGCGTGTGGATCCGCTTGGGCCCGTGCGTCGATCGTGCCGTGGCTCGCTCCGAAGAGAGCGCGGGGAGATTGGCACGAGGTCGCAGTGCCACCGTGTATCGGGTTGTCACAAGCGTCCCACTTGGAAAACGTTCCGGCAGTCACACGAGCGACAGAGTGCGCAGGCTGCGCAACTGCACCAGGTCCTGCAGGGTACAAAGAGGTAGGCGGGAGGGGCAGGGCGCACGGGGGGGGCCCCATTTCGACTCCTCGCGCCGGGGACCGTGCCCGAGCGCGCTGCAGGAAGCAGGGGCTCCAGAAACGATGCCTGGAGGGGCATCTTTTATAATCCGCCAGAAGGCTATTTAATTAAAACGTCTCTGGAACTCGTCTAATGCAAAGTGGCGCATCACATGAGCGACGCTGGTGTCGGCAGAATTAAGCCACCGGTACAAAAGTCCGAGACGCTTTGCCGCTCCAATGGGCGTGCGGCGCTCCCCTGCAGCCCTGGGCCAGCGGCGGACAATCCCACACTTGGACGGCGGTGGCGAGCCATCGCAGGGCACCACATTGCACGGAAACAGCGCCACTTTGCACGAGGAGGACTCCCGACGGTTAGATGAACTTGCGAACTTCCCATCGGAAGCCACGTCAGCCACCCAGGCCTTTTGTCGCAGCCTCCGGTCAACCTTCCCCGGTGGGGGTGTCGCTCATTCCCCTCTGCAGCTCCCTTCCCCCAGCCATCTGTGCTGTTGACTCCTTGCCCCTGTTCAAGTCCAGATTTCAAGACCTTCCTTTTTACCTTTTTATCTCTGCCTATGACCGACGACCGCCTCGAAGTAGGAAATAAACACCTTGAGACGAGGCTGCATTCACACGCAGCACATTCTAGACATTCACACGCCGCACATCTCGGACACAAACGCACGCCGCACCGTGCGTTTGTGTCTGGGATGTGCGGCGTGTGAATTGACGCCGCCCACCGACCGTCTGCGAGTGTGTGTAGGCCCATAATTGCTTGTGCACGTGCGTGTAGATAGGTGCGTCGGTGCGTGGATTTGTGAGCCTGGGATGTGTCGTGCCGCGTCGTGAGCGCGTACTCACACACGTTGCCCGTGTTGTCGAAGCTGTTGAGGACGTCTTTGAGATTGACGGCGCCCACCGACTGTCTGCGAACACACAAATCAAGCGGCGGCGCTAATGTTCCACCTCATTATTCCAATTACCTTCACGAGTAACAACCTTGCCAGTGTACACATCGGCACTTAATGGGGCTCTCAGGCTGCCGAGTAACGCGAGGGCAATTTGACTGTCGCCCGCGACGTTGTTATGAAGATGAGCCGCCGGCGATGATGAGCTGCGAGGAGGAGGAATTGGCTCCGTAGCCAAGGGGGCTCACGGGGATAATTCGGGCCCTAATTTAGAGGCGAAGCCCGCGAATGCCTGCGTGACAAATTCACAAATAGTAAAAGGTACAACAAGGAAACTGAGTATTCTTGGTTCTTTCGGTAAAGTCACGTAGAAGGGAAATAATAAAATAAATTAAACAATAAAATTATCACGACGTTTCGATTGCAACACAATCAATCATCATCAGGTGTGAAAACCACAGCAAGACAATTTGAAAAAAGTGGCGTTTTTTCTTGCTGTGGTTTAACACCTGATGATGATTGCTTGTGTTGCAATCGAAACGTCGTGAGAATTTTATTGTTTTACTTTAATTATTTTATTATTTCCCTTTTACGTGACTTTACCGAAAGAACCAAGAAAATGAATCCCTGCAGTCAAGAAAGCTTTCAATCGAAATTTAAAGGAAACTGAGATTTGGACCACATCTGGGAAGTTAGTTCTGGGTGCATTTGGTTCGTGTGCGAGTGGCTATGTGGGTGTGTGTGCAGGTGAGTGGCAGTGTAGCGGCTAGCGCGCTGCACTACGATCCCAGCGACCCCAGTTCAAATCCTGCTCATGACCGATAACAGTGACGATTATCTGTACTGGTTCTGGGTCTCCCCGAGGTCGGACTCAGCCTCAAATGAGTACCTGGTGCGGTGTGTAAACATCAGCACCAGGGAGACAAAGGCGGCTGGCCATGGTGCTGGCCACCCACCCCCTCGTGTCTCATTCCGGCCTTCATAGGTGCTCGCTAACAGCACTTGCCCCAATGGTCTGTTCAGGCTATACGGGAGATCTTTGTCTTTGTAGGTTGTGCGTGGGAGTGTGTGCGTGTAGGTGCTTTCGTGTGACTGAATGGGTGCATGGGTTTGTGAGTGCATGTGTCAGTCGGTTGTGTGTGGTAGGGTGTGTGCGTGGAAAGGTGTGTGCAAGTGTGTGGATGCATGGGTGTGCGAGCACGGGTGAGTGGGTTGTGTTGGTGCGTGGATGTTATAATTTATACCGCGCCTCCCATGCAAGCACATCCAATCACCAGGACAAAGGGGTATTTGAAATAATTACTCAGTGATAAAGTGATTACAGCTAAAACACAATGTTCAGTAACAATTAAGCGTAGACGATATACACGGCAAATGAAAATAAACTAAATTGAAAAGTAAAAATGTTCTTGAGCCTACTCTCTGCGAGTGTGTGTAGCTTCATAATTGCTTGTGGACGTGCGTGTAGCTAGGTGCGTGAGTGCGCAGATTTGGGAGTCTGGGATGTGTATATGCATGAGTGTTGTGTGCGATTGGATTCATTACGTGTGTTCATAATTACACGTGTGGGTTTGTGAGTGTAGTTTGTGCTTCGGATGGCTAAAACGCAGCTATTTGCTACAGTGGGGAACACAGGTGGTGCATCTGCCAGTCATCTGTTAGTCAACCCACGGCACTTGGGTCTGTCCTGTGACCTCCTGTCAGCAACGAGCCTTCGATACTTCACATGACCTCAAAGTGGACCTCGTCTGGCATCAGCGCCATAGTGATGTCACTGCCACTTAGTGGCGAATGGCAGCCGTAGTTGTTGTTGGAACCAGAAATGATTGTGCGAGGAGCACACAGATCCTTAAAAGGTCTAGACACAGTCCCATCAGTGAGCTCCTCCGGCAAGTGAGGCTGCATTGGCTGGGTCATGTAGATCACATGCCCAGCCAGCACATGCGCAAGCAGCTTCTGCTTGGCTGGATAGATGGGGCTAAGCGGGCACGGCATGGGCTAATAGAAGGACTGATGTGGTACACAAATATGTGGAGTTGTTTGGACTTGTAGATGACTCGTACCAACAGTGTCAAGATCGACCTCTGTGGAGCAAGCACCTACAGTGGAGAGCAGAGAAGCGATGCTCACAAGAATGAACAGAGCACCGGGTGGCTAAAACGCAGCAAGTTGGCACAGTAAGGAGCACAATCAGTTAATCCATTGCACGTGGGTCTGTCCCGTGACCTCCTGTCAACGGGCCTTCGACACTTCACGTTCCCTCAAAGTGCACCTAGTGTGGCACCAACGCTGCAGTGACCTTAAGCACAAAGTGTTTGTTACAAATGAGCCACAATACCTTGTTGATCTCGCCAAGGAGCATAAACCATCACGCAAACTCCGGTTATCCTCGCAGAAGCTTTTGACTAACCATCGAACAAAGACGGTCATTTTATCGCGTGCTTTCAGATGGGCTTCTGCGGCCATCTGGAATGCTCTTCCTTCCGATATTAAGAAGCCACTGGAGCTATGGACTATTAAATCTAGATTTAAAACTAATTTCTCTCGTACTGCCTTTTGTGCTGAGTTTGTTGTCCTTCCAATGAGTACGGTTGGCTACGTACGGTGTGAAAAAAGTTCAACATACATACGCAGTGGCGAATGGCAGTTGTTGTTGTAGTATCCAATGCGGTAGTCCAGCGGTTAGCGCGAGCGCTAGGAACTCGGTAAATCCTAGTTCGATTTGCGATATGAACTAGGCCCAGGCCTGCCCAAGGTCTATTCGGCTTCAAATGAGTACCTACTGTGATGTTTAAACATCGCCACTCGGGAGACAAAGCCAGCCACGCGTGGTGCTGGCCACCCACCCCCTCGTGTGCCGTGCCAGCCCTCATAGGTGCTCGCAAACAGCACTTGCCCCAACAGTCAGTCACAGCCTACGTGGGGGGGGTCTGTCGTGTAGCATGTGGCAGTGGCAGCATCCCCTCACCGGATGAGCGCATGGTGCGGCAGCATCTGTGAGCAGGAGAATCGGAGCCACTCGGCTCCACCCGGGGCCTCCTCGTCCTCCCCGTGCCGCTCCACCCTGAAGAGCCCAAACGAAGCGAAGCGACGCACGGAGGCGGAGGCAGCCCTCGGCTCCACGCAGCCAGAGCGTAACGCCTGTGGAGGGGAGGGAGAGACCATCGCGGACCACCCCCCGTCAAGTCACGGTCAGCAACGGAGTTCTGCGTGGGGGTCCCCGACGACTGTGGACCCCGATAGAAGCAGCCTGTGGAGGCTTTCATCCGGCAGGGAATTGACTGACGATGATGACGTTTTCATGTTTGTGCGTGATTTTGTTTTATCGCTCCCGTAGCGTAACACACAGCTGCAGATTACCAATTTGAAAGGCGCTTTATGAAAAATGAGTTTATTATTCTAATATTATTTCATTGCAAATTGTCGTTTTAGTGACCCAGGTGAATGTTGTAAATTAAACTACCCCGGTCTCTTGAGTTCTAGGTAAACAAATACTCCTGACTTGATCATATATCATCATTCATTCACTGCTTGACGTGGGCACCACGCACAAGTCCTAAGCAGTTGACACTGCATTTATTTCACGACATTCTAATAAATGTCGGAGTCTATTTTGAAACCAGAATCAGCCAGTTGGTTCGGTAGAGCGAGCGGCTCGCAATCGGATGGTTGCGAGGTCAAATCCCGGTTAGGGGCGGTTGACGAAGCTCATCATCCCTTCGGGGTGTATAAAATGACTCCCGCTTTGTGGGGAAGTCAACCAGTGGTGGTCCTATGGATATACTATCACCTGCCATAGGAGCGTGGAATTCCACCACAAGCTCTGCAGAGCTGTGAATAGGAGATAAGCAACAATACCTCACTCTGACATAGGTAGGAGCACACGTGACATGATAATCAGCCAAAGTTTCCGAGACAACCAATTACATTGCGCAACACTCCAGTGTAACAACAACCAACACGCTTCGATGGCATAATTGTTGTACGCTTAAAATATACCGATGATGATTGGTGCAAAGTAAAACAAAATTGGAGTTTTCAACCCTCTTGCCAAATGGCGATACAATTTCTGAGAATATGATGATCAGGTAGCAGATTGCTGGGGCTGTGGTTGCTGGTAATTATCACACGGAAAGTTGCTTGCCACAAATGAACCACAGCACCTTTGCTGATCTCGTCAACGAACATAAACCATCATCGCGTGAACTCCGCTCATTTTCGCAGTATCAGCGGCTTTTGCCGAGCTATCCAACAAAGATGGTCAACATCATCGCACGCTTTCAGATGCGCTTCTGCGGCCGTCTGAAACGCTCTTCCTTTCGATATTACGAAGCCACTAAAGCTTTGCACTTTTAAGTAATCTTGATTGAAAACGAATTTCTTTAGAATTATTTTTTATGTGTTTCGTTTGTTGTCCTTTCCCGCATCTCCAATTAGCGTGGTTAGCTACGTATTGTGCAAAAGAAGATCAACATACACACATACACCTCCTCATGCATCCTCTGCTGATGCTCTATAGGCAGCCGTGGTTACTGAGAGTGGCATGTAGTCTGAGTCTTTACCCGGCTCATTGAGCCACGAGATTCTCCCCGGCTCTGCCATAGTCTGGCTCAATGAGCCGCAGTCTCTACCCCGCTCTGCCATAGTCTGGCTCACTGAACCGCAGTCTCTCCCTGGCTCTGCCATAGTCTGGCTCACTGAGCCGCAGTCTCTCCCCGGCTCTGTCATAGTCTGGCTCACTGAGCCGCAGTCTATCCCTGGCTCTGCCATAGTCTGGCTCACTGAGCCGCAGTCTCTCCCTGGCTCTGCTATAGTCTGGCTCACTGAGCCGCAGTCTCTCCCTGGCTCTGCCAAAGTCTGGCTCAATGAGCCAGTCTCTCCCCAGCTCTGCCATAGTCTGGCTCAATGAGCCACGAGTCTCTACCCGGCTCTAGCATAGTCTGGCTCACTGAGCCTCAGTCTCTACCCGGCTCTGCCATAGTCTGGCTCAATTAGCCGTCTCTACCCAGCTCTGCCATAGTCTGGCTCAATGAGCCGTGAGTCTCTACCCGGCTCTGCCATAGTCTGGCTCACTGAGCCGCGAGATTCTCCCCGGCTCTGCCATAGACTGGCTCACTGAGCCGGTCTCTCCCCGGCTCTGCCATAGTCTGGCTCACTGAGCCGCAGTCTCTCCCCGGCTCTGCCATAATCTGGCTCACTGAGCCGTGAGTCTCTCACGGCTCTGCCATAGTCTGGCTCACTGAGCCGCAGTCTCTACCCGGCTCTGCCATAGTCTGGCTCAATGAGCCGCAGTCTCTACCCGGCTCTGCCATAGTCTGGCTCAATGAGCCGCAGTCTCTACCCGGCTCTGCCATAGTCTGGCTCACTGAGCCGCAGTCTCTACCCGGCTCTGCCATAGTCTGGCTCAATGAGCCGCAGTCTCTACCCGGCTCTGCCATAGTCTGACTCAATGAGCCGCAGTTTCTACCTGACGCAGGATTTCCCACCGCTGCGCCGCCTTCGCGTCTCCTCTCGCTTCCGTGGCCATCTTGGTACGGGAAAAGCCGTTGCCACGGAGACGCTGCCTGACGTCACAGCGCAAGCCGCGACAGCCAATGGGAGGAGACACCGCCCCCACCCACCAACCCACAAGCCCCCTACCCCCCCCCTATCCAACACGACCCACCCACCCCCCATCACCACCCCACCCCCCATCACCCCCACCCAACATGGCCAACCGTCAACTCCCACGCGGTCCCGTACGCAACCTCCGGGAGCAACTCGGAAATCCGTCGCCGTTAATAGTTCCGGAGCCCATTTTATTTTAGTTCCGACTTCCTCCAGCCAGCTGCACGACGACAACAACATTGCGCGTTACCCGTGATGCCCCGCGCCGGTCAACATGGCGGCGCGCACGCGGCGCTTCCGGCACGTGTTGGTCCAGCGTGGACGGGCTTGAGGCTGGAGGTGCGCGGGCTTGAACGATCCACAAAGTCCATAACGTCCCACCTCCCCTTGCCCGCACGCCTTCGTTATCCAGTCTTGCAGGGTGCGGGGGCGCTGTTGGCATCTTTAACGAACGTCGTGAACACCGCACTCGCCAACGCCCCCCCGCGAAGAAGCGTGTTCAACCGACAGCACCGATGTCACCGGCGTGACCATAATCATGATCATTGTGGCCATAGGCGTTACCAACTAGTAACCACGAAGTGAATCAAACACCTAAATAATAATTAAAAACGTACAATCTACGTCAATAGCTTGCGCCTTAGTCCCATCGGCGGAATCGTTAAGTCCTCGCCCTTCCGCTCCAGCCGCTGCTTGCAGCATCACCCGACCGTCCGCGTGCCCGCGGCAACCGGGGAGCGCTCCCGCCTCGATTCGCGAACCTCGCCTCCGCCCGCCTGGCTAAATCGAAGAACATCGCCGCAAAACACACAAAGACACGCGACTCGGTACAGAAGCGACTCTGTGCGGTGGCAGCAGCGGGGGCGCCATGGTGCCCCTGCACGTCGCCCGGGCCACGTTCCCCGCACTTCGCCTCCGACTCGGCGGCTTCGTGGGCCGCGCGCTCTCCGCTGCCGCCGGTCGCGGCGGCGATTCGCCGGTAAACGTTCGGGAAGTGGACGCGGTGCGCCGAGGGCGATGGGAGAGAAACGCTTTGACAATGCGACGGAGCGACAAATGGGGAGGAAGGACTCTAAACTTGTTTTTTTCAAGATAATAGTTGGTTTTAACCTTTTCTGGCAATTAAACAGGTGTTACGATGTTAAAGCACCAAACAGCAACCGTTTTGTACTGAATCATGTCTGCATTAACTACACGTACTTGTGGTGAACATGCAAACAACATACTCTTAGGTTTTTTTCGGTAAAGTCACCGAAGAAAAAAAATCTAAGAGTATGCATCCTTGCAGTCACGAAAGCTTCAAATCTAGAATGCAAACAACAAACATGCTCCGGCAATATATGCAATGCGTATTAATGCAGACAGGATTGCTTGCAAAATGTTTCTGTTTGGTGTTTAAACATTTTAACACCTTGATTTGAAGCTTTCGTGACTGCAGGGATCCATACTCTTTGGTTCTTTCGATAAAGTCACGTAGGTAGAAAAATAATAATAGATCACGACGTTTCGATCGCCACACAAGCAACCATCTTCAGGTGGGAGTGAGAAACAGGCTGCTGAAACAACAAGTCCTTGTGTGACTTTACCGAAATAATAAAAAAGTATCTTAACACCTGTTTTATTGCCAGAAAGGGTCAAACCAATTCTTACATTTTGATACTGCCAATAAATGTCCCATGATATAAACACGTTTCATTACATTTTACCAGGTAAGGCCCACAGCTATTTCAGCTCTTTTTTCAGAAGCGACCTGTCAATACAAATGATAGCTCAACGAAGTGGCTTATCACGTGGAAATTTAGAGCAGACAAATACTCTAAAGTCATGTTGATTTTAAATGTAGAGGGGGAAAACCGGAGGGCCGGGAGAAAAATCCACGCGACCACGGGGGAGAACATGCAAACTCAAAATATACAGTAGGCGTCAGGATCGAACCCACGACCTCCTGTACACCAGGCGAGGCAGTTAACATCTCACCAACGAGCGAACCAGCCACGGAGAAGTGGTGACCATTGGACTGCTGTCCACTTGTGGCACAAATTTATATTCGTGGTTGATAAAACAAAGTTTGCGACCGCATTTTTAGATGAGTGGGTTAATGCTATGTTGGCCTTCTGGTTATGTTCATCCAATTGTCGTAAAAAGTATGACATTACTGCAGTGACGTGCGGTGAGGTCAATGGCTGGGGAGGAACTGGCTCGTGTCAGAGCCAGATTCACACACTGAGGAGGCGTGGTCTCACGGAGGGGGCGTGGCCTCACAGAGGGGGCGTGGCCTCACTGGGGGGGGCATGTTAGACACGCCCGACTCAGTGAGGCATATGTGATGGCTGCCTCCCCTGGTGCTTTTTCATTCCAGAAACCAGCAGGACTAAATATCTTTATACACATAGTGAAATAAGTTACCTGGAGTATGGAAGCCGAGGACATGAAATGAAGGGGTCTACAAACATTGCATTAGTGACATACTGAGATAGTAACAGGCACGCGCTTATTGCCCGCGCTCCATCCAGTTACTGAGGAGTCGCTCAATCAGAGGGGAGGCAGAGCTCGTCGCTGCCTCACCTCTCGTCTCTTCCTGTGTTTGCAGCGGAGCTCCGCATTGGCGATTTTGACTATAAAAATGATTGGAATCGTACAGAAATGACATTTATAACAGATCAGTGGAAAAATCTAAATATTTATTTAGTTTGATTATTCTTTTTTTTACTTTTCGTAACAGCTATTTTCATTGGAATATGACAGGTGAGGCTCTGCCTCCCCTGCCTCCCCTGACCGCACATCCATGCATTACTGTACACTTTTACTTTGTCCGACACAATCAAATTATTCTCTCATCCATGAGCCAATGATGTTAGTTTTGTGTATGAAATTACGTCCTTTTGGTGTCACATCATGAGACGGAAGTTTTCATTTGGATCTCTCGGAGATTACTGTGACCTTGCGTGTTGAAGAACAGTTCTCGGAAGTGGATATTGCAGAACGACCTCTGAGATCTTTTCAATTGACACTTTGTTTCCACACGATAGAGGGCAGCACTTTCTCATTCGCCCTGCTACGGAGTAATGTTCGTTATATGGCAGCCAAACCGATATTTAATTGTAACATAATTAAACTCAGATTAATATATTACGTAATGGGTGTTTTGTGCAGTCATTGGTGAACGGACGGAGAGCATCAGCACTCTGCGCTTGAGAATATGATTTAACCACAGGCGGCTGAAACCCCAGAATCTCAGTGGTCCGGCTCACCGTCTTTGACCTCCGAGCCACGCGGCCGCCTCTGAATGGGTCACGTGAACACGCGGTGCGGGCAAATGTGACTCGCGGGCGTTTCGTGCCGCGCACACGTGGCAGCAGGAGTACGCCGCTCTGCTCGAGAGCGAGGCGCGGAACTGCAAGCGAGCGTTCGACAGGGACCGGAGCAGGAGCCACAGGATCCGGCAGAAGCTGCAGGACGCCTACGCACGGTTCACTACCGAGCACGACGACGCGACGGTGAGAGTGCCTCGATCGATCGCGACGCAACTCGGAGCGCGGTGACGCAACGCGGCGTCTCGATGCGACCGCATCCCGAGACGCTGCCGATCCCAGATTGCATTTGGAGCCAGGGAAGGGATCGGAGCGCTGGGATCTCACTTATGAGTGCGGGTGGGAAGTACGAGGTATGTGTGGAGGTGAGGGATGCGGGGAGGTGAGGGATGTGGGGAGGTGAGGGATGCGGGGAGGTGAGGGATGTGTGGAGGTAAGGGATGTGGGGAGGTGAGGGATGTGGAGAGGCTGTAGAGGAGACAGTTGCAATATGACAAAGGCAACTTGCGATTAGTGAGCGCACATTATTTTGCACTATATACACAGTGCTGCATGAAGATGTTTGCCAGGTTCTGCATTGAGACGTGTGTTGGGAGTTGTGCATTATAAATAAATATGACTGGTGATGACAATGGTGACGACGATGGTGACGACGACGGTGACGATGGTGACGACAATGGTAATGACAGTGATGACAATGGTGACGACGACGGTGACGACGACGGTGACGACCATGGTGATGACGGTGACGACGGTGATGACTACGGTAACGACGATGTTGACGACGATGGTGACGATGGAAAGCCACGATCGGCTCACGTTTTTTTCCGAAGCAGACGATTCGCGCGCGTCGCTGCTCGCATCTCTGTCCAAATGAAAGTCTCAACTGTGCAGGTGGTGGGCGACCACGTCTACTACGAGGTGCAGGGCCGCGTCTACCGACGAGCGCTCCAAGCAGGTGACCACCACGCAGCCCGCACGCAGTCACAACGGCAGCGCCGAGTTTAGCGGTGAAACGACTCGGGGGCGTTTTCTTCCGTTTTGTTCGTTCGTAATCGACACCTCTCCATGGCGGTGTGGGGGGTGGCACAGTGGTAACGCTTGTGCCTCACAGCTGGAAGTTCCTGGGTTGATTCCCGACTAAGGCGCCTCTCAGTGTGTTGCGTTTGTATGTTCTCCGCTGTTCTGCGTGGATGTCCTCCTGCTTTCTCCATTTCCTCCCATAGCTCAATCAAAACAAAACAACCCTGCAAAATGTAATCGGTGTTGGCAAACATCCCACTGCTGAGAAACAACTGGAAAATACTCGATCGAAATAATGCATTGGCAACATCGCCGCCCCCCCCCTCCCCCTGTGAAGGCTTGGCATGACCCTCCTAAGAACGAGAGGCTTGTAAGGCTTTTCTGTATAAAGGCGCAGCAGCAACAGCAGCAACAGCAGCAGCATCAAGTAACGATATCGTCGTGTCGTGCGGCAGCGTCGCGCGTGGGGGCCGGGCCGGAGGAGTTCCTCGTCGATCTGCACCGCACCCCGCCAGGCGCGACGTCGCGCGACGCTCGGCTCCGAGGCCTCCGCCTCTCCCCCGGACGCTCGCTCCTCGCCCTCACCGTCTTCTGCGGCAGCGGCAGCGCCGCGCTCGCGTGCCTCGTGCTGGCGCTGCCGGGGCCCGGCTTTGCCGGCCGCCGCCGCTCGCCCGGCGCTGCCCTCCTGTGCTGCCTGCCAAGCGTCACGGCCGTCGGTGCGCCGCTCGTCCCGAGCACGGGGGAAGCGTCCGGGATGCGACGGGGATTTGTGTGGCGGGGTCGAAACGTGGCCCGCGTGGTCGCGAGTGGCCGTGTTTGTTGTTTAAGGGGCAAAGAGGTGGTGAGTCATCGGCAGAGGAAGAATGTTAGGCCTTGAGCTTGGACACGGGTACGCACGCTGACGCAAACGCAAAGATAAACATTCCCCGTGTAGCCTTTAACAGACAGTGCCGTTGGCGAGCACCTGTGACAGCTGGCACGGCACACAGACGTGCACGCACTTCCACAAACGCACGAACGCGCGCGGACACACACCAAGCGCACTGACGCACGAGAATCGCCGCTTCCTCCACCCGGGACGTACACAGACATGGCCGGCGTCGCCGCCACCGTGAGCGCTGACGCAGTGCCTCCCTCTGTGCGTCAGAGTGGGCCACCGACTCGGTGCTCTACTACACGGAGGCGGCGGAGGAGCTGATCCCCCGGGCGGTGTGCGCGCTGCAGCTGGGAGACGCCGGCGCCGTGACGCGCCGGCTATTCCAGGAGCACGACGAGAGGTGACCCCGCCGCCCACGCCGCCACCCGGCGCACCCCGGATCTGACCCCGTGACCCCCCCACCCACCCCCTCGTCCCTCGTCCGCCGGCGCCGCGTGACCCTCGGCGCCGCCCGTGTCGCGCAGCTGCTTCATGGAGCTGGCGCGCACGCGCGACGGCCGGTTCGTGACGGTGAACCGCAGCTGGCGAGGCCACAGCTCCGAGGTGCTGCTGCTGGACACGGCGGCGCCGCTGTGTCCCCCGCGCGTCGTGCAGCAGCGGGCGCCGAGGCTCACGTACTACGTGGAGCGAGCGGGGGGGCGCCTCCACGTGCTGGCGGCGCTGGCGGAGAGCGACGAGTACCAGGTGGGAGCGGCGGTGGCCGAGTGGTCGGAGAGCCGAGTCGGCACCGTTGAGGTCGTGGGCTAGAGTCCGGGTTTCGTTAGCTGCCTGCGAATTAAACCAGGTTCTCAAATGTCGCGGGTGATGGTCTCAGCCCTGTCACTTCTGACTCGCTCAGAGACGCATAGACTCACACAGAGACCCATAGACTCACACAGAGACCCATAGACTCACACAGAGACCTAAGACTCACACAGAGACCCATAGACTCACACAGAGACCCATAGACTCACACAGAGACCCATAGACTCACACAGATTCCCATAGACCCGCACAGAGACCCATAGACCCACACAGAGACCCATAGACCCACACAGAGACACATAGACTAACAGCGACCCATAGACACACAGAGAGACCCATAAACAAACACAGATAGACTTGTGATTAAACCGGGTAGTGATGTGAGTTGATGGCTGCAGAGGAAAATCCACGACATTAAATTCGTTCTGAACTTAACTTGGCTGAATTCTGGCTTTCAGAATGAAAAGATCGGTTTGACTACTGTCACGTGACCGAACCTCGCTTTGATGTGCAGAGCGAGTGGGAAAGTGCTGCCCTCTACCGTGCGTGTGTGCCAGAGTGTCACTTGGAGAAGGGTCCTCAGAGGCAGCACTGTGATGTCCACTTCCGCGGGCCATTCTCCCACACAAAAATGAGTCGCAGATAATACGGTGGAGACATTTATTTTTTAAATCGTAAAAATAAAGCAAAGCAATTTTACATCGGGTCTAGTACTCCCGCACTTCCGATTAGCACGGTTGGCTATATACGGTGCGAAAGAAGTTCAACGTCCACTCGTACGGCACGTGTCAGAGGTCGCGCTGCGTGGGTGCGTGCGGGCCAGGTGCTGCGGGCGAGCGAGTCGGCCCCGGGCCGGGAGGGCTGGCGGCCGCTGTGGCGCCCCCCGCGGGGCTCGCGGCTGCTCGACGTCGACTTCCTCGACTCGTGCCTCGTCGCGTCGCTGACGACGGAGCGCGGCGCTCTGGCGCTGTCCGTGGTTCCGTACGATCGTCCGGACCGCGCCGCCACCATGCAGGTGGATGCGGCGCTCCTCCTGCACCGAGCGATCGCTCGCTCGCTATGACGTGGGCGCGACGGACCGGTCGTCCCCACCACTGCCACCACCACCGCAGCCACCACTTCCACCACTGCCACCGCCACTACTACCACCGCCACCACTGCCGCCACCACCACCGCCGTCACCACCGCCGCCACCACCACCGCCACCACCGCCGCCACCACTGCCGCCACCACCACCGCCGCCACTGCTGATCTCACATCATTGAACCACAAAATGAAATCGTGAGAGAACCACCAAATACCCTCCCACGCAGATTCACAGCCAGCGGTAGGGGCTCATAACTGATCTTTGGGTCACCTAACTCCAAAGTGTGTTATTGACTGAATTCCCATCGCAAACCATAGCCCAAATTCTGGTGCCACTCCCACCCAAGGAATGTGGAGGTGTTCTTGTAATGTAACGGTCGGGGTTAACCTCACCGGCGTTTGTCAATCCACTGCTGGATGAAGTCCTCCCCGCATCGATTATGGGGTCCTTGTTTGACCGTACTCCGTACTCAGCCACGCCGGTCGCTGTAACCCTTCAATGTCTGCGCTCCTTGCCGCGCCGTTGCGATGTCTCCGTGCGTGTGCGCGAGGAGCAGTTGGCCCCGTGGGCCTGCGTCCTGGAGCCGGACGCGAGCGCAGAGTGGGGGCCGGAGGAGTTTGGGTTCCGCCTCTCGTCTCCCGTCCTCCCGGGCGAGCGCCGCGTGCTGGACGTGGCGAGCGGACGAGTCCGGGGGGACGCGGGAGACGGGGACCCCGGGGGGGACGCGACGGCGAAACGGGACGCCGCGCGGAGCGTCGAGCGGGACGGTTACTCCGTCCGCAGGCTACACGCCGTCAGCCAGGTGCCGCTCGGGAGAGAGCCCCGGCCGACGGGAGGCTTCAGGGAATTTTAACGAGGGACATCGCGCGGAATGTATATTTCCGCTCGGCCAGAATGCTCGTGGGCGATCCGGTTCACTTTGAGACGCGAAATTCATCCGACTCGTGCGGCTCACGGGAACGCGCCGTGACTCGGTGGCGCCGTCGTTCCGCTCGTACCGCAGGACGGGACGGCGGTGCCGCTGACCGTGCTGCACTCGCGCGACCCCCCCGGCGGCGACCTCTGCGGGCGACCGCTGCTGGCGCACGTTTACGGCGCGTACGGCGTGGACGTGGCCATGGGCTTCAGGCCCGAGCTGCGCGTGCTGGCCGACGCCGGCTGGGTGCTCGCGTTCTGCCACGTGCGGTGAGGCCTCCCCCACCACCCCACCCTACTCTGCACCGCTCGTGGTACGTCGGGCTCGCATTTTGTTGTAGAGATAAAAAAGAACAACGCCGCAATCGTGCGGTGGCAAGTAACGGACCCCCCCCACAATTGGATTCCCGGCTGTGGCGAGCGTCGGTGGCCGTGGCGAGCGTCGGTGGCGCGTGTCCTGAACCAGCCCTCTGTCGACCCGCCGCTGCACGGTCGCCGGTGCCATTGAGAGCAGTGCTTCTCGGCCTCCGTCACTCGGCGGCGCTCAGCAATTTGGAGCCGGCTCCATCTCCGCGGCACCCAACTGCGCCGTCGTGCGCCGACCGAGGGAGTCGAGGGAGGGCCGGGGGTGGCGGCTGCGGGGTCACCTGCTGCTGCTGCTACTGCCGTGCCTGCGTGTGCAACCAATGGAGAGGGGATGGGCGGGGAGCGGGGGGGTGGAGCAGCCGCTGAACTGCGTGGCGAGTTCATTCGTCCTAGCTTGTGGACAGTGAGGTTCTTATGTTTCCGAAAATACTGCGGCGCCCTGGTCGCCAAGCACTGGTTTGGAGGATGCCGCTGTGAGAGAGAGCGCGAGAGAGAGTGAGCGGCTTCGACCGTGCGGCGCGCAGGGGCGGTGGCGAGCGCGGCCGCTGGTGGCACGCGGCGGGACGCGGGGCGCAGAAGCGCGCCGGCCTGCACGACCTGCGCTCGTGCCTGGCGGAGCTCCACGCTCGAGGACTCTCCCGCCCGGGCCTCACCGCCCTCGCCGCCTCCAGCGCCGGCGCCGTGCTGGCCGGCGCTCTGTGCAACGAGTCTCCCGGCCTGGTGCGCGCCGTCGTCCTGCAGGTCGGCCTGCACCGCACCGCAGCGCCGAGCTGCGTTTAGCCGCGGGGGGCCCCGTTCGTACTCGCGGTGCGGAAATTGACCGAATCCTTCTCCGCGTGGAGTTGTGAGCGCGGTGGGTTTTATTGTGGGTGAAACGACGACCTCGGTAGAACAGCGGCTCCCGACGATCTCGCGCACGTTCTCCGCGTGCCCTCCGCAGGCTCCCTTCCTGGACGTGCTGGGTACGATGCGCCGCCCGGAGCTGCCCCTCACGCCGCAGGAGCGGGGCGAGTGGGGCGACCCGCTGAGCGACGCCGCCGCCCTCCGCCACATCGGCAGCTACTGCCCCTACACCAACGTGCGGCCGCAGGTGCCCGCGCGGCAGAGAGTGATGGGATGCCGGGTGCGACGGGGGGGAGGGGGGGGTCACTCCATCTCACGAGCGCGAGCCTCGTTCGGATTCGCCAAGCCCGAGACAGGTTATGGCGCCAACGTAGTCTGGGCCAGCGCTGGGGAACACGCGACTTTGTTAATAACGGCCTACTTGCGGCCTACCACTTGGACATTCATCCGTCGCCGTGAGCATCTTAGCTGGTCTTCGCACCTCATGGGCTCACCGTGATGACATCACCGTGATGACATCACCGTGATGACATCACCGTGATGACATCACCGTGATGACATCACCGTGATGACATCACCGTGATGACATCACCGTGATGACATCACCGTGATGACATCACCGTGATGACATCACCGTGATGACATCACCGTGATGACATCACCGTGATGACATCACCGTGATGACATCACCGTGATGACATCACCGTGATGACATCACCGTGATGACATCACCGTGATGACATCACCGTGATGACATCACCGTGATGACATCACCGTGATGACATCACCATTACTCTATTTAAGACCTAAACCGACCAGCGTGGTGAAACAGGAAGACTTCATAATTCTGGCTAATCGCCTGATGAGGCTGGTTGTAATCACTAGCGAAATGTCAGAGTACTTGAATTGTAAATGTTGTGGGTTTAATCTCCAACGCACCAGTGTGCTGAAGTAGTAACTAATTTACACGTTTTGTTTACGTGCAAAACCTTACTAATTGGCTGTTTTGGGTGGTGTTGGGTTTAACGACACATTTATATTGACACAGTCTAACCCAAAATCCCTTTCTTATGCACTAATTGGGTTTTGGGTTAATGCTGTGCTTCTGTCACTGCAAGGGTTTCTAATAATGATTCACAGATCTTGGCCAATCCACCACGGCTGGTTCAAGGTCTCCCCCACGCCGTGCTGGTCACGGTGGTTCTTGACCAAACTTCACCACGCTGGTCGGTGCGGGTTGGTGAAGGCTGGGGCGTGACCGAGACTCAAACTCGCGTCGCCGGTACCGTAGCACGGCGTGCTCACCACCGGGCCACCGCTCCCCCAGTTTGTACGCAACGATATTTTTTTTAACACTGCTCAGGTGTGGAATGTTGCTCTTGAATCACCTTTTTTTTACACGAATCCAAAGAGTCCAAGTGAGAGTGTCGCTTTAGCAACACATTACCAGCGACTTAAGTGAGCGTGGAGCAGCTGGGAGCTGCATGTGCGTGCGTGTGGGCACCGGTCGTGTAGCGGTTCACGCACTGCATTACGAACCCGATGACCCGAGTTGATTCCTGCTCATGGCCAACACCCGCGACGATTATCTGAACCGATTCTGGGCCTTAAATGAGTACCTGGTGTAGAGCGATGTGTAGTAAATATCTTACCTGGGCAGACAAAGGCAGCCGGGCGTGGTGCTGCCCACCAAACCCCAACAGCACTTGCCCCAGCAGCCTGTTAAAAGTCAACACGGGGTAGGGGGATCTTTGCCTGTGTGTGCGCCGTGCCCTGCCTGTGTGTGCGCCGTGGTGCCCCGCTTGCACAGGCGTACCCGGCCATGTACATCAGCTGCTCGCTTGGGGACCGCCTGGTGCCGGCGGCCGGGGTGCTGCGCTACGTCTCGCGTCTGCGCCAGGCGATGGCCGAGCACCGTGCGTCGCGGCCGCCCCTCGCCGGCGCCGGTGAGGTTTGGCGGAAGCGCGACGGGGGGGGGGGGGGGGAGACGGTGCTCGGAAATCACGGTGCGCAGCACACTGCCATCTGTGAATCGATCCGAAGAACCGGCCAGAAAAAAATATCTTAACTTTTTCCTTAAAAATGCCTAAATTGTTTTAAATCTGAAACCCCAAACTGTACCTATCCATCCACGCTCCACACACCCCCTTACCTGTCCACCAGGTGGCGCGTGGCTGATTACCGAGAGGGTTTCAAGGTCTCCTCGTGGATTCTTAGTAAATTATTCGAGCTCAGTAGATGACTGAGAATGCTGCTTATTTTGGCACGTTTGCCTTCTGCTTTACGCGATGGGTTCGTCTTTAGCTGTTGTTGTTTTGCAAGTAAAGTATGTGCTGTTTAACACGTAGGCTTTCACGACCAATTTCATCCATAATATCTATTTTTTTGGTTAGATCGTGTAAATATAAATGTGTCGTTAAACCCGCCACCACCCTACACAGCCAATTAGTAAGGTTTGTCACGTGAACAGAACATGCCAATTCGTTACTTGTTCAGCACATCAGTGTGTTGGAGAGCAAATCCACAACATTGCAATGTTTGTTGTGGATTATTAGCGTACGAGCTATTCCATTATTTTCTCAAAGCAAAATAGCTTTTAACTTTTTCCCCGTTCCGAGACGTGTGCGAGTTGCTCGTGGCTCAGCGTAAGTTTTATTTACAAAGGTGTACTATCGCCGCTGTTTTTAAAGACATTTTACTACGATAGCTAGCGCCAAACTGTGCCACACGTCATCCCGCGTGGCCTGTTACTGCCGATGCCGTCCAAAATCGATTCCGTTCCGTCGACTTGAACGTACGGAATCGGAACGGAATCGGAAGGAAAACTGATGACGTGCACGTACATCACCAGAACGGGAAAGAGTTGTAACAAATTTCTGTTTCGACACCATGGGTGGAGGAGCCTGGTCCCCCCCCTACCTTATGCGTGGCTTGTTGGTGTTGGCAGGGTGAGCGACGATGTCCCGTGTCTTGCCATGGGCATTGCGACTGGAGTCGCTGTGTTAAAACAGAGAGCCGGAAGGCCTCACTCGCTGCAGAATAACGGCCGCCCGAGGTTCAACGGCATGGCGTGGGCCATGAAATCACGCTTGGGATTGGTTTCCCCTTATTGAAACTCCAGTGCGTTATTCCGGAGGTCCCGAGTATTTCACGAAGATTCGACACGCCGCTCGACAACGCCGTGCGGCTTCAAAAGGCAAAAGGAAATTGGTAACGGGCGATGTTTCTGGCAACGGCCCTTTATTACAGCACAGAGAGGCGCCAAGAGAGATAGAATTGATAATAATCAGAGATAGTGGATAATAGTGGTCGGAGACTGCACTTTACACCATGGGGCATGAAGTCTAACCACGTATTATCGATCAGAATTTTTTTTGCTGCACGTGCATCCGATTGTGTGTTGCCAGGGCGGAGTAGGAGTCGTGCGGATTGCGTCCGATCGGGTTCGTGAAGCGTGTACAAGTACTAGTGAAAGAGACAATCTGAGAAACAATGCGACAGAAATGGGTGCAGATAACGAGTGGAGAATCCTCCCCTTGTTCTCGCCGCGGATTGTGGTCATTTGTGGGATTTCCGTTGGGGGCAAGGCCGGGGATTTGAGCAGTGGACTGAAAAATGCCTCGCTCCACGCTGCATTCCACGTCAGCAATAATCGATGCCTCGAGTCTCCTGGCTGGCTGCTGGCTGGGCTGCTGTCGACCCCAACAATCGCTCTGTTGCTGTCAGTGGCTGCTGCGGGGCCAGTTGTTACCTCAACTAGCTCGGCGACTGGCCACATGGGTTTTTCCGGGTAACAAAATAAAGTTTGAGGTGAGCTGAAATGGCGGAAGTCCGGAAAACGTTGATGAGTAAGAATAGTGACACTGAGGAGGTGGGACTAACAAATACCGAAGACTGACCACGATTCATTTAAAATCGCTCAAAGTTTTCAATGCGTGCTCCTTCCAATGTAATTATTTCGCCAGAATATTCTTTCAATTCTAGAGAATATAGCAACAAAAAAAACCTCTACATATCACCTCGCGATTTCATTTTCTTATCGAAATGTATCTATGGTGCCTTTCCCAAAGCGCTGTACAGAAGTTTATTAAATCGTACATGAAGATGAGTGGGTTTTACATGATGAATGGGGTTATTCAAAGTCGTGGTGCAGTTTTATTGACAGTAGGGCAGGCGGGACTGTTCAGGCGGGAATCGTGTCAGCCCGGTCGTAGCTGGGAGCGCTCGGCGAACAGATGACGGTGAAAGGAGCTGTCTCTCGTTTTCCTTCCACAGAGCGACGGCTTCTTTGCTCGGCCTGTTCTCGATTTAAAATAGAAACCCTTGTTAGTGTCCATCAGGACGCTGCACGATCCACTGTTGGGAGCTTTTATTTAAATCAGTGGTCTCGCTTTGGACTTAATAGGTAACTTTTTTTTCATCCATTTAATCAGCAGCCTCAGGGTGATCAGGCTTTTGCAGGGCGCCCTCTCAACTCGAGGAGTCACTCTGCTGGGCGGGTTGGGGGGGGTGTTCCACAGTCTTGGAGGGTTTGAAGGAGGCCGCCCGATGAATGCTGCTGTGTAGAATCACAATTGAAGTAACTTGCGGCTCATTTTTCAACTTTGGCCCGTGACGCCTGTGCACGATGGCCTACTCTTGCGAATGAAGTCACGGGATCGCTAACATGCACCGGGAAACACTTGTATTATTTTTACAGTTAGTTTTACCGTTGGTACAGTATTAATCAGGGCGGCTGCTGGATTCAAACCACGAGCCTCTTTCCTGAGCGGCGAACGCCGGGGTCACCGTCAGGTTCTGGCCACGTGTCGTTTGGCACGGTGGTGTCCATCGTTGCGCTCCAGGGGAGCGGCAGGTTGTGCACGGTGTTGAGATGTTAACACTACCTCGCCTGGTATGCAGGAGGTTAGTGGGTTCAATCCCGATGCCCGTATATTTTGAGTTTGCACGTTCTTGCCGTGGTCGGGTGGATTTTTCTCCGGGCCCTTCGGTTTTTCCCTCCACATTTCGAAACGCGCGTTTAAAGTGTTTGGCTGCTGCTGCTATCAATTTACAGGTGAAAAGCCACTTTTTGTCGAGCCGTCATTCGCGATAGCCAGATCACTTCTGAAAAAGAACCAGTACATAGCTCGGTGGGTCTTACAGCTGGTAAAATAAAACATTGTTTATAGTTGTTGTAACGACTCCGTAAAACGTGGATTTGTGACTCCACAGAGGCCGCCGCCGAGGCGCCGCTGCTGGTCAGCGTGCACGAGGGGGGCGGCCACTGCGGCCCAGACGACCTGGACGGCCACGTGCGCGAGGTGAGAACGCGTTTTCTCAAGCGACGGCGATACGCGCTTACCCTGCACCGTCAAAACAGTGATTTTAAGGGCGGTTACAAGCGCATTTTCACTGATCGACACCCGGCCAGTTAACCTATGGCCACGCACGATCCAGTGCGGTGTTTGTGCATGGGTGCAAATATGTTGATCGATGTTCACACATCTGACCACCTCGCACGCAGTATTGACCTCGCGTACGATGGCTCGCCCCTAAAGCGCAGTGAAGCGTCGTCACACACCTAAAGCAGTTAGCGCTTTAGTTTCGTCCAGTGACCTGTTTTTGCAGTGCGACCACCATTTTCTACAGATGGTCACACACCCGCACTTGTTTTACTCGTCTGCTAACAGTTCAGTCCCCACGAGTCAAATGTTCGGCACCGTAGTCATTAGCTTGGCCTTTAAAAATACTGACTCAGCCAATCACCGTCTTCATTGCAGGTTGCCCAACAGTACACCTTCCTGTGGCAGGCCCTTGGACTCCCCGACTGATTAACCAGCTCTCGCCTTGATAGCAGAAACGTAAAACGCTCACAGCCGACGCATGGTGGGACAAGGTACAGGTTATGCAAGAGAGTACCGCCACCATGCCTGCGTGGCACTGCCAACATCGCAGAAACACTGCCAACATCGCAGAAACACTTCCAACATCGCAGAAATACTTCCAACATCGCAGAAACACTGCCAATGTATGTGGAGATACAAGAATTACCACTGCATAGGTTTTCACCAATGTGCTGCTGTATGTTGAAATTCTGTCGCACTGTACGTATCCCAACCGTGCTAATCGGAGGTGCGCTTTTGTTAGGCACAAAGTCCGACGTTTAAAATCTCGTGCTGGGAGCTTCTTGAAGTAACCGGATTTAATTGCACCCAACTACAGACTGAAAACATTGGGTCGGTAACGCACGACTACCTCCATGAAACACGACAAAATGAGGACCGTGGTTAGGCTTTGTAACATTTATTTTCTCACAAGCAATCGAGGTTCAAGCAAAATGGTAAAATCTTGTCGCAATGGAATACAGCGAGATCCAAATTGGACTGCTAACAAACACAACAAGAAATGTATTTGTTCCCATATCAGTGCAACTACACCACCACCACCTTCGTTTGCCCGCCAAGTGGCTCCGCTAACTGGGGGCGAGAGCCCCCTTCACACCGTGCCCATGCTCGACTTTAGGCCACGTAGTTGTACTTGAGCACCAGTGCCTCCATGGGCTCCAGCTCCAACTTGGAGAGGTCCACGTCGTCCAAACGGTTGAGCGTCGAGCTGCCCACCACGCTGGCCGTCGGCGGGAGATTGTGCTCCTTCACCAGGTCCAGCGTTTGCTGCGTGGACCCCAGGTTGAAGAGGATCATGAGGCGAGGACTCTGGTCCCACACCAGTCGGAACGCGAACACGCCGTCCTTGCTCAATGTATAATTCAAGTCGCCAAACTTGGCCGCCGACTCGGACCACTTGAGCTTTGCGAGATTGCGGTAGAGAAGCAACGTTGAGTTATGCTTGTGAGTCTCCTGGCTCTGTGCGCACACAAATTCGGTGAAGGGGGGGGGGGGGGACAAGATGGGACATGGTCATGTATTAAAGAACCATACAGACCCTGTATCATATTATAGAGAACCCAATATTGTTTGTTTTTTGTAATAAATTTAAACTCGGTGTTGTTCGCATGCTGTCCACCATACCTTCACGTTGACGATGCCACTGGAGTCGTTCCACGGCATTGGGATTTCCGCACCCTGACAAGACCAGACAACTACAATTACTGCGATGCTCGCTAACTACTCGGGCGAAAGTCCGACCACAAGCAGTGAAAGCACAGGTGCGGCCGCAGCAATTTAGTCCATGTGGTGTGAGTGGCGGGGGACCGACCTCGAAGTCTCTCAAGCCGATCTCGTCGCCGTAGTAGATGAACGGCGTGCCCGGTAGGGTGAGCAGCAGGACGCCGAGGGCCCTGTTCAATTCCGGATTCTTGGTGGCCAAGTAGCCGTTGCGACCTCCGATCTGCAAAATGTGCGGCCACCCCATCAAATGTAATCCTCTCCCCCTCCCTGCTGCGCAACAATCACAGCTTCAACTGTCATGCAACTCAAGCGCGTCGAGAGATGTAGGTCAATCTGATTGTGCACCTTAGAATCGTACAATTCGCACAGTGCGGCGCGCGGGTGTGCGTAACGCACAAATGCCAGCGGCACTGTAATCACGGCGGTACTGACCGCCAATCCAATGGACTTGTTCGCTGCCTTCGTGAGGACGGATTCGACCAGCTTGTGGACATCTTTTTCCGTGGAGCTGGCAGACAACTTGCGTAGGTCATAGATAACGGGCAGGTCAGCATTGCCGTTCTGCACCAGATACTCCGCCAGATCCGAATCCTGCCGAGCGTCGGCGATGAGCACCCTGCACAGCCACACACGCACACGTCCTTCAGAGTCACTCTGGCAGCTACTGCTATTTTTACGTTAGCGACAAGCGGTGTTGATTTAGTCAACGTTTTTTAGACTGGTCAAGGACGAGCCTTGGTCTGTAGATTCAATGCAGTCATTTAAATAAATGCCGAATAACCAGTGGTAATTTAACCACTAAATCCCACACAGACTTAAGACTTTGACAAACATTCCACAGCTTGTCCTCCCACTTGCTTTTATTTTAACTTTTTATTATTTGAAATTTTCTATCTACGCGACTTTACCGAAGGAACCAAGAATTTTGTCCTCCACGAGTCTAATACTAAACAAATTCTGACTGAATTAAACACCGGCGTCACCAATTAAAGTCACCACGCATCAAATGCACGACCGAGTGGCCACGGCACTGTCGTTGTTGTTGTGCTCACTCACCGACGCTCCTTGTCCTCAGTGCTGTAGGCGGACGTCACGTTGTGCCACTCCTCAAAGAGATCATTGACCTCCTGCAAAGAAAATGACCCCAGGTAAATTGGTTACAGGTGTAGATTTGAAGTTTTCGTGACTGCAGGGATCCATACTCTTTAGTTCTTTCGGTAAAGTCACGTAGGTATAAAATAAATTAAATCACGACGTTTCGATCTCAACACAAGCAATCATCAGGAGGGAAAACCACAGCAATACAATTTTTTTTGCAATTTTCTTGCTGTGGTTTTTCCCACCTGATGACGATTGCTTGTGTTGCGATCGAAACATCGTGATTTATTTTATACCTACGTGACTTTACCGAAAGAACCAAAGAGTATGGTTACAGGTGCATCGCACACTGGGTGGCGGGGGCTGCCAGGGGAGATTAGAACTACAGGAAAATCTCCAAGTTAACTGGGACTTTACCATCCAGAATGCTGCGTTAACCGGCATCTGTCAAATGGAAATACAAATATGCTGCTGAGTGGCGTCGCCCGTGGCAGTCTCAATTGTTAACGTCCGCTATTGTGATGGCATTGTGCTTTATCGTTGCATTGTATACTGCACTCTAAGCTGCCCCACTGCTTCTCTAGAATGAACTTAGGAGGCTCTAGACAGCAGACTGGTGAGTACCTCTGTAAAGAGATTATATTATTGAGTATAGCATAGTTCAAATGTAGGCTTATTGTCTTTCTTGAAAAGTTTTATGAAATTTGATGAGCCGTAAGTATAACTTAGATAATCGGCATCTTTGATGAACCGGCACCCTCTATTCCCCATGGATGTTGGATAACAGCTTTTCCTGTACACAGTCTCCTCGGTGATGTGAAAATAAAAGCTGAACTTTTTCCGAATACACAAACATTTACTAAAATAACGCATCTCGCCAAGGGTTAGGAGAGCAAGGAATTACCTCCTTTTTACCCAGGCCCTCCACACTGATGCGGAATCCCGCGATGCCTTGCTCCATCCAGAACTTCAAGGCTTTCTGTGAAATCCACAAACGGGCACAGTCATTATGAGGCAACCACACCATTGGGCAAGTGTACCATGAGACAACCACACCAATATGCGATGCCAGGGGCACGGTCCACTACATTGAGTCGCCTCACCTTCATCTCTTCACGCATCTTCGTGGTGCCACCCGTGTCGTTGCTGAACCACTTGGCAGGGAACATGTCCAGTATGATCTTGATGTCTAGACGATGAAACGCAAACCACAACGGTCACATTTGCTACACGCCTGGTAGCCCACCCCCCGGTCTGGAACGTGGGGCTTATGGAACTTGTATACAGTGTTCCCTCATTATTCACGAACTTGCTATCCGCGATTTTGGCTATCTGCGAATCACGCCTGGAACTCTGCACGACTGCCTCGAGAGGGACAGAGAGAAAGACAGTGATGAGACAAAGTTATGACAGAGTAATGAGAAAAAGTGATGAGAGTGATGAGAGAGAGTGATGAGACAAAGATGATAGAACTTCTTGAAGCTATAGAAGCATCTGCAGACGCTGTACGATATTAGTAGTCCAATAGCCGCAGAATGTGCTATTGACGAGCATCTCCGGAACGTATATCCATCGCGAATAACGAGGTTAATGGCTGGAGTTGCGAGCGCTGGGCGGAATTAATTGGGAATCTAATGTAACGACACTGCCCTCCACCGGGAGACCAAAGCCCAATTTCACACGTTCGCTCTGCCTCACAGGGACAGCTGCTACTGGGGGGGGGGGGGGGTCGTCCCCCGGCACAGCGCGTCTTCCAAGATGTACCGCTGCGAGCGAGGTGCAGTATAAATACGAGACCCACCTTTCCTCCGAGCCTCTGTCATCAGCTTCTGGAGTTCGTCCAGCCGGCCGTAGCGAACGTCCACGTTTGTGAAGTTAACCTCCTGGCGGGTCGTGGCGGCGTCCTCTGGAATCAGCTGCATCACCATCGCCCTCACGTTGAGCTGCTTGAGGTAATCCAGCCGGCCCTGCACGCCTGGTAACCAGCAAGGACGGGTCAACAGGTGCGCGCACGAGGGGCTCGTGAGGATAACAGGAGAATCTGGCACGGTTACCCATCAACGCTTCGTGGCGCCATTAGAGGTGGATAAACTTTAACTCTCATCTGTTTCGTACACGTACGGCCTCTTGCGTTAATCCACTGCTGGATGAGGGCCTTCCCCACGCCGTGTGGGTCATGTGGTTTATTTGACCTTACTTCACCATGCTCGTCAGCGCAGTTTGGTGAAGGCGGGGGAGGGATGGGTGTTGGAGCAAAGGCAATGGATTTTGTTGCAAATGTGTTCGAATATCAAGCACAGAATCCCAATACTTTTTTTCAGGAGGGTTTGTTTGGCCAACAATGATGACATTGTACGAGTTTAGCTATGGGAGGAAACTGGAGGAAACCCACGTAGATCAGGGAGAAAACAAACTCACATTGGATGGGTAACAGTTACTCATTGCCACGAGGATCACTGGTTTCCACTGCGCCATGGTCTAATAACCCTCTGAAGGTGACTTGGCAAAAAGGGGCTCACACGTTTCAAACGTGTCGTCTTGAATATTAATAGTGTAGTTGTACCCAGCCAGCCTGCATGCCTTCAGAGCCGACACGCTACATTATATAACATTACATTTTGTGACGATTCACTTTCCCTAAGCCTTGTTTTCCCTATTTAAAAAGCATTGCCATCATTTGAATACGCCAAGAAAAAGTGAACCCTGCAGATACGCTGTTGCAACAAACATTCAAGCAATGGGACAAACCCGTCAACCCCCTTATCAGTGCCGAGCTGATCACAGACCAATTCAGACCTTATTGGTCACCCCGTGCCCCTTATACAGCTCAACGTTCATCCTACAAAGCCCCATCCATCACAAGGGAGAAACACAAAAAATAGACAATAAAAAAACTAATTTTGCCCGTGTTGAAACGGCTGTATGCCTTACGGACCCGAAAACGCGATTTCCCTGTACAAGAATAAGGGATAAACCGTATGGGTTTGACAACTATGCAATGAGGAGTAAATGATTAAATATTCCGCGTTAACAATGCGGAGCTTGCAGCGTCAGCCGGGGGCGACGCTGCGCCATGGCCGCGCATGACGCAACCTCCAACTCAAATTTCGCTTCTCACCCCCCACCCCTCACCACCCACCTCACCCCCACCCCTCACCACCCACCTCACCACCCACCTCACCCCCCCCACTCACCCCCACCCATCACCACCCACCTCACCACCCACTCACCACCCACTCACCACCCACCTCACCCCCACCCCTCACCACCCACCTCACCACAACCACGCCCAGCTCCTCACCAAACCCCCCTCACCACCCACCTCACCACCCACTCACCCCCCACTCACCACCCACCTCACCCCCACCCCTCACCACCCACCTCACCACCCACCTCACCACCCACTCACCCCCCCACTCACCACCCACCTCACCCCCACCCCTCACCACCCACCTCACCACAACCACGCCCAGCTCCTCACCAAACCCCCCTCACCACCCACCTCACCACCCACCTCACCACCCACTCACCCCCCCACTCACCCCCCCACTCACCACCCACCTCACCCCCACCCCTCACCACCCACCTCACCACAACCACGCCCAGCTCCTCACCAAACCCCCCTCACCACCCACCTCACCACCCACCTCACCAGAGCCACGCCCGGCTCCTCACCCCCCACCTCACCACCCACCTCACCACAGCCACGTCGGCTCCTCACCAAGCCCCCCTCGTCACCGAACAGACCTCGTCAGTGCCCACCAACCACGCCAGATCCTCACCAACCACACCGCCTCACCGCCACATCTCCTCGTGTGTGCCCAGAGTGACCTCGCAATGACAGAACGAATCTCGGTTGTCGCCTCTCTGCCTGGGTCTCACTGCCCCGCGAATAAAAAAAACAATTTATAGACGTCGTGCGGTGAGAGAACCGTCACCTCGCCTTCCACTCGCGCCATCGACCGCCTCCATCTCCCCTCTACCTCCTCCTCCTCCATCTCCTCCTCTAGCTCCTCCATCTCCTCCTCTACCTCATCCATCTCCTATTCTTCCTCCATCTCCTCCTCCCTCTACCTCCCACCCACCGCCTCTCCCTCCATCTCACGCTTCGCAATGTCGCACCTCGCTCTACATCCACTTGTCGCGCAGAGGAGCCATCTCAAGAGCTCTAATTAAACTCGTGACAAATCGTGCGAGATGGCCGGGTCGGGCTGTATGGGGGGAGGAGGCGACCTTCACATCTTGTTACACAGCGGGCGGCCTCGTTCACGATGGTTAATTACGACGATTCACGTCGTTGTCTAGACGAGGAAGGCGGCAATGTGACAATGTTGAAGGGTAACGTTGTAAGGCGACGAGGGGTGGTGTGTGGGGTAACGAATGAATGAATGGATGATGCAATCAAGGACGGGCCTTGCGATGCCGACGACGAAGCCGGCGGCGTCGCAACAAGTGGCGAGTCAGGGGCAACCACCACCACGATGGTGGTGGTCGTGGTGGTGGTGTCGACGATTTGGGTGTTGGCGCTCGACTAACAACACGAAGCCGGCGGACAAAATGCCGGGGCGACGCACTCTGTCACTCACCACTCACTCGCTACTCACCCACCACCCACTCGCCACTTTCTCTCCACTCACCCACTCACTCACCCACTCGCCACTTACTCTCCACTCACTCACCACGTACGCCACACTCACCACTCAACCCGCACACCACTGACTCACCACTCACCCCGTACACCAGGGCGCCACGCACACCACTCACCACCACTAACCCACCGCTCACCACTCACTCGCACACCGCTCGCTCACTCACCACTCACCCACCACTCACACCGCTCCCCGCACACCACTCACCCCTTACGTCCCCTTTGCCGGCGCCGTTATTGTCGGCGAACGCCGCGGTCGAGACGTCGTAGACGGCCGTCAGCTGCCACCAATCCCGCGGCGGCTCGGGCTTGCACCGCGGAGCCTGCACGATGATGGCCACGGCCCCGGCGAGCATGGCGAGCCAGCCGAGCCAGAATAAGACGAGCAGAGCGAGGCGGGTCCGGATCCAGAATGGCTGCGTCGAGATCTTGAGCAGCTCCTCCTTGGTGAGGCCCGTGAAGCGAGCCGCGGGCGACGCGCCGTCGTCGAGTTTGGCCGCAGCTCCGTTCGCGTCGCCCGGCGTGTTCATGAGCACCTTCTCAGCATCGCCCTCCTCCTCCTCCTGCTGCCGATGCTGCTGCTCCTCCTGCTCCTCCGGGGAGCCGTCTCGCAGCTCCACGTCCTTCAAGTCGATCGACGTGACGTCTCGGTCGGCCATCTCCGGCGGTCGATGGCAGCTGCGTTGCTTGCTTTGTACAACAACAACAACAAGCCCTTGGTGGCGTGGAAGGAGTGTGGAGTGGCTGATGGTGTCAGGGGCTGGAGTGTGGTTCTGTGGGTGGAGTGGAGGTGGTGGTGACGCTTCTCGCGGCCGATGCGGCAGTTTGAGGAACCTCCTCCCTGTGAATGCGCCTCTTATAGACACGCGCCGCCACCACCAACCAATCACCGCCCACTACCACCACCAACCAATCACCGCCCACTACCACCACCAACCAATCACCTCCCACTACCACCACCAACCAATCAGGGGAGTCAGTGGAGGTGGGCACGAGGAGAATCTCGGCCAATCAGGGTCGGCGCTGACGTCGTGGGGCAGACCAACGGCAGCGAGCGGCGCTGCTGCTGTTGCTGAGCCGGCGATTTGTGTTGCGGGTTTACTCCACAACCCCCCCCACTCCACAACCCCCCCCCCACTCCACAACCCCCCCACTCCCCCCCACTCCACTTCCCCCCCTCTACTCCCCCCCCACTCCCCCACCCAACTCCACAACCCCCCCACCCCACTTCCCCCCCTCTACTCCCCCCCCACTCCCCCACCCAACTCCACAACCCCCCCTCCACCCCCCCCCACAACTCCCCCCCCCTCACTCCACACCCCCCCCCCACAACTCCCCCCCCCCACAACTCCCCCCCCCTCACTCCACACCCCCCCCACTCCACACCCCCCCCACAACCCCCCCCCCCACTCCACGTTACTATGATGGGGGTTAAGTCTATCCAAAGGACAACCGCTGTTCAATTCCCCACAAAGGTCGTACACATTTTATCAACCCAAAAGGATGGTCTGAGTCTAAGTCAGCCCCCCCCCCCAACTCACGATTTTGTACCCCCCCCTCGTCACACAAAGTCAGACCCCCCCCCTCAAATATGACGTCACAAAGCTCTGCCCCCCCCCAAACCATATTTCCATTTTTAAAATAAAACATGCTTCAAATCGCTTTAAACTATTGTCATTGTAGTGCGTATTTAATGTGGCGCTGCACTGATGTTATATGAGAAAACATTTATTAATAAGTATATTTAATTAACTAGAACGTGTTGTCTATATTTATTTAAAGTTGCGCATTTTGATGTGACGTCACATTTCTCAACCCCCCCCCCCATCGTCACACATCGTCACAAATGTCTGACCCCCACCCCCAGGTGCGTGACGTCATTTATGGACGGCCCCTGATGACGCTGGGCAATTACCCCAAAACTTTGCCTTATACATTGCATATTTGCACGGTATAGATATGTCCTCTTAGGCCAGTGTTATTGAGGAATGTGTCTCGTTGTCGTAAGCTTTGCACGGATGTTTGTGCACCGTGCCCATACTCAAAGGACAGAAGCTGATCATGGGTGCCAGTCGAGGGCCAGGGAACGAGTTGGCAGGGCCCTACAGGGGCCTACAGGCACGCGTGCAATGAACACCACCAGGTGCCAGGAGGAAATATTTTCCGACCGTCAGTTTAATCATCACAATTTTTTGTTGTTGACGTGGGCATTGTATGTCAACCAACTAGAGCCGTAGTTCAGAGATGACCCATTTGCCCACCGTTGTTGATGAGGGAGACATGCCCATGAAACGCCGGTGTCAAGACACACTCAGACGACACGGCGTCTTCATCCACGAGGGAATGGTCGTGTGAAAACCATCGATTGACTCTGTAAATGAGACACTGATTCCCCTCAAACTATAATAACAGTACATTCGAATTGACATTGTACGTATTATTTTAGAAATTTTGACTGAGGGTTTATAATTAGTGGAACTGCCCCAAATGAGAATACAAAAAGTAACGTTTCAAGCAATACCTCTTCTTCAGTCAAGATTATCTAGCTCTTCTTTAAGTAAAGGGGCTTAATTATTTTGTAAATATCTAATTTGTATTGACACATGGGCATTGATAGAATGAGAGCAACCATTAAAAGTGTGTAAACATAACGAGGTACAGGCTTGAAATCACTGTAGACCGCATGTTCGACACATGAAGGCGAGTGTGGCTTGGGCAGGACGTGTCACGAGACTGGTGGTCGAGGCTAATGACGGAGTGGTAGCCAAGAGAGAGAATAAACCACTCCCGCGAGGGTGTCCTCCGCAGAATTGCAGCGACGACATCAGCTTGCGTGTCGCAGCGAGGTGCAGGACTCCACCGCATGGCTGATGGAGCAACGGTTTGGGGGGGAAACCTTCATCCACACAGCCCCGGATCGACCACAGCTGATGAAGAGTTTTGATGGGGCCAAGTGCTTGTAACCTTTGCTCTTAGCGGATTAGTGGACGACATCTCTACACTTGGTTAGTCCTTATCGACTGAAGAGGACATGGCAGCGTCATCATTCACATCACAACTGTTTAGGGCCCCTGCTGGCTTGGACCACGTAGACAAACCAGGTGAGGGTCCGTCTTCAGTGGAGACCCGACTCACCAGCATAGTACGGTATTTTATGTACAGCCAAACAGAAGCAGAGGGTGACTTCTTCGATCAAAGTAAAGCCCTTTGAGCCAAGAATCTATTTTTCCAAGGGCGACTCAGCAACTGCTTACACAGCAGTAAGGTTCCACGCCAAAAAAGCACGTGAAGCAAATATAACCACGTGTTTACATTTTGAATTAAGATTTAACGTTTCAGCGAGATACATTGAGAGGGTTGAGGTGGGGGAGGGGACCGTAGCTCAGTGTACTGCATGTCCGTGCTGAGAACCCCGCAAAGGGGGTTCGATTCCCAGCCGCGGCTGACTTTAGTCACTGTGTGTGACATCTGAAGTGGTGCTGGGCAGCCCCATCACCAACCCATAGCCCAGCCATACACACAAGCATGTGCCTCACAAAAAGGCCGGATATCACATTACATTTTAAATTAGGGATGGGAGGTACAGTTGTAAAAAAACACAATTTTTTGATGAAGCAATGAGTTTAATTGTCCATTAAAAACACACCGTCAGGCCAGTGGGTGTTCACACATTCCGGAGATATTTTCGCATGTAGGGGAGGCCGTGGGGGCGGAAGGGTGAAAACTTTTAAAAACCAAACTAGGACACACAGGCGAGCGAGAGCAGAGCTCCGGTGCGTGTCTACTGTGCGGTAGCTACTTGGTCGGGATCACGTTATTCAGGAAGACCGACGAGAAATCCAGGCTTACGTGTGGCGCAGTCAACATGTTTTATTTCCCTCTGGGTATGCGCCACTAAGCCAACGTCCAAAAGGGGTTTCCAAAGGCAACGTATAACCTTACAAAATCCTCAGAAGAGTTAAACCCTTTTTAAAAGCATGCCAAAATGTGCAAAACAGCAATATTGACAGTCCATATTTGTTTACCGGTACATAACAAATACAAAGCAGTTCATTTAAAGAGATATTGTAGAAGTCAAAACTATTTTTTGAGGTCTCAGGTTAAAAATATGTAGAAGAATAATCTAACACCCGTACATCATACAAATGTATGAATTTCTGTTTTACTGGCCATTAACGCATTTAAAAACTAAGTGTACAACATCTCTTTAAAATGCCATTTTGCAGTGCATCATGTTAACAATTCAATATAACAATCGTTTAATTTAAACACATATATATCAATATTAAATACTGCAATTACCGTATAAAATTTGACAACTGCATTTTTCATTAAAACATGTTGTTGAAGGTAATCAATAAAACAGACTATAAAGGACTATAGACTGAAAGTTAAACATTCTGAAACGGGCCATGATCACAACACAGACTGCAATGTTCAGCCTGTTTGTTCTGCTGATAATGTCGCGTTACATCGTAGAGTTGTTGGCCACCAGAGGCAACACACATAACGGTGGAATTAATCGATTTGAAGCAAGCGAGGCATTTTTTGCAGTTCTGTCGACGTGAATGCAATCGCAGGTGACTCAAAAGCGAAATGCTCTTACATCACAGACTTTAATTTGAACGTTTGTATGTGGTCGTACATGTCGCATCGAGGAAAGACAAAAACCGGATCGCACTCTTGGTTGAAGATGGTAAAAGTGTAACTCCTTCGGTTCTTGAGAAAATATTTTAGTTTGCAGGAAATAAACGTGCACTGAATCACCTGTGTCTGTGCACGCGAGTCGGAATTGTCAGTATGGCAGGTTGACTGCCAACCGCACTTTCGTATGGTCGGGATTGATGACCAAAACGTCCACTAAAAAGCGTCAAGTAATTATAATCATAGTCAAATCATTATTTAGCCGCTGCAATAATCAACTTGTTATAATAAAAGAGCATTACATGATGATGGCTTTCAACTCTTTTAGTAATCTACTCAAAACAAACGTGGATAATAATCAAAACGTAAATGGCAAATTGGTAGTTTGTGCGGTCTCCCCGAATCAAGTGACAATCACACGCTCGACCAGGACGATCCCCACGATTGCACGGTACGTACGTACACGTGTTTGTTATTTTTTTTGTGTCTCGAGATGGAACATCTTGTTTGCAAGGGTGTGCCAGGGTTATCGTGGCCTACCCACCCTAAATTTTTTCAGCTCCAATATAAAATTCGGTCTTTCTTTGGTACGCATTTTATTACTTTGAAATAAACTAAACAACACTCACAACTGTAGTCAAATAAACTTGAATTAAATATTAGATAAACATCAAGCACTGGTAAATCAGTTTGATAGCGTGCTGTTTTTAAATGTGGTTGAGCTTAAAATTTAACGTGAAAATACTTTGATAAACATTAATAAATATTCGTTTATTGTCACTTGAGTGCAATATCATCAAAGGTTTATTCTTGAAGCCATTAAAGAAAAACGAATTAAATTACCCACGTCAGTGAAACGATGGCTGAACGGACCGGCGGGGGTAATGGGGTCGTGGGTTTAAAGTTCACCATTAGCTACCGTACACTCGTCATCACGGACAAACAACTCGCCCATCTTCGTCCCCTCATGAGCTCTGCGCGACGACACGTGCGATGGAATTAAACATGGTCCGAGACCTAGTCCTCTTTGAAACCCATGCCACACAGTGAAAAGAGTTAGGCAAAAACGGTTGACAAAGAGATATAGAAGGTGAATTAATTGCTCTGTCTATTCAACTTTCCGTCACACTCTGATCAATCAACAGCAGTCACTTCTCATTTGTGGCAAACCCCCAAAGCTGCCGAAGATAAAAACTGCAAGTCACTCACCATTGGCTTTCATAAGTAACACTTTACACCTCTCGTCAAATAATTAACTTTTCAGGGCAAACATCAGACAGCAGCCACTTTAAAGCTGTCATTATCTGCTCCACATGGCAGAACAGCAAATATGGATTCACCTAAAACATTTCTTTCAAAAGGCATCTTGTCAGTGAGGCTACCAGGCATCGTCGGTGTCCAAAGAGCTCTGTCGGGAAAGAAAAATAGAATGCCATCGTTACAGTTTGCTGGCCTTCCCCCGCACCTCCGACTAGCACAGTTGGCTACGTACGGTGTGAAAGAAATTTAACATGCATACAACATTGCATCAATGGTTATGGGGGTGTAGTGGCGGAGTGATCAGGGCACTGGGCTATGACCCTGGTGACCAAAGTTCGATTCACGGCCTAATGCGTGGCGAGTGTTTTCTGAACCAGTCCTGGGTTCCTCTCTTCCACAACCCATCATGACCAGTGTGAGGTATAGAGAAGGCCATTTTTAGCACGACTGGCTACGTACGGTAAGTTCAACATATCATGAGGCCTCCTTTGCCAGGACCAAAATATACTAATATGGTGTTCGACCAGATGACGCCAAAAGGCGCCTCTTGGCGTCATCTGGTCGAACACCGTATGAGATTAGGCTCTAAGAAAAGCTGTCTCTGGTGTGGACCAATCAGTTTCAAGGACAATACATAAACTATCAGAGTATTGTTTTTTGTTTGCATTTGACTGCAAGTATTGTGGTTAATGTAAGCATGATTCCTTGCAAAAGGTGTCAGTTTTGTTGCCAGAAAAAAGGGGAAAAACCCTATTAGTAAGTTCAACATACGTACAAAGGGCTGTAAATTATTGTAGCATTTTATACGGTGGAGGGGATCGTGAGTGTCGCAAACCCGGCCACCCAAGTTCGATTGCCGGCCACGTCTAACATCAGTGGCGAGTGATATCCGTATCGATCCCGGCCACCCCCCTTTGACCAACTTGGACTGACCAACGTGATAACGTGTGGTTAAACAACCCCTACATGAAATGATACTGCGGTGTTTTGACAAAGGCTGTTTAGCTGCTATAACTACACGTGATTATTCTTTTCATGTTATTCACTGCAACCTTTTGATAGACTGCACATGCAGCACTGTTCCTGAACACTGCCATACAGCTGGTTGATTCCGGCAGTAAGAAGAAAGCGCACTAATTATGGCAGGGTATAGGCAGAAAGATGGCAAGGCTCTCCATTACAACCCATGGTTTGATAAAAAAAAATGCAAGAATTGGATTGCTCGACTTTAATTGCTTGAATAATCCCTTAATCCTCATATTATACAAGATTAGCACACAGTTCAGACATCCTGGAATGCAGTGCATTTATATATTTTGCGAAGTTACTTTTTTGAAACCTGGCTTCTCTATCCCAGGCAGCTTTTAGTGAAAACATTCTTTGCTAGTTTTTCATCGAAGTCTTTCTTGTTTATCCCGTCGGGCGATTTTAAAGTTTTGAGGTCCAAACCATTATCAGCTGGGGCCAAATGGCGGTCCCCCCAGAGGGACCCGCCCTTGTATTGTTCCAGTCTAGAAAAATATACAGCAGTCTCGGATCTGTTTTTGTTCGGTAAGAGTCGAATCAAAGGATACAAAATGTGGACGGAAAAATAGGAAGCAGATAGTGCAACCCCAGCACGGGGAGACTTTTTTTCTGAAACACTAAAAATGTTAGAACTGTCGTAGAACCCCCACGCATTCTGCCCAAAAGGGGTGTTAACATCGGAACCGTACCAAAGCAATCGTATTTACGCATTGCTGTAATTGAACATCCCCTTTCTGCGTTTCCTTGTGACCGCAGTGTGACATCAAGAACACGGGATCTTGCCCAGAAACAGTGGCCGTGAAAAACAAATCTCGAGAAAGCGCACAGGCGATTGGAGTGGAGACTAGAGGTGAAAGAGCAAGGATCCCCTATGGCTACAGCCTTCAAAACCAAATGGACCCGATGTGCGCTCATGTTCTTAGCTGCTGGAAATACAACGAGCAGAAGGCAGGAAAACATGTTTACGCAGTGTTGGGCCAGACAAGTCTTGTCCTTGCCTGTTGATGAGCCAATTTTCTGAGTAAACTAAAAATAGGGAAATGTACAGCATGTACTTCTTGAAAGTAAATCTGCAACGATGTTCAAAAAACTAATACTTAAATGCTATCTTAAAGCTGAATTATTCTGCCCGCATCTTAAAGCTATGGCTTATTTTACACTATAGCTTGTATTTGAGCAACGTATTGGCAATAACATTAAAAAAAACATCCCACGGCTTAAAAGTAATTCAGAACCGTTCCATAATAAGCACAACAAACACAAAAATTATTGCGCAATTAAACTAAATGTCCTGGCGTTAAACGACAAGGGGTATATTTAAAAGAACCGCTTTGCAAAGAGCAAATATTTTATTGTAAGTAAAGAGTTAAAGGGGCGGAGCGGTATCTTTAACAGCTAGAACAGCGAGCGTACTGTACCATGAACACGGTGACCTGCATGTCATTCCCGGTCACAGCGAACATCAACAATAAGAAATATTCTTTGGTTCTTTCAGTAAAGTCACGTCGAAAGAAAATTAATTAAAGAATAAAACACTTATCTATTATTCTGTTAAATAATAGATAAGAAATATCTTAACCGGTCCTGCCGCTCCACTTAAAAGTCAACAACTATTTTGATTTTGCCAGCTAAGGCCCACTGAGCTGTACAGCTCTTTTTCAGAAGCGACCTCGCCACAAAGATAATAGCTCAACGCAAGTGGCTGATCATCATGTGGAAATTTAGAGCAGGCAAATACCCCGAACGTGTTGTTTCTAAATGTGGAGGACCCGGAGAAAAATCCACGCGACCAAGGGGAGAACATGAAAACTCAAAATATACAGGCGTCAGGGTCGAGGTCGAACCCATGACTTCCTGTATACCAGGTGAAGTAATTAACATCTCGCCACCGTGACACCCCTTCACCAACCTACACTGACCCGCATGGCGAATTTTGATCAAGTATGGTCAGACTACCTCCATGGCTGATACGGCATGGGGAAGGGCCTTCATCTAGCAGTGGATTGAGAAAAGGGCCGTACGTTGTCATTTAGATACGCAATTGTTTTATTGTAAGTATACGTTTTAGCACTGTACTGCTAAAGTAAAGAAACACGAAGACGTGGATCTTTCTATTTATCTGTGTAATCAAATAAAACGAGTTCTACCTGTTCAAGAATGCAATGTACAAGGAAAACTCTGTCGGTGCCTAAACAAAGCATTCCACTCAGAGTTCACCAGCGAATTCTGCAATCTCGGCAACAATGCACAGTCCATTATCAATCCACTGCTGGATGAAGGCCTCCCTACGCCTTTCGGTCAAGGGTGATATTTGAGCATACTTCACCATGCTGGTCAGTGCAGGGTGGTGCAGTGGGGTGGGGGGGGACTCAGGACTGGTTCAGTTATTTTATTTTTACAATGTTTTTCGCCAGGTAAGGCCCATTGAGCTAAAAAGCTATTTTTCAGTGGTGACCTGGTCTCAAATGATCGCTGTCAATGCATGTTTCTAAATGTGGAGGGAAAAATCGGAGGATTCGGAGAAAATTCCACAGGACCACAGGGAGAACATACAAATCCCAAATGTACAGGCATTAGGATCGAACGCACGACCTCCTGCATACCGGGCATGGCAGATTACATCTCGCCACCGTGGCGCCACTGATGTTAGCCGTGGCCCGATTCAAACCAACTCAGGTCGGCGGGTTCTTAGCGCTGTGCCCTACCCACTGTGCCACCACTCCTCCCCAACAGCAAAGAGATGTTGTAGAATGTGTCGTGAGTTGAACTCACCACTTCATCTTCCCTGTCCGGGTTCAGTCGGTTGTAAACTGTCTCGATCACACTCCGCCTGTGCAAAAACAACGCGGACTCAGGATATATTCAGTGTCTGGAACTTTAAATACATAGCTGGAAATTGTAGCTCATACAATTAATGAAACGATTAGATAGCAGCAAGTATTGCATAAAAAAAATAAGCAAACCCCATCATCTTCTCTAACTACCACCTATAAACGACGCTCATGAAAATTTGTATGTGTGATGTTAGTTCAGTGTCATGAATAATTCATTTAAATGACAACATAATTCTTCAAACAACTGTTTTCCCCGGCATATATTTTCTGTATAAATATAAGCTGACACAAGAGGCACATTATACTGCCGGATGACAAATGGATGTGTAGCATCATCATCATCGTCGTCGTCCGTGTGCATACAAAATGCAGAGAACTTTTAAAAATCACTCCGCACCCGGTCGTATCAGATCTTGCAAGCTAAGCTGGAATGAGCCTGGATTAGTCCTTGGATGGGTGACCAACCATGCACAAAGAGGTTGTCACAGAGCTTGTGGGGCTTTGCAATGGCCAGCAAAGGACAGTGCGTAAACATCAATTGTTGTACTGTACGTCCATGCTTCCACATCTATGCTTCCCCGCTTTCACCAACCCCAACGGCCCAGCATCCAGTCTGGTCAAACGACCCTCATGACCAGCACAGGGTGTGGGGGAGGCCCCATATCAGCAGTGGATCGGCATAAATAAATGCTGTAAATGGATAGCTATAGGACACTGTAGATATTGCAGATGTTTCTGTTAAACATCACAGACCAAAACACATGACTCCACTTGCCAAGCTGATTTGACTAAAACGCGCCACAACTCCACACGAGACAAAGCTAATGATTGCCCGACAATTATAATACATGATTACCCACACTACAAAGCCTGGCTTCAGGGGATTCTTCACCACTAAAACCTTAGAAAAATGCTTTATTGATCCACAGCCAACATTTTTGTCAGAAAAAAAAAACTATACGTGAGCTGTATAAAGAATAACAAGTAAACCCGTAAAAACAAAGTTTTTCACTATAAATCCTTTATATGCGTGGCATCGGGGCGGCTAGAGTCCTCTCGTCCTCTGGCTTGAGATGGCTGCCACCTATGGGTCAGATGATTGTCTGGCAGCATTAAACAATTGGTAATTAAATATTTTAAAACATTTTCCCTAAACAGTGTAAAATTTTGGAAAAATGTTTTCACAAAAATGCATTGTCACGCACAACGAGTCTGTGTGCTAAATGTCAGCTCGATTGGATCACGGGAAGTGGGTTCAAAAACGACCGAAAGATTTGCACGGTCCTAAGCAAGCAAGCGAACTTAATATAAAGGATTTAAAAATCTGCTCGATTCCCATGTGCTTCCATTATAGGTGGGCAGTGCTGGCTACGAATATGGCCTGTGACCCTGCACCGGAAACGAGCGTTGGTGGATCACACGAATGTTGTCCTGTGGGTGTACAGGAGGTGCCATACCCTGGCTCGTCAGGAGAAGGCGGTACAGCAAGTGGACTAAAAGCCACGTACAGGTAGTCCTCTACTTTACGATGGAGATGCGTTACGACGACCCCATCGTAAGTAAAAAATATCGTAAGTCGAAGATGGCCTAACCTACCCAGGAGTCTTAAAGAATGGTGATAATTTAGCAAAACAGAGGAATTTACAGTACCGTACTGTATAAACTATATACTGTATGTATGTATTAATTACAAGACTGTATTGCACGGTAAAACGTAAAGTAAAAAAAACAAGGTAAATTCTTAGCCTACCTATATGAACTGCAATTTAATAGAAAGTTTTTTCAGGAAACAAGCCTATCTGCTATAAAAACGTTTAACATGCATTGAACGTATCGTGGTAACCCTAAAATGAAATCGCTAAAGCTTTCCTCTTCTTTTTTTCACTACCAGCAGGAGACATACTTGGGCGTTTGGAAGACATGCTTTTTTCACTAAAATTGGGCTTTACTCTTGAAACTGATTGGTCCACACCAGAGACAGCTTTCCTTAGAGCCTAGTCTCATATGGTGTTTGACCAGATGACGCCAAGAGGCATCATCTGGTCGCCAAGAGGCGTCATCTGGTCCAACGGTCGGGCGAGGATGTCATCGTCATCATCAGCCATGATCTCTCCCCACTGCTGGACGAAGACCTCCCGCCACCGAGCCGCCACCATCTCCCACGCTTGTCGTTCACGGCGCAGTGCGCCCACGGCCCTCCTCCGTCCACCGTCATCAGAGATGCTAGCGATGACTACATGAAGCATTAGACGGTTCCTCTGGGTGACGGTTGCTCCTCCTCCATACATCGTAACTAGCAGCTACTCTGGCGCAAACGCACACCAGTACTTAATAGAATAAGCGTGCTTGCGGAGAGAAACGTGCCAAGGTGTGTGCCAAAAGGATTTGTTGTTTTCTTATCGGGCACCTCTTTCAATATCCATCACGCACATGTTGATGACATTTCGAATGCGCTTCCTATGCCACTCGCGCCCCCTGGCGGTCGCCAAGTAGAATTGGTTGAAGGGCTGCACAGATTGCGACGATCCAACAATAATAGAGCAACGAACAATTATGCACATTACGATCGTGGCGACCGTGTTGTCGAAGCTGACTACACACAACGACGCTGGGCTATTGTGATAAGCACCGCGGTGGCAAGATGTTAATTGCATCGCCTGGTATACAGGAGGTCGTGGGTTCAATCCCGACGCTGACGCCTGCTGTATATTTGGAGTTTGCATGTTCTCCCCATGGTTGCGTGGATTTTTCTCTGGGTCTTCCCTCCATTTCCACGTGATGGTAAGTCACTTCGTTGAGCTATCATTTTTGGCCAGGTCGCTTCTGAAGAACGGCTATATAGCTCAGTGGGCCCGTGCCTGGTAAAGTAAAAATAAAAAACAGATTCGACTCGAGCTCACCAGACCTCGGAAGCTAAGCAGGCGTTGAGCCTGGATAGCATGTGGATGGGCCAATCGCCCACAGGCATAAATTCCGGTGTCGCGTGATGCTGCGGAGACTACGTGGTGGCCAACAGAAGGCAGGGCATTACATCTATTGTTGTACTATACTTTGCTCCAATGTCTATGCTCCTCCGAATTCACAACTCGTGTTGCTCAGATTGGTGACGTGTATGGTCAGTAGACTGATAAAAATGGCTGCAAATTTCAAGTACGAAGCAGAGGGATCCCCAAACTGAGATAACACCAAAGGGCACACACATCGACAAAGCAACAATTATGGAGGGGAAAAAAACAAGCGCACAGAATTACAACATTCAACTCTAATCATTGTAATGCAAAAGAGGGTGGAGATAAACAATCTGGTAATTCTCCAAAATTCTCGAAATTCCATAACCTGCACTTTTTTTAAGAGCACGGCTTCTATCAGTTGTTTTGTTTAAGATTAAATTTGGAAATGTAAACAAAGTCAATTAAATTAAGCATTAATACTTAATCCCTAAGTAGGGATCCTTTAATTTAACCAGCGGGTGAAATAAAACCCACATGGACACACTGCCACTTTTGCAAGGGCGACCTGTATTAGAGAGAAGCGTTAGGTGCAAACTACATATGTAGCCATTCCAAACGATGTGGGACACAGGGGGGGGAGGGCGGGGGTGGGGGGGGCCGCTGGCTCGCGGGATACGCTCTGCCGCTTACTTGCTAGCCAGGCCCCCTCCTGGTGGAAGGTTGGGGATAGTTTCCAAGGAGAGAACTCGCATTACCGAGGGCATGTCAGGGGTCCTGTCCTCCGCGTGCTTCTCCAGCAACTCTGACGAGGAAGGGCACACACAGGCACTCTTTTGGGAAACAGTCAGGCGAGCACGTGCGAGCGAGAGCCTCCGACGACGACGCCGCCGCGCTCGCCAGCAGAAGCCGACGCAGGCCCGTGACATGGGCGAACGCACAGTGGAAGCCGCTTAACATTCGTGCTGGCATCCTGTTAGAGAAAGAAACAAAGCCCTCACCACCCCCCCCCCGAGGGCTGTTTACATTAGGATTTCCCCAGAATCCATTCCTCGAGACCCACCACGGCACGCATTTCCTGGTTAACCACAATTCCCCTCCCGTTCAGCTCACAAATACTATTTACGGATACAATTTGCCCCGTGGCAAAAATCGTCGTGTTGAACCCGCGCAGTGCTTGGATTGTGGTGGTCAATAAAAGGCAGGACAGCGAAATCCATTGCTGTTCTATACTGGCCACTTCCAAACCTGCAGTGGCCAGTATAGTTGAGGTATGGACGAATAACCCTGACCAGGACAGTGTGAGGGGGGAGGCCCCTCATGCAGCAGTGGATTGACCAAAGGGCTTTGCACGTACATTTATAAATAAATATATTTATGCCACACGTTCCCGATGATAGACCTCGTGTAAATACTGAGAGACCGGATTAAAATAATTACCGTTCTGTGACATGTTTAGCAATCATCAGGCAAGCGCAGTGTGGTACAAATCGGATTTGAAAAGAGGCGATTTGATAAACTCAAGAAGATGTCCGTGCTGAGTTACAAGCAATAATGCCCTTCGGGAAACCCTGGTTTAGAATCAGGATTTCTCCACTAGGGGGCACATGTTCATATGGACCACGTAGAGAAGAACTCCTGCTGTTCCAATACTATTTAACATCGCTGCCAACTTTCATTCCGGCAGAGTTTTGGACAAACGCAAAGCGAGCCATCAAGCAAGCAGGCTTTGAATGCTTACCTTATGTAGGCCGGTGTGCCAGCACAGACATTAACATTCTATCATCACGCACACGCACACATCATATGCGCTTACTTAAGGACGATTTGCCGAGATGGCTTTGTGTCCTTGAAACACGGGGGGGGGGGGGGTCTAATTCAGTGGTGGGGGTGACCCTGTTAGAAATCCAATTTTCTTAACAAAAACCACGTAATTTCCACAAAGCCAAAATGTTTCCAATTGACAACCTATAATTGCATTGATATTGTGTTTAAAACATGTATATAAATAAAGGTGAAAAACAAGCCATCAATCAACACAAGCCAATTCTGGAATGCGCACAATCCACCATCTAATGCTACGGCAGTTGCAGTACGGACAAAACTGGGACTGGCTGGCCGCAGGGCATTTCTGCGCAAAGTGGAGAACTCGGCTGACGACACGCCGCCATGGGGGCTGCTGCTTTGCTCGTTGTTGCATTTTTTGGGCTTTGGGAATGAATTTTTTTCCTTCCAGATGGCACCCATAAATTCCACGTAGACCAAGGACACGGCGCGTGTCCACGCGACGTTTATTCACGGGCACGCCGTACGTTAGACAGCAGGCATCCGCTCTCCCATTCTCCGATGAGGCGTGATGCTCAAGTGAAATTCGATAACTCGCATACCTGTTAAGTTTCCAGTTTGAGCACAACTCGTGCAACGCAACATGAATGTCTCGTTTTTTTTTTTAAAACGTCATAAAAAATCTATGTAAATAAAGCCCAAAGGTGTATAACGTACGGGACACATTCGCTTTAAGTCTCGGCAATCAGGACAGCTTTTGAAGTTGAAGTCACCCGTGAAAAGAGCACACTCAACAGGCATGACGACTCTCGAAGTGGCGCCGTGACAATGTACCGACACAGTCAATACACGCACACTCCTACCTCAAAACGTAACCACCGTGTGACATGTATTCTTAGAATTAAGGCTTAATTGGCACAAGTATTTTAATTGTTGCCAGAATTGAAACAACGTGAACTAGTTGGCTGTTTACAAATACACATCGATGTTTTACTTCTGTTTTGGCACTGCTGGAGAAGGTGCGGTGGAACCCATCAGAGGTGAAACCGTGGTCAAGGCAGCACGTGACAGTGGACAGTGAGGGAGGGTTCATGGGGTCAATGGCGATGTAGCTGGCCGGGTGTCTTCAGGTTGACAATGAAATTGAAGACGATTTCGCCAAGAGGGGGGGGGGGGGATTTATTGAGAACAGCAACAGGGGTCGAGGATGGAGCTTTGTGCAACACCACAAGCACAGGGATGTGTGAGAGGAGGGCAGGCAGTTCGTGCCGGGAAACGTGAAAGATGGGAAGACCGCAGCCAGGAGACTAATGTGGTGGAGATGCCTGCACGGCCATGAAGGAGATCAAGGAGGATGGGAATTGAGTGATCCGTGGTGTCAACAGCTGCGGGGAGGCCTCAGAGAAATCGGAGTGAGAAGGATTCATTATCTGAAGCGAGACGAAGGTCATTTACCACCTGTGCAGAAGCAGTTTCAGTAGAATGGCCCTGGCAGAAACCTGATTGGACTGGGTCGTGGAGACTGCGGAGGGACAGGGGTCCGGAGATATGGGAGTAGGTGACCCCTGCTATGAATGAGAGGCTTGAGAGAGGATGGATCTTTGCTTGGGTCCATCGTGGGGAGTTTCAACAGAATGGCAGTGACAGCAGCCGTCGTGCGAGACAAGGGATCGGGACCGGATGAGGTGGAGGGCCAGGGTAGGAAGACAGTGAGTGACGAGTTCACTAAGCCAAGGATCGAGGGTGGAAGAAGACTTTGAGCCATAATAGTTTTTTTGGGGCTAGATCACGCAAATATAAATGTGTCTTTAAACCTGCCACCACCCGACACAGCAAGTGAGTAAGCTGTGTCACGTAAACGAAACGTGGCCAATTAGTTTACGAGTTCAGCACTAACCGGTGGTGTGTGCGTTGGAGAGTAAACCCACAGCAACATTTACAATTGGAGTAACCCTGACGTTGCCACCATTCATAATTACACGATCAAACCCCAACAACAACAAAAAACCCTTCACTGTGGATAATATTGCTCGTGAGATCGCACCTACATCCATAACAAAACGTTTTTGGGTTAGAAAGCATCATTATAAATGTATCATTAAATCCGCCACCACCGAAACATTTATATTCACGTGATCTCACCCAAAAAAAAAAACCCTCTCATGGATAATATTGGTGACGAAAGCCTACGTGGTTAAACATACTTGTTAGTTGGAGAGGATTGCAGTGATGTAAATGGTGACAGGTAAAGGGACGGCAAGGCCGGGTGGTGTGGCAGGAGGCAGAAAGACAGGAGAGTGCCATCCCTAGTTTCCTCAACCTTCACAAGTGCATCATGCCTACAAAGTCGTTGATGTGGTCTTATGGCTTAAAAAGTAAAACACCCCTTTATGGGTGCACTGCTAATGAGGGCCGCCACCTCGAAATAGCCCACTATGTGGAGAGAAAAACTATGCCCAAGTCAGAGCCACAATGAACGCACTTACGTTTGTTTTTAGCTACGCGACACCGAGCGTGGACCGCTTCAATTAGGCACCGGCTCGGTACCACCGTTCCGAAGTGACACAATAAACAGGTGCCGGGACAGGGGGGGGGCGTTATTTATCCGCTGCCGATAAGAAAATTTAATCCAAGGGTGGTGGCGAGGGGGGTGGGGAGTGCACTCGACAGAGGAGAGTCACCTTCCACCTTCTGCTCCAGGAATTTGTCGAGCTCCTCCTCCTGTTTCACGGCTTCAGGCGAGGGCCTGGGAGCGTTGGGAAAGCACACGAGCACGATGCTCATGTTATCTCGGCTGCCCTGCAAAACAGCACAAGCGGAGGAATGCTCGTAACCGGTTCAGGAACCTTAGTGAAAAGCACCGCGCTCGTCAACGCTTCACTACCCTACGAGCTCATTCATGGTTTCACAAAGAAAATTCCTTGTTCCACGGCTTGTCAAGCTTACACATGGGGCAATGGGGGGGGGGGGGGCAAGGGTTTCTCATTTACCGAGCCACACTTGGTTAGCCATATCTTTAGACCGTGAAATCAAGGAATCCCTTTTCGAGACACGCGGTGCATTCCCTGCCACACGGCCGGCTTGCGGCCGTGCAGCCTGCAGTGTTTCGGTAAATAAACAACGCTTATCGTGGCAGCCTTTATTTGGTCTGCCTTTCAACATCGTCCCTCAAAAGGGGGCATATTGCGACGGCTACAGTGAGACGAGTGCGTGGCAGGGTGACAGACCTTGTGGAGGCAGGTGTCCAGGACCTGGCTGCAAACCTTCTCCAGGTCGTTGCTCAGCAGCAGACGTGAACGTAAGAACTGGCCCAGCTCCTCGTTGGACATCACGTCCCAGATGCCGTCGCACGCCAGCACCATGAACTCGTCCTTGTCGCTGCGCTCCACCTCGTACACCTCCGGCTCGGGAGAGACGAGCTGCTCGGTGGGACCTTTCCCGTCTACGCTCTTGTAGTCGAAATCCCCGAGGGCGCGCGAGACGGCCAGCGAGCCGTTGACGCGCTGGATCATGACGCTGCCGCCCGCGTTCTGGATGCGCTCCTTCTCGCGCGGGTTGCACGGCTTGTGGTCCTCGGTGAAGAAGTGGACTCCCCCGTCGCGGTACAGCACCGCGCGCGAGTCGCCGCAGTTGATGAAGTACAAGTGCCTGGGGCTGACCATCACCGACACGGCCGTGGTGCCGCTGCGGTCCAGCCCGTTCTTGATGTCGGACATGGTGCGCATGTGCTCGTCGATCTCCAGGAAACCGGTCCGGATGCCCTGCTTGACGTCATCCACGCCCGGCTCGGCCGGCGGGACGAGCAACTGAAAGGGCTTGGTGTTGGTGATGCGCTCCAGCAGGTGCTCGGAGCAGTAGGTGGCCACGCGCGACCCCGCGTGCCCGTCAAAGACGGCGTAAAACGACCACGACTTCAGGCCGCGTGGCATCCCCAGCACCGCGGCGTGGGCGTCCTCCATCTCGACCCGCCAGCCCTGCATGCTGCTCAGGGCGTAGCACATCCCGTTGCCGGAGCCGTGCGCCGTGTGCTTCTCCGTCTTCGGCTTGTCCAAAAACGCCCCCATCTTCTACCCGTGTAGGAACCTAGAAACCGCACAGCAGTGAGCAGCAAAACGACGTACGCACGCTATAATTTCATTCGACGGTCATGTAATCTAATTATGATACCATGGCACATCAGAGGCGGTGGGGGGGGGGAACCTAAAGACGAAGCCCCTCCGATTGCTCGTTCGACCTCTGCTGACATCGCGACCTCCACCAGAGGGAGCTCCAGAGCCCCTCTCTCGAGGGTATGTTTGGTCTTTTATTCCACACTGGCCACACGTCGTGGGAGTATCCACACACTGGTGGAGGGGGGGGGGGGATAAAATTAAATTGGGGTCTAATGTAGTTGGTTCGAGAATAAGGACTAAATTGCATTATGATAAATAGCAGAATTAGTGAACAGATTTTCACCAACGACTGGTACCATGAGCCCTTCGTTGAGATGTGGGGAAAATGTCATCGCCTTTACGTTGTAGTGATGAACAGAGAATGCCAACGTTGTCTCTCGTCCATTCAATAACCGGAAGAACTACTAGCGCGTCAAATGCTACAAGTTCCTTTCAAGAAATGTGTAAATATGTTCAACCGAAGGCTCCCACTAAGAAGTGCGAGGGGAGAAAATGTCCTCCGCTGCATATCCATTCATAGCATAGTGCGTCAAGTGGAAACTACTTGAGAATACACTGTCCCTTTTTAAAATAACGTGCTTATTTTTGACAGTGTAACGCAATAGCATAAACATGATTCGCACGCGAAATTTGTTCATTAAAAGTATAATGTTTGCGGCCATGAGAGGCCCCTTTGCACAGGGCTTGCGCTGGTGTGGAGGCTCTTGATGCATCTCGGACACTTTGTATTAAATTTCGAGCCTGGGCGAACATCTGTTAGCGGTGCCGTTCTCTCGGGGAAACTGGTGTGGCCGGTGCAACACACACCACATCGACACCAGAATAGAAAGGACAGAGGCTATCTTCGCCGGGGTTTAAAGCGTATTTTAAACACGCGTTGGACACTTAAAAAGCTTCAACTTTAGCATCGATCCAGAAGGTGGACCGACTCGCAAATAACTATTCCTGCAACTGCCCACCGTAACCACGCGCGCGCGCTCTGACACGGGCTCGGAAATGTAACGCAGTAGCAGTGGCGAATAGCGTTTGTACCCTCCTTGAACTCGATGCAGGTGCCATTACAGCATGGTACGGTAAATTCCGCCCAAATGTCTGAACCGACAAAGCGGAGACGGCGATGATGTACCCAGGGCGGCGCTGCCCGTGTATTTACAGGCTGAATGCATCATGAACGTAAAGGTGGCGCATCGCGGCACTCAATGGTTAAATGCGCACGTCGTGTCATCATCGTTGAGGGTGGTCAATACGAGAGAGGTCACGATTCGGTCGTGGCAGTATTACGGGGGTTCTCGTATGGATACACAAAAGGAGGCACACAGACAACACAGTGACCACTGCTGTCGCCACCAAGTGGCGGTGATATCTCCACAACACTTGTGTCAGGCTAGGTGCACTTTGAGGCCACGTGAAGTGTCAAAGGGACAGACCAGGTGACATGGATAACACATACAACACTAACACACATACAGACAACACAAATAATGCACAGACAAGGCAAAGACACAAACACATAAATACAGCACCCAAATACACAAAGACACAACACCCACACACAAAGGTGCACACACCCAGACAAGACACATGCACACACGTACACAAATACCCAGACACATATGGACAACACACAGACACACACACAAAAAAACAAGAGACGGTGACATCACCACAACCCTTGTGCCGGGTTAGGTGCCAGATGAAGTGCTGAATGGTCACTGGTAGGAGGCCATGGGGACAGGCCCAGGAGCCATAGGTTTTTGTTGACTGAGATTATTGGCAGATGCACCACTGACGCTTCCCACTGTGCCAACCCTGCGTTTTAGCCGCCCGGCACACTCTGCTTGTTTCGTAGTGAGTGCGAGTCCCAGGCACAGACATGCAGAAAAAGACCAAAAATCCCATATAGCCTAAATAGACTTCTGGTGCGGGTTATGTTAAAGAGCACCTTTGAAGACCAGCAATACACTTGGCTACTTTGTCTCCCGAGTGGCGATGTTTACAAATCGCAGCAGGTACTAACTTGAGGCTCAGTCGACCTAAGGGAGGTCCAGGACCGGTTCAGATAATCGCCACACTGGTGTTGGCCGCGAGCGGGAATCAAACTCTGGGTTCAACGCGTGATAACCATTACACCACCGTTCCCCCCAGACATACACAAATACAAAGATCCCCTGTATAGCCTTAAAATACTGTTTGGGAAAGTGCTGTTAAGCGAGCACCGATGACATGCACACACACACAGACCTCCAAACATAAATAGAACAAACATAATTCCCCTACAGCAATACACACATACATTGAGGGTAAGTGGTGATAGCGGGCACTTATCAAAGCCATCACGGCACACGATGAGGTTGTGTGGCCATCGCCACGCCTGGCCACCTTTTTGCCTTCACAGTTTTGAAGTGTATGCACTGCGGAAAGTGCTCGAATCAACCTTCGGCGAGGCCCAGGATAAGTTCTGAAACCACTCGTAACTGATGTTTACTTTCCAGGAATCCAACTCAAGTTACCGGGGTTAACAGCAAATAACAAGACCATCGCTCCCCACGTACAAAAACAAAGATCCCCCGTATAGCCTTGACAGACTGGAGGAACAAGTGGCTGTTAGTGAGCACCTTTGAAGGCCGGCACGGGCACACGAGTTGGTGGGTGGCCAGCACCACACCCAAAGACACACACAGCGACACAAACACAAAAGTTACACTGACATAAACCACACACACACACAATCAGACAAATAGCAACAAAGTAAATACAAATGGTGGCATTACAAAGATACACACGTACGGAACACACAAAACACATGGGTAACACACACAAGATACACAGCCGCAAACGATACACAAAAAAACACCCAAAATCAGAGACACTCTCGTGCATTAGCACACTTACTCCCACACGAAAAATAGGCACACACATGCACGCGCAAACACACACACTCATACGCACAGATAAGCAAAGACAACGATTTCCCGTGCAGCCCATATCGCTCACGCAAGAACTCCACACAACACGAGACACCCGATAGAGGAAACCCTTTTTCAGGCTGTTGGGGAAAACTTCTGCTAGGGAGCACCTATGAAGGCCGACACGGCGCACGAGGGGGTGGGTGGTCAGCACCAACAACAACCACCGCCATTTACCACTAAGTGGCGTGGACGTCACCACGACGCCTGTGCCAGGTTATGTGCACGCTAATGCCAGCACCACGCCAGGATACACACACAAGAAAAAAGATCCTCCGTTATAGCCTTAACAGACTGTAGGGGCAAGTGCTGTTAGCAAGCACCGATGAAGGCCGGAATGGTACACGAGGGGGTGGGGTGGCCACCAACCACGCCCGACCGCCTTTGTCTCCCCAGTGGCGATGTTTACACACCGCACTAGGTACTCATTGGAGGTTGAGTCGACCTAGGGGAGGCCCAGAACCGGTTCAGATAATCGCCACTGGTGTTGGCCGTGAGCGGGAATCGAACTACCGCTCCCCACACACACACGCGCCCAGATTAACACACAAACACACACTTACACACTGACACTCAAACTTACACGCAGTCACACACTTAGACCTTTGTCTCGCACTCCTCACAGACACACGTTTAGGCACTCGCACACAGCCACTAAAGCACAATCACACAGGCACATTCACACACTCGCACACAGCCACTAGAGCACAATCACACAGGCACATTCACATACTCGCACACAGCCACTAAAGCACAATCACACAGGCACATTCACACACTCGCACACAGCCACTAGAGCACAATCACACAGGCACATTCACACACTCGCACACAGCCACTAAAGCACAATCACACAGGCACATTCACACACTCGCACATAGCCACTAAAGCACAATCACACAGGCACACTCGCACACAGCCACTAAAGCACAATCACACAGGCACATTCACACACTCGCACACAGCCACTAGAGCACAATCACACAGGCACATTCACACACTCGCACACAGCCACTAGAGCACAATCACACAGGCACATTCACACACTCGCACACAGCCACTAGAGCACAATCACACAGGCACATTCACACACTCGCACACAGCCACTAAAGCACAATCACACAGGCACATTCACACACTCGCACACAGCCACTAAAGCACAATCACACAGGCACATTCACACACTCGCACACAGCCACTAGAGCACAATCACACAGGCACATTCACACACTCGCACACAGCCACTAGAGTACAATCACACAGGCACATTCACACACTCGCACACAGCCACTAGAGCACAATCACACAGGCACATTCACACACTCGCACACAGCCACTAAAGCACAATCACACAGGCACATTCACACACTCGCACACAGCCACTAAAGCACAATCACACAGGCACATTCACACACTCGCACACAGCCACTAGAGCACAATCACACAGGCACATTCACACACTCGCACACAGCCACTAGAGCACAATCACACAGGCACATTCACACACTCGCACACAGCCACTAGAGCACAATCACACAGGCACATTCACACACTCACACAGCCACTAGAGCACAATCACACAGGCACATTCACACACTCACACACAGCCACTAGAGCACAATCACACAGGCACATTCACACACTCGCACACAGCCACTAGAGCACGATCACACAGGCACATTCACACACTCGCACACAGCCACTAGAGCACAATCACACAGGCAAAGTCACACACTCGCACACAGCCACTAGAGCACAATCACACAGGCACATTTACACACTCACACACAGCCACTAGAGCACAATCACACAGGCACATTCACACACTCACACAGCCACTAGAGCACAATCACACAGACACATTCACACTCGCACACAGCCACTAGAGCACAATCACACAGACACATTCACACTCGCACACAGCCACTAGAGCACAATCACAGAGACACATTCACACACTCGCACACAGCTACTAGAGCACAATCACACAGGCACATTCACACACTCGCACACAGCCACTAGAGCACAATCACACAGGCTCATTCACACACTCGCACACAGCCACTAGAGCACAATCACACAGGCACATTCACACACTCACACACAGCCACTAGAGCACAATCACACAGGCACATTCACACACTCGCACACAGCCACTAGAGCACGATCACACAGGCACATTCACACACTCGCACACAGCCACAAGAGCACAATCACACAGGCACATTCACACACTCGCACACAGCCACTAGAACACAATCACACACAGCCACTAGAGCACGATCACACAGGCACATTCACACACTCGCACACAACCACTAAAGCACAATCACACAGGCACATTCACACACTCGCACACAGCCACTAAAGCACAATCACACAGGCTCATTCACACACTCGCATACAACCACTAGAGCACAACCACACAGGCACATCCACACACTCGCACACAGCCACTAGAACACAATCACACAGGCACATTCACACACTCGCACACAGCCACTAGAGCACAATCACACAGGCACATTCACACACTCGCACACAGCCACTAGAGCACAATCACACAGGCACATTCACACACTCGCACACAGCCACTAGAGCACAATCACACAGGCACATTCACACACTCGCACACAGCCACTAAAGCACAATCACACAGGCACATTCACACACACACACAGCCACTAGAACACAATCACACATGCACACACACACACTCGCACACAGCCACTAAAGCACAATCACACAGACACATGCACACACTCACACACAGCCACTAAAGCACAATCACACAGGCACATTCACACACTCGCACAACGTTGTTCCGTCTCACGCACACACTAACATAGACACCAACACCCTCACACACAGCCAGACAAAGACAGCCATAAACACACACAAATACAATGATCCCCCGGATAGACTTTAACATAACAAGACGGTTGGGGTTAAGTGCTGTTTGCGAGCAACTATGAAGGCCGGCATGGCACATGAAGGGGTGGGGGTTGGCCAAATCACTATTTACACACAGCACCAGATACTTGGGGGAGGCCCAGGACCGGTTTAACATCCACCACTCTTATTGATCATAAGTGGAAATCGGAACTCGGGTTAGCACAATGCTAGCATTGTGCTAACCACTGCACCACCACTCCCCGCACTCAGACACACACAGACTCACATTAAGAAAAACATAGACTGTGCCACCATGTGGCTTGTGCCAGGCTAGGTGCACCTTGGGGCCATGTGAACTGTTTTTGGCTCGCTCGCAGGTAACGGGAGAGAACCAGGTGCCATGGCTTGATTTACTAGACTGACTGGCTGATGCACCACAAGTGTGCTCCCTGCTTTGCAAATTCCCTGCGTTCTAGCCGCTCGTTTATTGTGAGCATCGCTCATCTGCCCTCCATTGTTGCAGGAGGGCGGCTGCCTCCAACTGCCCAGGAGCGTCCTTCACGAGCCTCCTCCACATATGCCAATCTTGACACACTCAAACACAGCCATACACAAAGACACGCACGTAAATAGATCAACAGTCAGACACACTGCGACAAAAAAGACATCAAAACACTCACAGCCACTCATAACAGCCGCCACTAAGTGGTGGTGATGTCAACCACAGCGCTTGTGCCAGGCTAGGTGCACTTTGGGGCCACGCAAAATGACGGAGGCTCGAGGGCAAGAGGTCACGGGGCAGACCCATGTGTTTTGGGTTGACTGATGCACCACCTGTGCCCCCCCTCCCACTGTGTCAACCTGTTGCGTCTTTGCCGCTCTACCCTCCGTTGTTGTTGCTGGAGGGCAACTGCCGCAGTACGCAAACACTCACAAAATCACACATAATCACACACGTACAAAGATGTTTGTCTCAACCACACAATTACTCACAAACCTTTTGGGGCACGTGCCAACCCAGTGGCGATGTTTACAAATCGCACCAGGTACTAACTTGAGACTGAGTCGACCTAGGGGAGGCCCAGGACTGGTTCAGATTATGATCACCGGTGTTGGCTGTGACGAGGAATCGAACTCAGGTTGTCGGATTTGGGGTTGTCGGATTTGTAGGGTAGCGTGCTAACTACTGCACTACCACTTTCCACACTCACACATAGCCATATAAACACAAATATCCCCCCCTATAGCCTTTAACAGACTGTAGGGGCAAGTGCTCACACAAACACTGAAACACAGCTAGACAGACCGACACTCACAACGACAAACTCACGCACAACAACCGCCATTCGCCACTAAGTTGCGGCGACGTCACCACGGTGCATGTGCCAGGCTATGTGCACGTCAAGGCCACGTGAAGTGTCGAACGCCCGCTGGCAGGTCACGGGACAGACCCAGGTGCCATGGGATGACTGAGATGACTGGCCGATGCACCACCTGTGCCCTCTACCGTGCCAACTCACTAACAGCCATACATAACTCCCACTAAGCCATACATAAACACACTCTCACGAACAGCCGTACACACACTTGAACAGCCACACACACACTCTCACTAACAGACAAAAGACAAACACAGCCATACACATACACGGCTATACAAAGACTAACACCCCCAGCCCCCCCTCACCCCCAGCCCCCCCCCCTCACCCCCAGCCCCCCCCTCACCCCCAGCCCCTCCCTCACCCCCAGCCCCTCCCTCACCCCCAGCCCCTCCCTCACCCCCAGCCCCCTCCCCTCACCCCCAGCCCCCCCCCTCACCCCCAGCCCCCCCCTCACCCCCAGCCCCCCCCTCACCCCCAGCCCCCCCCTCACCCCCAGCCACCCCCTCACCCCCAGCCCCCCCTCACCCCTCCTCCTGCTGGACACGTGCTCTCCCCCGCCGCTCAATGTCGCGGGCACCCACCGCACTGTACGCGGCGCAACGCACGCGCCGCGTACAGTGCGCCGCCAGCTGGCTGCGTGCGGGGCCTGAAATAGCCGCGGGGTCAGACGCGTGACTCGAGAAACAGAACCCCACACCACACACACTCCACACCACCCCACACACCCTCCACCACCCCACACACACCACACACTCCACCACCCCACACACACCCCACTCCACCACCCCACACACACCCCACACACCCACCACCCCACACACACCACACACACACCCCACACCACTCCACAACCCCACAGACACCCCACACACACTCCACTCCACCACCCCACACACACCCCACTCCACCACCCCACACACACCCCACACACCCCACTCCACCACCCCACACACACCCCACACCACTCCACAACCCCACAGACACCCCACTCACACCCCACTCCACCACCCCACACACCACTCCACTCCACCACCCCACACACACTCCACCACCCCACACACACTCCACCACCCCACACACACCACACACACCCCACACACACACCACTCCACCACCCCACACACCACTCCACTCCACCACCCCACACACACTCCACTCCACCACCCCACACACACACCACTCCACCACCCCACACACACCACACACACTCCACCACCCCACACACACTCCACACCACCCCACACACACTCCACCACCCCACACACACTCCACCACCCCACACACACCACACACTCCACCACCCCACACACACCCCACTCCACCACCCCACACACACCCCACTCCACCACCCCACACACACCCCACACACTCCACCACCCCACACACCACACACACACCACCACACACACCCCACACCACTCCACAACCCCACAGACACCCCACACACACTCCACTCCACCACCCCACACACACCCCACTCCACCACCCCACACACACCCCACACACCCCACTCCACCACCCCACACACACCCCACACCACTCCACAACCCCACAGACACCCCACACACACCCCACTCCACCACCCCACACACCACTCCACTCCACCACCCCACACACACTCCACTCCACCACCCCACACACACTCCACCACCCCACACACACTCCACCACCCCACACACACCACACAAACCCCACACACACACCACTCCACCACCCCACACACACCACCCCACACACACACCACTCCACACACACACCACTCCACTACACCACCCCACACACACTCCACTCCACCACCCCACACACACACCACTCCACCACCCCACACACACTCCACTCCACCACCCCACACACACACCACTCCACCACCCCACACACACACCACTCCACCACCCCACACACACCACTCCACTCCACCACCCCACACACCCCACACAGACTCCACTCCACCACCCCACACACTCCACCCCACTCCACCACCCCACACTCCACTCCACCACCCCACACACACTCTACTCCACCACCCCACACACACTCCACTCCACCACCCCACACACACCACTCCACTCCACCACCCCACACAGACTCCACTCCACCACCCCACACACTCCACCCCACTCCACCACCCCACACACACTCCACCACCCCACACACACTCCACTCCACCACCCCACACACTCCACCCCACACACACCCCACACACACTCCACTCCACCACCCCACAAACAACCCACACACACCACACACACCCCACTCCACCACCCCACACACACACCACTCCACTACCCCACACACACCACTCCACCACCCCACACACACTCCACTCCACCACCCCACACACAACCCACACACACCACCTACAACCCACACACTCCACGACCCCACACACACTCCACTCCACCACCCCACACACACTCCACTCCACCACCCCACACACAACCCACACACACCACACACAACCCACACAGACCACACACACTCCACCACCCCACACACAGACACCACTCCACCACCCCACACACACTCCACACACTCCACACACACTCCACCACCCCACACACTCCACACACCACTCCACCACCCCACACACACACTCCACACACACTCCACACACACTCCAAACACACCCGACACACACCCCACACACACTCCACTCCACCACCCCACACACACCCCACACCGCCACCTCCACCAACAATTCCACTCCCCCTTGGCCTGTGGGGCGGCAGTGCCTCGCTCTGTCCTGCCTTGCCCGCCCGCGGGCTCAACTTTCCCCGCTCGTGTTTCTCGAATCTGTCACAAGCTTTCATGACCGCCTTTGGCGGGGCACGGCATCTGTAGCCTCCGCCACAAATATCTTGACCTCCCCCCCACACACACTCCTCGGATCTCGATACCCTCCTCATTCATGCCGTGGTGCCTTCATCAATGCGAGAGTCCCTCTTTCCCCCCCCCCTCCTGTGGAATCTCCCCGTGTCTCGCTCCCCCCCTCTCTCTCTCTACGTCTCCGTCTGTCACGGACAAAGTTGAGACGGTGGTGAAGTTGGGAACGGCGTTGTCATCGGGGGGGGGGGGGGAGCCCCGTGTCCCACAGCTCACGTGAATTGAAGCACTCCTCTTGATTCACGACAGGCACGATACGCTCACGCTGCCGGTCAGTCGCCACCTTATCGCTCTGCTATCGCTACTGCCATGGGTCACTGTTCACGTCAACTCCGTGATTCATCCACACGTTTTGAGAACTCGGGCCCGGCCAGACTCACCGTTTCATCTCATCCAACCACTGCGTTCAATCACCGCCACACTTCAAGTCACAACACTTTCTCTTTCGGCTTCGATCTCTTTGCGCTTGCAACCCACTTCGTGTCTTTTCCCCAAGGTCGTATAAACAACCTTGCTCGACTCACGGAACGTGTTTAACTCTTCATCCATTCTACATTCGATGGCGCCGTTTATTGCACAACCCATGAAGCATATTGAGAGCCTGTGTGGTGTGGCTCAAGTCACCACGCGAAAATATTCGCAGGAATCAAAACTCGGCTCTCCCAACAAACACAACAGTCCCGTGTCTCTCTACTCGATGGCAATTCACACTGCCTTGAAACTAGTTGTCAGACCTCGGAAGCTAAGCAGGTTTAGGCCTGGACAGTGCTTGGGGTGGAAGGGCGACCCCGTTTAGGGCTCGTGACGACTCGTGGGGGCTGTCTGCACAGTGGCCAGGGCATGCACGGCAAAATCAATTTGTTTCACTGCATGTCAAGCTCCAAAGTCTATATACTCTGCGCTTTCACCAACACGCATTGGCCCGTTGTCCTCACTTATCGATTGAAAACTCATTTCTTTTTTAAACTTCTTTTTGCGTTTAGTTTGGTGGCCCCCCTCCACCCCGCCCGCACCTCCGATGAGCACGCCTGGCTACGTACGGCGCGAAAGAAGTTCAACGTACGTGCACACACTAAAGTTAGGTAGAACACTACGACCCGTACGGAGAGGTCATCATCAAGCAGCTGATTGACAACAGGCTGATCCTTTGTACATGCACAGCACGGCAGAACCACCTGTTCACACACGTGTAGGCAACGTTTTAATGCAATGCACCTCTCGACTTCAGAGCCTGCTGTTTGTATATAGATTTTTTAAAATCTAAAGTACGAGTTGATGACCTACGAGGGCGATCTTGATCTGCTATGGGGTTGTGCTTGTTTGTGCCACGGTACCCCGAGATGCTGAATTGAATCTGCACGCTAAGATGTGCGGAAGAAGGTGGGGGGGGAGTGACACCTTCTCTCAGCTGCTCACAATGTCTGGAACATTAAGTCCCCAGCCACACTCTTCCAATGCCGTCAATTGCACGTTGCCATCCGTATTCCGGCGTGCAAATTGAGTCGCGAAAATCATTCCACGCGGGTATTTTTCTACTTCTTGCGTACTGCGGCAAATGTTGATAGCCACGGGTTCGCGTAGTTTCGCTATGATTCCTCCTCCTACTCCTCCGTTTCAAGAAGCGCTGACTCTTTAAGTTGATTACTGCCCAATAGGTCAAATTCGAGTACAGGTCGTGGACATGAACCCCGATGTCCGTTCCACGATTTGCCCACTCTTCTGTTAAGGGTCATTGCCTGAAACGTCGCCCATTCCATACGTTTCCCATTGAGAGAACCACAGCAGTATTGCTGACGAATGCGTCGCGTTTTCGTCACCACTGCTGCCTGCTGATCGAGGGCCCTCCCCGCCATGTGTGGCTGGTAGGGGGTTATTTTAACTTAAGTGGCCATACTTCACCACTGCGGTCAGCGCGAGTTGGTGTTGGGTGTTGGGAGGGGTTGGAGTAGCAAGAGGGCATTACACCGTCACCTTAAGAGCAGGGTGCTGTTTGTCGTGTTTATGTGTGTGTGTACACAGGGCAACTACACAGCTGCACCAAAGGATTACAGCACCACGGACTGGAGTGAACGAGTTGGTGAATGAGTGAAGTCTGAAAGCGATTGAGTCAATGGTTTGAGCGAACGACTTCGGGAATCGTCGTTCGGGGGGGGGGAATGAGTTGGCTGGCCGGCGTTACCCGAATGAGTCGAGTGCAAGATGAGTGGGGGGGGATGATGCCCATTATTTTAGAGTATGTGCGTGAACGAGTAAGCAAATGCGTAAGTAAATGAGTCCGTGTGAGAAATAAGAGTGAATGAATTTGAGTGTGAATGAGTGAAAGTATGCGTTGGTAAGTGACCAGGTTAGTCTGTAAATTAACTTAGCAGTTTAGAAGTGATTGAATAAAAAAAAGGAGTCCTAGAGAAGAGGATTCGAGGTGAATGACTGAATCCGAGCGAATGAGTTTACGAATGAGCGAATGGATGTGTGATTTAATTAATGTGGGAACGAGTTTGTCAGCGATTGGATGCTAGTGAATAACACAGAGCGAGTGTAAAGGAGTGAACGAGTAAGCCACTTAGTTCACAGGTGAATGAAAAGTTTCAAGAGTATACGTGAATGAGATTACGTAATAACTTGAGTGAATTAGTCCGTAAGAGTGAATTTATCTCGGCCACTGAACGAGGCTGCAGGGACACGAGTGACTTGATGAGTCGAACCGTGAGATAATCTGTGGCTTGGTGAATGAGCGAGTATACATTTAAGTAAATAAGTCACCGAATGAGTCTATGAATGCATGAGTGACTGAATGAGGATACACGTGAACGACTAAGTGAATGAGTCGAGGTGGCTAGACTCGTGTAAAACAAGAACGAGCGAAGGAGCCTGTGGGGAAAATGAGTGAATGCGAGAACGAGTTTGTAAGTGAATGAGTAACTCAATGAACGAACGTGTGGCCGAGTATACGAACACAAGGAACGAATGAGTGAATGAAAGTCCACGGAGTGAATTAATGAATCTCGCTGCGAACGAATTGATGCGGGAATTAGTTTTAAAAGTGTCTGAACGACCCTTCGTGGTGGTGGCGGGGTGGTGGTGGGGTGGTGGTGGTGGGGTGGTGGTGGTGGTGGTGGGGTGGTGGTGGTGGGGTGGTGGTGGTGGGGTGGTGGTGGTGGGGTGGTGGTGGTGGGGTGGGGTGGTGGTGGTGGTGGGGTGGTGGTGGTGGGGTGGGGTGGTGGTGGTGGTGGGGTGGGGTGGTGGGGTGGGGGTGGTGGTGGGGTGGTGGTGGGGTGGTGGTGGGGTGGTGGTGGGGTGGTGGTGGTGGGGTGGTGGTGGGGTGGTGGTGGGGTGGTGGTGGGGTGGTGGTGGGGTGGTGGTGGGGTGGTGGTGGGGTGGTGGTTGGGTGGTGGTGGGGTGGTGGTGGGGTGGTGGTGGGGTGGTGGTGGGGTGGTGGTGGGGTGGTGGTGGGGTGGTGGTGGGGTGGTGGTGGGGTGGTGGTGGGGTGGTGGTGGGGTGGTGGTGGGGTGGTGGTGGGGTGGTGGTGGGGTGGTGGTGGGGTGGTGGTGGGGTGGTGGTGGGGTAGTGATGGGGGTGGTGATGGGGGTGGGGGTGGTGATGGGGGTGGGGGGGTGGTGATGGGGGTGGGGGGGTGGTGGTGGTGGTGGGGGGGTGGTGGTGGTGGTGGGGTGGTGGTGGTGGTGGGGCGGTGGTGGTGGGGTGAGTGTGAATGAGTGAAAGTATGCGTTGGTAAGTGACCAGGTTAGTCTGTAAATTAACTTAGCAGTTTAGAAGTGATTGAATTAAAAAAGGAGTCCTAGAGAAGAGGATTCGAGGTGAATGACTGAATCCGCGCGAATGAGTTTACGAATGAGCGAATGGATGTGTGATTTAATTAATGTGGGAACGAGTTTGTCAGCGATTGGATGCGAGTGAATAACGCAGAGCGAGTGTAAAGGAAGTGAACGAGTAAGCCACTTAGTTCACAGGTGAATGAAAAGTTTCAAGAGTATACGTGAATGAGATTACGTAATAACTTGAGTGAATTAGTCCGTAAGAGTGAATTTATCTCGGCCACTGAACGAGGCTGCAGGGACACGAGTGACTTGATGAGTCGAACCGTGAGATAATCTATGGCTTGGTGAATGAGCGAGTATACATTTAAGTAAATAAGTCACCGAATGAGTCTATGAATGCATGAGTGACTGAATGAGGATACACGTGAACGACTAAGTGAATGAGTCGAGGTGGCTAGACTCGTGTAAAACAAGAACGAGCGAAGGAGCCTGTGGGGAAAATGAGTGAATGCGAGAACGAGTTTGTAAGTGAATGAGTAACTCAATGAACGAACGTGTGGCCGAGTATACGAACACAAGGAACGAATGAGTGAATGAAAGTCCACGGAGTGAATTAATGAATCTCGCTGCGAACGAATTGATGCGGGAATTAGTTTTGGTGGGGTGGTGGTGGTGGGGTGGTGGTGGTGGGGTGGTGGGGTGGTGGTGGGGTGGTGGTGGTGGGGTGGTGGTGGTGGTGATGGGGTGGTGGTGGTGGTGATGGGGTGGTGGTGGTGGTGATGGGGTGGTGGTGGTGGTGATGGGGTGGTGGTGGTGGTGATGGGGTGGTGGTGGTGGTGATGGGGTGGTGGTGTTGGGGTGGTGGTGGTGGTGTTGGGGTGGTGGTGGTGTTGGGGTGGTGGTGGTGTTGGGGTGGTGGTGGTGGTGTTGGGGTGGTGGTGTTGGGGTGGTGGTGTTGGGGTGGTGGTGGTGGTGTTGGGGTGGTGGTGGTGTTGGGGTGGTGGTGGTGGTGTTGGGGTGGTGGTGGTGGTGTTGGGGTGGTGGTGTTGGGGTGGTGGTGGTGGTGTTGGGGTGGTGGTGGTGGTGTTGGGGTGGTGGTGGTGGTGTTGGGGTGGTGGTGGTGGTGTTGGGGTGGTGGTGGTGGTGGTGGGGTGGTGGTGGTGGTGTTGGGGTGGTGGTGGTGGTGGTGGGGTGGTGGTGGTGGTGTTGGGGTGGTGGTGGTGTTGGGGTGGTGGTGGTGGTGTTGGGGTGGTGGTGGTGGTGTTGGGGTGGTGGTGGTGGTGTTGGGGTGGTGGTGTTGGGGTGGTGGTGGTGTTGGGGTGGTGGTGGTGGCCCTTCCGCTCCACTTACTCGCTCGGCTGCGCGTCGACCCCGGACTTTGCGACCCCTTGACCCCCGGACTTTGCGATCCTCTTCGCCCGCCGCTCTTGGCTGTGTCCACTTCGATCGATCCCCACTTCCGTACCAGCTCACCCCCCCCCAACAACAACAACGCTCATGCGTCTTAGACTCCGCGGGTCCGGGGGACACGCCGAGGAGACGCGACGGACAGAGCGAGAGAGAGAGAGAGAAAGGATGAGAGAGGAGGGGGGGTAGAGAGAGAGGCGGTGGGGGGGGGTATTTGTGGGGTTTATTCAAAGTGAGCGAGCGAGCGAGCGACACGCGAGTACCTCACTCCCCTTGCTCGACTCCTTCCTCGCTCGGCCTCGCGCGCCGCGTGGGGGAGGGGCGGACGGTGCCGGTTGGGGGGGGCGGGGCAAAAGGGGCGGGGCATAAAAACGGAGGGGCGGGGCAGGAGGTTGCGTGGAGGGGAGGGGGGTGAGAGACTGACGTCACGACCAAAACCGCCGGAAGTTCGGGCGGTGACTTTTCCGCAAGGGCCAATGGGCGAAGGGCGGCTGTGTCCATGGCAACGAGCTCCGGGAACAACAAGCCCCTCCCACTATCGCCATCGCCCCTCCCCCACAATTGTTGGGGGGGGAGGCGTCCCATGGTGATTGTCAAAATCGACCCATCTCGTTCCATCTCCATCAGATTCCTCTCAGTTTAAATACAGATTCTGATTCTGCCCACAGTCTCGTCATTTGCCCGTGGTGTGTGGCTGCACGTGCCTTTATTTCTCACAGTCATCGTTCCAGAATGTGTTTTATTTGTTTTTTTTTCTGTGACTATCCTTGGGTTGAGGGCGTGCCTTGCCAGAATGGGCTTCTCATTTGTATTTTGCCACTTTATCTAATTTCCTAAGAGATGTTGTGCCCACCGTCATAAATGGTTATCACAATCGATTGAGACTGGAGGAATCCGATGGGATGTGAAGCTATTTTCACAGATGTCCAGATGTTTTGATGGTTGCTGTACCGTGTTTATACAACTTTAAATATACTTTATCAAGGCCTTTCATTGTGAGAGCGTGAATCAACTGCATCACGTTATACTGATGTAATTGCTTCAGAGTTCATAAAAAAAAGCTGGCATAATTAATGGTTATATAATTCGCTTTTGTTTGCTTTAAAAGTCGCATTTACAGTAATTTTGGGGGAGTGGGCTTCACAAAATGTAAAACAACACAATAAAAATATAACACAAGTTACCAATTCACACATTGCCGACGACACCTCACTCAGAAGCACACTTAGGGGCGGATACGATGGACAGTTGGCACCCACCCTGTCATTTTTAGACACCTACTGCTCAGAATTGTAATTTTAAATTAAATCTGAATGACTTAATGATTCCAATACTGAACGCGGCACATACGCGTTGATTACGTACCGAATAAGCATTCCATAATGGGTGTTTCATCGGCAATAGAATCAGTGTCAGGAAAACCCGCTCACGATTCAGCACTCCAGGCTGAAAAACAATTAGCTCCCCGTTCCAAAAAAGGTTCATCTTGGTGTGCCACTGACCCAGCTTGAGAGAGATCTGTCTTGCCATCGCATGCACACCCGCTGAACAAGCACCACGGTCAGGCTATCCCAGGCATCTTGCCCTGAGACGACCCAGCACCTGGAGACGGGGCAGCCACCACTTGCACCCTTCATGCTTCAACTTAAAATCGTGAACCAGCGGTGGCCACTAACTGCAGACATCTCTCCAAGACGGCGTAGAGACACACGCCTTGGGCAGGGGGTCCACTGAGTCTATGCTGGCTACAATGGCAAGTCGTGGTAGTCCCCATCTGTTTGAAATCTTGCCTGGTTTGTAGTTTTTATTATTACACGCTTTTATTTTACTCCGTCTGTTGTTGTTGTTGTATCCTCAAATCTTGTAACTCAAAATTTACCCACTTTCCAATGTGCTATCGACTGCTAACTTGGTATACTTATGTCATACTGATGATAATACTATATTCTATCATAAAAAAGAAAAATTATATATTTTTAAACCATCATTTTTATATGTTATGTTTCGGCTTGGGTCTAATTGTCCACTTTCGGCTTGGGTCTAAACGTTATGGCAAACTTCGAGGCCACTTCCTGGAGTCGTGGTGTTCTGCCATTATTAGTACATTTCATAAAAGCGTGTTTTTAAAAAAGATTTTAAAAAATATTACTTATTAATCCGCATAACCAGCGAGAACCCTCACGCTTGTGCTGATTGGCTTAGACCAGGGGCCGACAACCTGTCGCCCTGGAGACGCATGCGGCTCTTTGAGGACCGCTTCATGACCCTTCTTTGTTGAGGACCACCATCTCGTATTCACCACGCAGTCCATTGCGGCTCTTGAAATGTTGAGGGTTTCTTTTGACCGAATTGGAACAAAAAATAGCTCTTCTCGTTTCAGTTTAATTTATTTGGAATCTCAACAAACAATAAAATTATCGTTATTTTGGTCACCGATCCCTGACTTAGACCAACCACCATTAGCCAAATCGATCTCCCTTGAGCCACCCAACTGGACAAAACACGTGAATTCGCCCTTCCATTGACAAAATACTCCATCACGTGTAAATCTTAAGATAGTTTTCACCAAATACAAACATAACTCGATTGTCGTATTTGAGATGATATCCAAAAGCATCACAAACTCGCACAATAAGGGGCCGTCCATAAATGACGTCACGCACCAGGGGGGGGGGTCAGACATTTGTGACGACGTGTGATGAAGTGGGGGGGGGGGTTGAAAAATGTGACGTCGCATCAAAATGCGCAACTTTAAATAAATATAGACAACACGTTCTACTTAATTAAGTATACTTTTAAATAAATGTTTTCTCCTACAACATCAGAGTGCAGCGCCACATTAAATACGCACTACAATGGCGCAGAGCTTTGTGACGTCATATTTGAGGGGGGGGGTCTGACTTTTTGTGACGCCGTGTGACTAGGGGGGGGGGGGGCAAAAAATCGTCCAAAATCGCGTGACGTCATTTATGGACGGCCCCTAAACCCTGCCCGTGGGTAACATGCGCGTGTCGCACACTCCAATGTGTGCGACATACAATGCGGTATTTACAACGGCACGTGTATTTATATCCATCTCTAACAATTGCTAAAAGGAAAATGATGGTATTGGCCACGGTTCGTGAGTCACCACGCTTACCCTTCCACTGCGGCTCTGCCGCAGTGGAAGCATTGACGCGAGGCAGAGGCGGGCCCAACGGTGATGTCATCACGCTGGTAGGGGGAATTAGGGTTAATGACACCCCTGATCTTCTGAAATGAGCACAGAGCTACTTCCGTTATTTGCCGTGAAAAAAATAAATCTCTCCCCGAGGGATTACTTCATGGGAACAATAAGCTTGTTATTGTAATTCATATTTAAAAAATTCTGTCGCACATGCATTACTTTTACTTTCAAGTGTTGACCCAACCCCTATACATTTCAGTGTTTGTATTGTCAACCATTAACTGCCCCCACCCACCTCTGTGTCATCTGCACGAACAGCCAGAGCCTAAATCACATTACAGAATATGCCTCCACCCAGACACTGCATCTGCTCCGACCTGTCCCTACGATGCTCAACAGCACATAGGATGCATACATGCAATAGCGGCAAATGGCTAAACGGGTTATCATGCAGTTTATACACAAATTCCATTTATACCCTCAGAATTACGTTTTTTGTAAACGCTGAATTTTTCACGAAATCATCTGAATTTTTTAAGCGAGTTTGAAATGTTTAGGGACTGCAATATTAACAATGCCGTATGTCTTGTTGCTAAAATAACATTCCCCATCGCTATGGGGTATAGATTTGTGACGGGGGCATCATTAATTTAGGGCCCCAGAGCCAATGTATTATTCATGGCATCAGTATTTAGCCGGATAATTTATCGTTGGGTTTTCTGTGTGCTGACAATAACCAGGGAGAACTCTGGCATAAACACAACACATGCTTGCAATGACTGCAGGGCACTCCATCCCCACATGCTCGGTAGTATTTGCATAAAATGCACGAGGAAATTTAATCCGAATGATGTCATCGAGGGCAGCGAGAAAAAAAACAGTCAACAAAGAATTGAACGTGGTTTCGCAGACCCAGGGATACTTCTACTCTCGGCGAATACAATCTAACGGAACCCAGGAACACATTCTGAACGTATGATAATATTACAACATGAAACATATACGTACATTTTACACCTGCTTGAGTTGCACACTGTATGCATATTTTTTTGATTGATTATGCTTTATTGGAACAGAAAGCAGATTTCTGATGCATATGGGCCTTGCAGTTTCTCAGGTGGCTTTATGATGGATGAGGATTTCCAGGGCCCTCCCATTAGCCACAGAGTTGGGAATGCATGCATGCCTGCCACCCTTGTGTTTGTTTTCACTTAGTGGTTGCTGTGCGCCCTGTTTTAAATTTAGCCCAGCTTCATGAAACCTGAGCTCTCAATCCTCCTCTCGCACAACACCCATCCTTCTACCCCATTCCCAAAACACAGCCATTTATTAAATCACGTGCATTAAAAATTGACCGCGCACAAAAGAATCCTGGAAATAAATACACGCAATATATTATCCCGCGTATTTTTTTACACGCGGAATAGTTTGTAAATAACGTGTTTATAATAACATGCAAATCTTGTCTTGACATTTGTCTTGTTATTTATATTAAATGAGGTTGCCTGTGGATATTATAATCCCGATTACGATGCGTTTTTTTGCTCTGCCCGAACATGGAAGTTGGCTCACAGTTGCACGGCCACGCTTGTGCAGATATAAATGAGGCCTGACTGCATCTGCCCGAAATACGGTATTCCAGGGGGGTCGGAGTTGGATTGCTGGACGGGCCACCTCGTGACACCCTGCCACACCTCGCTGACCCATGGAACATCTGTATCTTCCCTCTGCGTGGCTGCCGAAAATAAAACACCATAGTAGACTCATCACAGCCAATGTATACAAAGTGGGAAAACAAATGTACATTCATATGTTTGAAATCCTTTTTGTTAGCATGCTTGCACATGCTTGCATGTGCTCCCCTTGCCTCCCTACATAAGTGCCCTCGAAATGCCGAGCTAATTCAGGGATAGCATGCCCCGTTATATTTGTTTTCTTAACAAAATCCATTCATATTTCCACGAAGAAAAATGTAGCCCAATTGCAGCCTTTGTTGTGTTCTATATTATTGCCTTTTAATATTCCCAAAAATAAAAAAGGGTAAAAACCTGACTTGAAACGACTGAAAATTAGAAGATAGCCTCTGGAATGCACAATGCAATGCCATGCAGTGCAAGGAGTGTGATTTTCTTATTTTTCCAATTCCTCTTTTTTATCGGTCTCCCCAAAACTCCGTTATTTGCGGTACACGATAGATCCGACCACGTTATTTCGAGAACGTGCTGTAAACGCGCGCGGGTTGGCACCACGTTTATGGGTAAAGTTTGTTAATTGACGTACCAGAGCAATGCCGTCCCACTGCTTTGTCGCAGATGAAGCAGGAGCAATTGCAGGCCAAGAACCAAGCAGTCACATGGTCTCTCCATCGAGTGAAACGTTAAACGTTACAAAAGGAATGGCATTTCATTGAATCCTAAAAAAGCGCAGTGGAAACGAGAGGGTTTAATGTCAGGATGCTTGGTATTGTTTTCAAAAGCTATCCGTCTCTATGCAGTCAAACACAACAGTAACACTTCCTGTGGTATATCTGTGTACGTACGCACACTTGTAACTATAACTTTATTTGTTTAAACGTTATAATGGTGAAATGTAATTTTATTATTTATTTAAAAAATCCACTAGAATCAGAATCTTTATTTAGATTAGGTAAAGAATCACCCACATAGTTCACCGTGCTGAGCAATATTTGTTTTTGGGATTAGGCCACAATCATTTTAATTCCAAATTTATTTGTAACCCATTTTGCCTGTCCAAGGACGGGTGTATTACTGTAAATCTGAAACTTGCAAGCGAAAAGCAAACCGCGACGTGATATTCATTGCATAAATTCGTGTGCAATTTGTAAGGGCGCGGTGACACAGACCTATTTCATTTTAAGGTTATAATCCCTTGTTCATCATGACGTCCTTTTTACTTTGATGTCTCAACAGCGTGACGGAGATCACGTGACGTGAGGGTTCTGCCTTTGTAGTGAGGGTTGTGAGTTGACGCCGAGGAGGGGGAAGGAGGCGCCTCGGCCCCCCATGTGAAGTGACGTCAGCCACTAATTATTATGAATGGGGGTGGGGGGGGTGTCCATTTGCTAATGATTATTAATGAGGGAGGCTGTTCGATGTGGAGTGACGTCACCTGCTCATGATTATTAATGAGTGGGGGGGTGTCCATTTGGAGGACGTCACCTACTCATGATTATTAATGAGGGGGGCTGTTCGATGTGGAGTGACGTCACCTGCTCATGATTATTAATGAGGGAGGCTGTTCGATGTGGAGTGAAGTCACCTGCTCATGATTATTAATGAGGGAGGCTGTTCGATGTGGAGTGACGTCACCTGCTCATGATTATTAATGAGTGGGGGGGTGTCCATTTGGAGGACGTCACCTACTCATGATTATTAATGAGGGGGGCTGTTCGATGTGGAGTGACGTCACCTGCTCATGATTATTAATGAGGGGGGCTGGTCAATGTGGAGTGACGTCACGAGCGTTAAGGACAGACATTCGTGTGTGATTATAGTAGGTATTAGCCCTCCGCCACCCGAGAAGATGTTCACGTTTACAAAGATATTATTTGTAGGTGCAAATATATTGATCAAATTACGAGCAACAAAGTTGATAAATATTTTCCGCGGCTGACGTTAACATCAACGTGCGATGATGCTTGCCCCGACATGCTTTGAGCTTCACAGTGATGGTTGTGTGTTGGTTGGTTAATTGAGGGCCTCAGACAGGTTCGGATGTCACTCGCCACTGTTAGCCATAGAAGCCACTTGCCCCGCACCTCTGATTAGCGTGTTGTTTATGTCGTTTATTGTGAAAATTCGGTCACCGTTCCTATGATCACTGTTTCATTGCTTTTATGGCTTTATCTTGGTGATTTCGAAAATGTTTTTTGGTTTGGCCATGTTTGTTTGTTGTAGTACGGAGTTAGACTGATGGCCTTAATCTAAGTTGTATTGTGGTTGTTGTTGTTTGACTTGCATCCCACTGGGATTTTTGCACACAGCGTTGGTGTACGGTGCTTTTTCTGCAATATTTTGCCGTCTTTTCTTGGATTTTCTGTTTGCACTTAGTCACATAGTCACTTTAAGATGTTTTCTTGTTCATGTTTTCTGTTTGTTGCGGTTGCACCCGATTCAAGAGCCGAATGGCTCACAGGGCTATACCTAAAAAATGAACTTGAACTTGGGCCACGTGCGGTGCGAAAAGAAGTTCAACATACATGCGTACATAGCACGGTGCGCTAACCACTCCACGCCAATGAAATAATATAGGACCGTTAGAATTCAAATAACAGTACAGTACGCACATATGTAGCAGTAAACCAAGTGTTTCCAAAGTAATATTTTTTCAATGTTGACTTATCTCGCACCGTATATGACCAACCGTGGTAATCGGAGGCGCGGGATATAGTTATTGCATTCAAAACATCTCTATAATGCATAAATCTGTAAGGACAATTCTGTACCAGGAATAAAAATAGCCAGTGAGTCATTCGTCAAAGGCTCTGGCAATAGAATGGGCGTTAGCTCCATGGAGGCAGGGGTAAATATCGACGTAGCTGCGGCATTTAGCATCTCCCAGCCAGACCCATGCAGACACAGAGGCCCCTTTAATGTCGCAGCACGGCAATGAACTTGCTGTCCTCAGGAGCCAGAGCTCAAGGCAACAGAGGCAAGCCACTGCACAGCAGTCTGCTGACTCCCGCATTCACCATTTCCTTTTCCCAGCTGCCGACGAGACCCTCATCCGTGCCTTGAGCACATCCCGACTGGACGACTGTAGCTCTCGCTACGGCCTCCCCCATCACTCACCTCCCAGCATCCCTCACCACCCTCATCCCTCACCTCCCCTCACCCCTCACCTCCCCTCACCCCTCACCTCCCCTCACCCCTCACCACCCACATCCCTCACCCCTCACCTCCCCTCATCCCTCACCTCCCCTCACCCCTCACCTCCCCTCACCCCTCACCTCCCCTCACCCCCACCTCCCCACACCCTCACCTCCCCTCACCCCTCACCTCCCCTCACCCCTCACCACCCCACACCCCTCACCACCCCACACCCCTCACCTCCCCCACCCCTCACCTCCCCTCACCCCTCACCCCCCACACCCCTCACCACCCACCACCCCACACCCACCCCACCCACACCCCCTCACCCCACCCCTCACACCCTCACCCTCCCCTCACCCCCACCTCCCCTCACCCTCACCACCCTCACCACCCCTCACCCTCACCTCCCCCTCACCCCACCTCACCCCCACCACCCCTCACCCCTCACCCCCACCCCTCACCCCCTCCCCACCACCCCACACCTCCCCTCACCCTCACCTCCCCTCACCCCTCACACCACCCACCTCCCACACCTCCCCTCACCACCCTCACCCACACCACCACCCCCACCTCCCCACCCACACCACCCACCCCTCACCCTCACCACCCCACATCCCACCCCTCACCACCCCCACCACCTCACCTCCCCCTCACCACACCACCACCCCTCATCCCTCACCACCCCTCACCCTCACCCCCTCACCTCCCCTCACCCCTCACCTCCCCTCACCCCTCCCCTCATCCCTCACCTCCCCACATCCCTCACCCCTCACCTCCCCTCATCCCTCACCTCCCCTCATTCCTCACCTCCCCTCACCACTCACCTCCCCTCATCCCTCACCACCCTCTCATCCCTCACCTCCCCTCACCCCTCCCCTCATCCCTCACCTCCCCACATCCCTCACCTCCCCTCATCCCTCACCTCCCCTCATCCCTCACCTCCCCTCATCCCTCACCTCCCCTCATCCCTCACCTCCCCTCACCCCTCCCCTCATCCCTCACCTCCCCACATCCCTCACCTCCCCTCATCCCTCACCTCCCCTCAACCCTCACCTCCCCTCATCCCTCACCTCCCCTCATCCCTCACCTCCCCTCACCCCTCACCTCCACTCATCTCTCACCTCCCCTCATCCCTCACCTCCCCTCATCCCTCACCTCCCCTCACCCCTCACCTCCCCTCATCCCTCACCTCCCCTCACCCCTCACCTCCCCTCATCCCTCACCTCCTCACATCCCTCACCTCCCCTCACCCTCACCTCCCCTCATCCCTCACCTCCCCACATCCCTCACCTCCCCACATCCCTCACCTCCTCACATCCCTCACCTCCCCTCACCCCTCACCTCCCCTCATCCCTCACCTCCTCACATCCCTCACCTCCTCACATCCCTGACCTCCCCACATCCCTCACCCCCCCTCATCCCTCACCTCCCAGCATCCCTCACCTCCGCTCATCCCTCACCTCCCCTCATCCCTCACCTCCTCACATCCCTCACCTCCCCTCATCCCTCACCTCCCCTCATCCCTCACCTCCTCACATCCCTCACCTCCCCACATCCCTCACCTCCCTTCATCCCTCACCTCCCCTCATCCCTCACCTCCTCACATCCCTCACCTCCCCTCATTCCTCACCACCTCACATCCCTCACCTCCCCTCATCCCTCACCTCCCCTCATCCCTCACCTCCCCTCATCCCACACCTCCTCACATCCCTCACCTCCCCTCATCCCTCACCTCCCCTCATCCCTCACCACATCACATCCCTGACCTCCCCACATCCCTCACCTCCCCTCATCCCTCACCTCCTCACATCCCTCACCTCCCCTCATCCCTCACCTCCTCATCGACTTCAAAATAAGTTAAACCAATATTTTTGGCAATAAAATGTTTAGCTGGTCACTGCCTAGCCCCCTCCACGTACTCTCTTTTCTATCCCCTCTCATCTCACTCTACTCACCTTCACACACTCCCCTACCCCTCCCCTCACTCTACTCCCCTCCACGCACTCCCCTACCCCTCCCCTCACTCTACTCCCCTCCACGCACTCCCCTACCCCTCCCCTCACTCTACTCCCCTCCACTCACTCCCCTACTCCTCCCCTCACTCTACTCCCCTCCACTCACTCCCCTACCTCCCTCCTCACTCTACTCCCCCCCAAGCACTCCCCTACCCCTCCCCTCCCCTCACTCTACTCCCCTCCACGCACTCCCCTACCCCTCCCCTCACCCTACTCCCCTCCACGCACTCCCCTACCTCCCTCCTCACTCTACTCCCCTCCACGCACTCCCCTACCCCTCCCCTCACTCTACTCCCCTCCACGCACTCCCCTACCCCTCCCCTCACCCTACTCCCCTCCACGCACTCCCCTACCTCCCTCCTCACTCTACTCCCCTCCACGCACTCCCCTACCCCTCCCCTCACCCTACTCCCCTCCACGCACTCCCCTACCTCCCTCCTCACTCTACTCCCCTCCACGCACTCCCCTACCCCTCCCCTCACCCTACTCCCCTCCACGCACTCCCCTACCTCCCTCCTCACTCTACTCCCCTCCACGCACTCCCCTACCCCTCCCCTCACCCTACTCCCCTCCACGCACTCCCCTACCTCCCTCCTCACTCTACTCCCCTCCACGCACTCCCCTACCCCTCCCCTCCCCTCACTCTACTCCCCTCCACGCACTCCCCTACCCCTCCCCTCCCCTCACTCTACTCCCCTCCACGCACTCCCCTACCCCTCCCCTCCCCTCACTCTACTCCCCTCCACGCACTCCCCTACCCCTCCCCTCACTCTACTCCCCTCCACGCACTCCCCTACCTCCCTCCTCACTCTACTCCCCTCCACGCACTCCCCTACCCCTCCCCTCCCCTCACTCTACTCCCCTCCACGCACTCCCCTACCTCCCTCCTCACTCTACTCCCCTCCACGCACTCCCCTACCTCCCTCCTCACTCTACTCCCCTCCACGCACTCCCCTACCCCTCCCCTCACCCTACTCCCCTCCACGCACTCCCCTACCCCTCCCCTCATTCTACTCCCCTCCACGCACTCCCCTACCCCTCCCCTCACTCTACTCCCCTCCACTCACTCCCCTACCCCTCCCCTCCCCTCACTCTACTCCCCTCCACGCACTCCCCTACCCCTCCCCTCACTCTACTCCCCTCCACGCACTCCCCTACCCCTCCCCTCACTCTACTCCCCTCCACTCACTCCCCTACCCCTCCCCTCACTCTACTCCCCTCCACGCACTCCCCTACCTCCCTCCTCACTCTACTCCCCTCCACGCACTCCCTACCCCTCCCCTCACTCTAAACCTCCTGCTATCTGTGCTGTCGGCTCCATGAACCCCGTTCAAGTCCGGGCTCAACACCGTTCCATTTGTTGTTGCTGCTCGTGACTGACCGACTGCCTCTGTCTATAAAATAAATACGTCAAATGTTTCTTACCATGATCTTGAGATGCCATATAAAGCCACATTGTAATCGTACAGAATGAGGTGCTCACCTGTCAGACGTGTTTACTTTACACAATTGCATTACTTGAAGTTGATAGAAACATTAGAAAGCATTTACACATAGCATGATAATCTGAAGGGGCACTATGAAAACTGAAGGGCCACATAATGAATTATGTAATGTATCATGAGCTCTCATAGTATATCCACCCAACTCGCACTGACCAACCCGGTGAAGTTTGATCAAATAGCTCCCATGACCCACAATGCCTGGGGGAGACCCTCATCCAGCAGTAGATTGAGAAAAAGAGCCGTACACGTACACAATATCAGAATACATTACTCAAAATTAGAATTTACTGGCGGTTTCAATGGTCAAATGCCCTTGGGTTGTAGGAATGAGGCTCAATTTCTCTTGAACTGTGCCCTCTGTTGGTCACACGCTGCCACTGTGAGTGGAGAGGCGAGTCCAAACCATGAATGTTCCACACTTAGCACCCACCAATGTTTTGTTTAATAACTGTAAGCATATTAGTAGTAGGTTTTTACCCTTTTAAACTGGTACAAAACTGACACCTTTATTCAAGGCATCATGTTTGCAATAACCACAACACTAGTAGTCAAAAAAGCAAACAAAAAGAAGCAACTCTGATAATGATAATAATAATATGCACTGTCCTTGAAGTTGATTGGTCCACACCCGAGACGGCTTTCTTTAGAGCCTAGTCCCCATTGGTGTTGGACCAGATGACACCAGAAGGCGTACAACTCAAACACAGTGCAATATTTGAGAGCTCGGGGTAAGCATTTACACTATGAGATCTCTTTTACCAGTGGCAAAATATAGTAGTAGGTTTTTACCCTTTTAAACTGGTACAAAACTGACACCTTTATTATCATTATCAGAGTTGCTTCTTTTTGTTTGCTTTTTTGACTATTTGTGTTGTGGTTATTGCAAACATGATGCCTTGAATAAAGGTGTCAGTTTTGTACCAGTTTAAAAGGGTAAAATCCTACTACTATATTTTGCCACTGGTAAAAGAGATCTCATAGTGTACAAAACTGTAAGCATAGCACAACCCACCACGTCACTTTGTCAACGCACTGCTGGATGAGGTGTCTCTCTCATACCGTGCGGGTCACTGAAGGTTGGGTGAAGGCAAGGAGCCATACAGGAGCCTGGATGTTGCTTTGATGGGCCACCACCGTACATGATGGCACAGGTGTTATAGGCTGCTACGAGAGTAGTGCAGCAACATCCACTGTTGTTGTTGTTGTTGTTTGCCCGCCTTCACAATGCCGCACTGACCAGCGTGGTGAAGCGTGGTGGTCAAATACATTAAACCCGCAGAACCCGCATTTCGAGTTGTCGCCGAGCTAAAATCCCCCGTCGGGATGTATGGGTGGGGGATACATGTTGATTTGAAGCTTTCGTGACTGCAGGAATCCATACTCTTTGGTTCTTTCGGTAAAGTCACGTGGGTAGAAAATAAAATAAATCACGACGTTTCAGGCGCAACACAAGCGTCCGTCATCACGACGGGCAGATGAGGAAATAGCGACATTTAAATACATTGGATTGAGTGGTGCAATGTTATTGTTGTTTTTGTGATTACGCTACTGATTAAAAAAAACGGAACTTGGAATGTCTTAACTCACGGAAGACTTAATCAGAATATGTATTTATACTGGAGGAATCCGATGAGCTATGAAGATCTTTTCACAGATGTCCAGTAGCGGCAGGTCAGAACAAAAAAATAACACGATAGAGGAGTACAAAGTGTAGTAAAGGTGAATAAATCACTTAAAAAATAAAAACGTAAAAAACGTGACTATTTTTGTATCTTACCAGGTAAGACCCACTGAGCTATTTAAAAAACTGTTTTTATTTTACATCCTCCGTCATTTCAAGCATGTCAACATCTTGGCGTTATCAAGGGAGGGGGGGGGGCTTCGCCGATATCAGGCAACACGGACTCGTCGGAGCAGGCGGGGGGGGGAGATTTTGTTTGGGGAAGGCGGGGGTGGGTGTTCGCCAGGTCATTGCCGTTCTGGGCTCAGGTATTGAAGGCTGTTCTGAGGTTTATGAATGGACCCCAGCCCACTGAGCTATTAAGAAGTTCCCCCCGAAGCAGCAGCTGCCGCCTTAACAAATGGACGTCCTGGGAAAACTTGGACCGCCTTTTCCACTGCGTACACACCAAAGCCCGATCACACTTCTCAGTCGGCACTGGGTCTCGTGATCCATACCTGTCAACTCATACGGTTTTCCCGGTATTTTTGTGCAGAGAAATTGAGTTTGCAGGTCCATAGGGGCCGTCCAAAAATGACGTCACACGAATTTTAACAATTTTTGACCCCCCCCCCCCATCGTCACACGGCGTCACAAAAAGTCAGACCCCCCCTCAAATATGACGTCACAAAGCTCTGCCCCCCCCCCCCAATTTTTTTTTTAACATGCTTCAAATCGCTTTCAACTATTGTCATTGTAGTGCGTATTTAATGTGACGCTGCACTATGCTGCTGTAGGAAAACCCATTTATTAAAAAAGTCTATTTAATTAAGTAGAACGTGTTGTCTATATTTATTTAAAGTTGCGCATTTTGAAGTAACGTCACATTTCTCCACCCCCCTCGTCACAAATGTCTGACCCCCCCTCCCCCTAGGTGCGTGACGTCATTTATGGACGGCCCCATAGGGTGTACAGCCGTTTTCAATACGGGCAAAAAAATAATATTTGTGTTTCTCCCTTGTAATGGGACTTTGTAGGATAAACGTTGAGATTTATAAGGGTACGGGGTGACCAATAAGATTTGAATTTGTCTGTAAAGAAGGGAGGCACTGATAAAGGGTTGACAGGTATGCGTGGCTGATCTATTTGCAACGCCGCCAATACCCGCAAGATCTCAATACAAACCAAATCTTTTCGCCACCCGAACGCTGTCATCTAAATGCACGCCCTGCATTTAGATGACAGCATTTCGATTATACTGGTAGGAACCTCCTGGTTACACCAGCCCACAGGGGATTATTGTATCCGGCGTGCAGGGAGGGGCTGGGTGGGGAGGGAGGGGCTGGGTGGGGAGGGGCTGTGTGGGGAGGGTGGGGCTGGGTGGGGATGGGAGGGGAGGGTGGGGAGGGGCTGGGTGGGGAGTGTGGGGAGGGGCTGAGTGGGGAGGGTGGGGCTGGGTGGGGAGGGGCTGGTCACCCCGTGGTGCCCTTATAAAACTCAACGTTTAACCTACTCACGCCGGCTTGTGCCCGCCCTCACAGTCGGGCATATTTGTTGAATACACCACGCCGCCGTTGACCCTGCAGGCCATTGACCGAGCAACCCAACGTTCCTACCAGCTCCCTCCGCAGGACAGTGTTTTTTCTGCTCATAAAATGTCCAGATGATGGGCCACTTTTGTTGAGCTATCATTTGTGGCAGCCAGTTCGCTTTTGAAAAACAAGTTAATACACCTCAGTGGGCTTTGCCTGGGTAGGATGGGGATGCTTTAGTTTTGTATTTCTACGTGTTGGGTGATGTGTTTGTTTACCTTTCTTGCACTTTGCACTACTATAATGTTTTTGTATTGTTTGCGTTGTTACGTTCTTACCCCGTGTCCGTGAAAAGAGCTTTATAGCTCATCGGATTCTTTCTGCAGTATAAATAAATATCATACCTGTCAACCCATTATCAGTGCCCTACCCTATTACGGACCAATTCAGATCGTATTGGTCACCCCCTGCCCTTATAAATCTCAACGTTTATCCTACAAAGTGGCATCACAAGGGAGAAACACAAATAAATAGACAACACATTGTTTCATGCCCGCATCGAAACGGCTGTTCGTCGTATGGACCCTGAAAACTAAATTTATCTGTATAAGAATACGGGGTTAAAATTATATGAGGTTGACAAGTATGACATAAAATATTCAAATTCTTTAGAGTTACGGACTGTAACGGGACAGTTGGCAACTCTATCCACGGGGCGCGGGAGAAATGGGGGGGCTGGGGGAGGGTGTTGGGGGCCGGGCTGTGATTGGTTAGCCGCTTGAGGGGACCGGGCTGTGATTGGTTGGCCGCTTGAGGGGCCGCGTCACGGGGGCGGCTCCCGATCGTCGTGGACGGAAACGGAGGCGTGGAGCGTGGCACCCGCAGAGACACGCGGAGACAGACACAGTGAGAGACAGTGAGACACTGAGACAGTGACAGAGACACAGTGAGACAGAGTGAGACACAGACAGACACAGAGACACAGTGAGACAGAGTGAGACACAGTGAGACAGAATGAGACACAGAGACAGTGACAGAGACACAGAGAGACACTGAGACACAGAGAGACACTGAGACACAGAGACACAGTGAGACAGAGACACAGAGACACAGTGAGACAGAGACACAGTGAGACAGAGACACAGTGATACACAGTGAGACACAGTGAGACAGAGACATAGTGAGACAGAGACACAGTGAGACAGTGAGACAGAGATACAGTGAGACAGAGACACAGTGAGACAGTGAGACAGTGAGACAGAGACACAGTGAGACACAGTGACACAGTGACACAGAGACAGTGAGACACAGAGACACAGTGAGAGAGAGAGACACAGTGAGACTAAGACAGAGACAGTGAGACACTGAGACAGAGACACGCGGAGACAGACACAGAGACACAGTGAGACAGACACAGTGAGACAGAGACAGTGACACAGTGAGACACACAGTGAGACAGAGACACAGTGACACAGTGAGACACAGAGACACAGTGAGACAGTGAGACAGAGAGACAGTGAGACACAGAGACACAGTGAGACAGAGACACAGTGAGACACAGTGAGACACAGTGAGACACAGTGAGACAGAGACACAGTGAGACACAGTGAGACAGACACAGTGAGACAGAGACACAGAGACACAGAGACACAGTGAGACAGAGACACAGTGAGACAGAGTGAGGAGACACGCTGAGACAGAGGCCCAGGTAAGAGAGTTGTGTCTGTGTCTCTCTGGGGTCAGCGTCTCTCCGGGTCGTCAGGATGCTGTCTGTCTGAGGCAGTGTGTCCTCCTGGTATTCAGGGTTGGTGTCCTACCAGTGTGGTGGTTATCCTGCTGTCTGTCCAACTGTTAGGGCTCATGACTCTCATCCGTGGCTTGCCAGGGTCCGTGGTCTCTTCATGTCTCTCAGAGTTAGTGTCTCACCGAATGTCCGGGTCTGTGTGGTGTTTGGAACAGAGTTCTCTCTCTCTGTCACTCAGGGCCCCTGCCCTGTCCGTCAAGCGGAGATGATGTCTGGCGTAATGTCTGCGCTCGTTGTCCATCGGTGTCTGTGCCTCATGTCCATGGGTCATGTTTCATGTCTTGTCCGCCAAGACGAATGTCCATCGCAATGTCTTGCCAGGGCTCAGTGTCGTCTGCCCCAGGACTTGTTTCTCTTCCCTGACACACTCTCCACATTTCTATACAGCGCAGCCATCAAAGTAACAACTCTCCTTGCTTGTGTCTTGATCCCACGGACTCTTCCCGCCTCCCCTCTCCCCCAATCGGCGACATCAATGTACCTGTATAAGACTACAGGTAAGCTGCCGGGGCTCTGCTGTCTGCCGAGGGCTGAAACGCAGCAAGCGGACATCGGCCGGTGGCAGTTTGGGGCACAAATATTTGTCCAGGGTCACAAAGTGGCACGGGCGCATTGATTTTCGTTTATGCTCCGTAGTGACGCAAGTGCTGACGCGTCCCTCTGGTCTCCGTGGCTTGCGAGCACAGCGGCTTCATTGTTGAGTTCAGCTGACCGTCATAAACACACGCCCGACGTTCCCCGGATTACCCCCGCTGTGGCTTAAACACAGCAGCACCCTTGACTCTGTCGAGCAGAGAGAGAGTGGTGAGTGAGCGAGCCGCGATTGGTGAGCCGAGATTGGTGAGCGGAGATTGGTGAGTTGCGATCGGCGAGCTGAAATCTGGTGAGCTGGAATTGTTCAGGCTGAGATAGGTGAGCTGCGATTGGTGAGCAGAGATTGGTGAGCTGAATTTGGTGAGTTTGCATGTGGTGAGTTGTGATCGGTGAGCTGAAATTTGGTGAGCTGGAATTGTTCAGTCTGCGATAGGTGAGCTGCGATTGGTGAGCCCGCGACTGGTGGGATAAAATTGGTGAGTTTGCAGGTGGTGAGTTGCGATCGGTGAGCTGAAATTTGGTGAGCTGGAATTGTTCAGGCTCAGATAGGGGAGCTGCGATTGGTGAGCCCGCGACTGGTGGGATAAAATTGGTGAGCTGGACTTTGTGAAGCAGAGCTTGGTGAGCTGAAATTTGGTGAGCTGAGTTTGGTGAGTGAGCTGGGGTGGGGCTCACAAGGTGTGGCACGACAAGGATGACACATTGACCCTCAGCGCACAAACCGGATGATGACTTTAATGAGCAAGGCTTGACAGACTTCGCTGGCCATTTTATGCCCTCTGCCCCTGCTGAATCATTCTTCTGTTTTGAGCGCCCACTCCATTCCTCGATGTCATGAGTCCATTTACGGCTGTTCCTTCATTCTAAGCAAGCAGGTCAGAGTTCACTTGAGATTGCGAGTCTCACTCTTTTGGGAGACTTGGGTTACAGGGAAATGTGGGCGTACAAAGGGGCTTGCGCAACAAAGGAAATTAAATATAAATTCTCATAAATCTCTTCGACCGCGCGCTAAGTAAAACTAAATCTTCAACTATCGGTAAAACAACAATAACGTAAAGCAGATGCAGTTTCCAAAAACTGAAGTGGAAACACAAATCTACAGTGTTGTACGCTCTTTTCCCCTTCCATCTATCGTGAGTATGCGACGATATTCCAGCAAGTATGAAAAATAAGAATAGGTGTTTACCCTTTCTGGGAATAAAACAGATGTTGAGATGTTCAAACACCAAATTGAAAGCCTTTGCAAGGAATCACGTCTGCATTAACCACACACGGTACAAGTGGTGAGCATGCAAACAAAGATGCTCCGATCATATAAACGCGTGAGCCAGCCAACCAACCAACGCACACTCCGGTTGAGTTCTTCCCTGATGGTTTCCATTATCGACGTTTCCACTCCTTGATAACGAGCCGAGGCAAATAGGAACATTGCCTGGGCTTAATATATCTCGCTCAATATGTTGAGGGCCGCTGGTAGACTGGAGTTGATGGCACTTGACTAGAAGCCACATGTCACAGCAAAGAGATGTACTGGATGTGGTGGCCCGGGTGCAGAGACAATTTTCCGGGTCACTGACTTGGCTGGCATGAACCCCTGGTCACATCGCTGGCCGTCTGGCCCAGGTGGCACGCGCGTCGCCCATCGTGCAGCCAGACGTCGCCGCGGGAACCCAGGCAGGATGCGCCTGACGGAGACGCCGCTGTTCGACCCGGCGCTGCTCACGTCGCTGGACTGGAGCCACAACGACGTGGAGTTCAACCCCACGATCTCGCCGGCCGCCCCCGGGGAGGGCCTCGTGATGAGGCCTCTGTGCACGGCCGACTTCAATAAAGGTACTTTTCAAATTATGTGTTCAACATATTTTATTTTACCGGGGAAGGCCCCACTGAGCTGTGTAGCTCTTTTTCAAAAGCCGCAAATGAAGTGGCTTATCACGTGGTGGATTATAGCAGCCAAATACTGAGGGGGGCGCTGGTTGCAGGCCCCCCGCCGCAGCCTGTGGTGCTGCATGAGCCCTGGTGCAAGGGATGTTACCTCCCTGTATGGGCCATTCCGGCCTCTGGACCCTGGTGTGTTGTTGAACCGCCCGCACGCTCGACACTTACACTGCTGCGTTACAGAATACGGCAGAATGTGGCCAGTGTTGGAGAAAGTAGATAACCTTGCAGCCATTCCTTCACCGCGTGTTTGTCTTGTTGTTATGTGCCGCAGGCTTCATGAAGGTTCTGTCACAGCTGACGCACGTTGGAGAGGTGACGGAAGAGCAGTTCATTGGTATTTCGTCTCAGCCTACATTCGCTTTTCTTTATTGTTTGTGGCTGTCGTTAGACAAGCAGCGCAGACAGCCATGCAGCTGTTGTCTTTATCAAATTGCATGAAACTCAACTCTTCAAAAACAACAACAACAACAACGTATGATTTATATCACCCAAAGTGCAGACATCATCATGTCTAGCCTATGCAATGTGACTATATAATGATGTAAAAACTCGTAGCAATTAACAGGGTCTACACCCTTATTCCCCCTCACCATTTCCCCTCTCGAGGGACATCTTCACCACAAACAGAACTTCTCAAACCAGCTCCCTCCTGCTACACGGCTGCACCATGCACTCAAACCAACAAGTATAACTTGGAATGTTCTATTTTGCTCTGTTTTTTTTTACTCAGTCAGCTCGAGTATTGACATGACATTGCAAACAAACTAACACTGAACGTGACTTATGGAGCCGAATCCTATAAACAATCAGCATTAGGCTGAAAACATCTTAATACATAGAGGACCGCAGTGCTTGGGCAATTGTTGGTAACACCGGCTCCTCACCACGTGGCTGATGCATTCCAGCTTGCTTATGGTTCCCCAGCGATTGCGAGATATAATTTGCGTGAACGACGACGCTATACGCGCTGTAAACTCAGCTGTAAATATGAATGGTTGATATGGACATTACAGGTGGGCAGTGGGATACACAACGGACTTGACCTTTGCAACTCGAATTCTCACTGCGGTGTTGCCGCACCCTCTCTACCCCCCCCTCCACCCCCCGTCCACGCTGTTCCTCCACGCAGCGCGGTTTGAAAGCTTGAAGAAGGCGGGGGGCTACTTCATCGTGGTGGTGGAGGACACCAAGCAGGGCACGATAGTGGCCACGGGAACCCTGATGGTGGAACAGAAATTCATCCATTGCTGCGGCACGGTACGCTCAGCTCACCGGGCTGTACCGCACGGGAGGCACCATACACATGATCGATAACGACGACGTTGATAACAATCATGATGATGACACTTGTTAAAATCTAGAGGTTCATAAGCCTGTGTGATTTGATTGACCCTTGTTTTGTGTAATGGGTTTGTTTTTATGACCCTTGCAGTCACCGGTTGGCCGCTACATTACTCACAATATATATTAAAATAAAATGTGGTCGAGTCTTGATTCAAATGGGGCGACCCTGAATCGCGACATCTCCCCGTCAGAAGCGCACGTGCTCGTGTTTCCACGATCTACAGTCTCAACACACGCTGGGGACATCTTTGTGCAGAGTTTAAAACTAATAAGAACTTTTAATTTTACCAGGTAAGGCTCACTGAGCTTTCTTTTTGCGAAGCGACCTGGCCACACCACACAAATAGTCCAGTGAAGTGGCTTATCACGGGAAAATGTATTGCAGCCGAATACTCAACACGTTTCTAAACGCGGAAGGGAAAACTGGAGGATCCGGAGAAAAATTCATGCGACCACAGGGAAAACGTGCAAACTCCATGTAAACTGGCGTCGGGGTCGGGATCAAGTCCCTGTGACCTTGTGGGCGTGATCTCACCACCGCAGCACCCTTGTCTCTGTATATAATAATACTTGAATACAAGAATACGATTTGGATTCATATTGCAACCGTCCAATTGCAACCGCAAATTTCAAGATGCTACACACCGCGGGGATAGTTTTGTTGAGAGATCGAGGTGGCCATGGGCAGAGGTGGAGAGGAAGGCCTTGAGGCTGGAGTCACCAGCACGGAATGCTGGGCGAAGGGATGTTATCTCCCTCGCCTGGTATGCAGGACGTCGTAGGTTCGATCCCGACCCTGACCCCTGGATATTTGGAGTTTGCGTATTCTCTCCGTGGTCACGTGGATTTTTCTTCGGGTACTCTGTATTTTTCTCCAAATTTAGAAACGTGCGTTTAGATTATTAAGTTATAATTTTCCACATGATAAGCCACTTCGTTGAGCTATCATATGTGGCCAGGTTGCCTTTAAAAAAAAGATAATAGCTCAGCAGGCTTTACCTGGTAAAATAGAATATCTTTTGTTTGGACTTTGGGGGGCAGCAGAGGAGGTATGATCGACTTCCCGTTGAGCGTAGATTGATCGGGGTTGTTTATGCAGGCAGGCAGGTGTCTGTTGAACACTGTCCATTTGTATAGTCCTTCCCCCTCACCTCCGATTAGCACGGTTGGTGTGTGAGAAAGAAGTTGAACATACACACGAGCACACTGAGCTATGATTTGAGATGCATTCACCAGCAGAGGGCACTACAAGTCCGCTGTCCACGACTGCGTCAGGATCACAGCCACTCATTACGAGAGTAATACCCCAAGTTATGTCTCCACCTACTTACTACCTTGCAAATCGCTTTGATTTACATCGTTTCGATATCCGTCATCGCACATTTCAGGAATGCATCCCAGACGTAAACCGGGGTATTTCTGTAATGCCCCATTGAGTCTCGAGGTTATTTTTCAGGAAGGTCCTGCCAAGTTTTTGCGGTATGTATGTACGTATGTTGAACTTTTTTTTACAACGTACGTAGCCAACAAACTAAACACAAAAATCAGTTCTAAAGAAGTTCGTTTTTTCAATCTAGATGGTTTAAAAGTGCACAGCACCAGTGGCTTCCTAATATCAAAAGGAAGAGTGTTCCAGACGGCCGCAGAAGCGCTTCTGAAAGCACGTGATGCGGTGGCCATCTTTGTTCAGTGGCTAGCCAAAAGCCGTTGTGAGGATGACCGGAGTTCGCGTGATGATTTATGTTTCTTGACGATGTTGCTGTGTGCAATTCCAGTTGAGTCATTTGCAGGTAACTTCTCAACCAGTGGGATGTTTGGCCAATGCCGGTACATTGTTGTAGTGGGTTTGTTTAACTGTGAGAGGAAACCCATGCAGAACAGGAGGGCAGAACATACAAACCCCACACAGAATGTACAAACCCCACACAGAATGTACAAACCCCACACAGAATGTACAAACCCCACACAGAATGTCAGGAATGGAACCCAGACCCTTCTGGCTGCGAGGCACAAGTGTTACCACCGCGCCGCCGGGCCACCCTCTTAAGTTCGGTGTACAGTGTTGGCTGCGCAGGGACTGGTGTAATTCATGTCAGCAGGGGCTGTGTCCTCTCACCGAGCACACCACATCCGGTACACAGTTCGCTAGTAACGTACCACCTGCTCCACCTACTCCAATCCACCAGTGACCCGGAAAATATATTCAGTGAGAAATAAATCCCTGAGTGTCGGCAAATGTACCGTGATTCAAAGAGTAATTTACCCTTGTCTTGTGTGGCTTGGACGTGTGTGTGTGTGTGGGGGGTGTGTCACTGGCAGAGAGGGTGAGGAGCGGTAGTGTGTGGGGAGCGGTGGTGTAGCGGTTAGCGCTTTGCGCTACGAACCCGGCGACACGAGTTCAATTCCTGCTCATGGCCAACACCAGTGACGATTATCTGAACTGGTCTGCCCCATCCCCTAGGTCTACTCAGTCTCAAACGTTGTGTAAACATCATCACTGGGGAGACCAAGGCGGTCGAGCGTGGTGCTGGCCACCGACCCCCTCGTGTGCCGTTCCGGCCTTCATGGGTGCTTGCTAACAGCACTTGCCACAACAGTCTGTTAAGGCTATACGGGGCGATCTTTGTTTTTGTCACTGGCAGAGAGGGCGGATGGAGGATGTGGTCGTGACCGATGAGTGTCGAGGAAAACAGCTGGGCAAACTGTGAGTTCCCCTACCGATCGAGATACGGCGCATCGCACCACACTACCGCGGTCTCTCTTCATTTAACAACACAAGCAACTGTTACACTATTCCTTATCTGATCATCATCATTATCATCCCAGGTCATGGCCTAGTGGTAGTGCATTCGGCACTTGTTGCAGAGGTTCCTGGTTTGAATCCGGTGGCCGCTCTGGTTATTACCGCGGTCGGAATCGTCATCGATGTCGTCTGCTTCACTGTGGACGTTAAAGATCCCGTGACATCATTCGCAACAGTCGGCCCTTGTGTGCCGGCGTCGGGGGAATTCGAAAACTAAACCACGCATTCCGAAATCGGGATTCTACACTCGGACGGCACCAACCGCCGCCCCCCTACTGGCAGCCTGATGCCCCAGGTCACTCTTAGAAACGAGATTCTCTTTTGAGTTCTCAACTGGTTAAACAAGTAAAACAGAACTCTCCATTTCTGAATGAAGGTCTCCCCGTGACGTCGCCACCACTCGTGTTCCCACGCTGCCACGTTCCGTCTCGCTGCTGTGTTAGTTGATCTTATTGCGCCGTCTCGGTGGCGGTCGCACCCTTTTCGGTGGCGCTGTTCACCGACAGTCTCCTCTATCAGCCATCAGCCCTCTTCTCGTGATGTGCCCTGAGCAAATCACACTTCACTTTCCTTGATGACGAAGCTACATGTGTTCTCTGACCCACGTGTACGCGGTGCACGTGTGATACTTAGTGATGATGTCCGCACATTGTGCGCTGTCAAATGTGGAGTAACAGGCACTGGCGGAGCCAGCAGGGGGGAGGGGGGCGGTTCGTGGCACGTGCCTCCCCAATGATCCGATCGAAATCCCTAATTTGGATTGGATCATTGGGGTTTATTAGTAATAAATCTCATTTTGCGACCCCCACTGCCACTGTGTAGCATATTATTACGTGCCAGGGACTCTGTGAGATGATAGGACAATAGTCTGAGTCCATAATTGGCAATAAGTAACGGTGAAGCAGTTATAAGTGACTCACAGAATTGTGCGCAGTTACGTATACAGGACACGACTTCCCTGAAGGCAAACACAGTTTGAATTCGACCCTCGATCGATGGCTGTGCCATCGCCGCACACGTGTCGAATAAAAAGCAAGGGACAAGTCCTTACTTACTAACAACTCCTCTATCATTTCTCATTGCTGGAGGGGTTGCCCCCCTACCTGAAAATCCTGGCTCCGCCATTGGTAACAGGACTAAGTTTCCGGCCTGCACTATTTTTCTGTTGTGATGGGCTGTTCTCATCATTCACTGATTTGATTAATAATCCTGTACCAAGCGAGACAAACAAAAATGAGAAATAAAACCAGACAGTCAAGGTCAAATTAAAACATCACTGATTCTCGATTCGGATTGCACCCCTGATCATTGAAATTGGTGGAATCGCCACAGGGTGGGGGGGGGGTGTTGTTGGTCATTAGCGGCGTCGTTGCGAAACAGCCGTGCGTCCTTGCTAGGCGGTGCCCTCACGGGGCTGACCACCGGGCATCGCCCGTCTTGCGCCGTCTCCTCGCAGGCTGCTGGTCACGTTGAAGCTGCTGAGCAAGAGCCTGGGCTGCTACAAGATCACGCTGGAGTGTCTCCCCAAGAACGTGGCCTTCTACGAGAAGTTTGACTACAAGACGTCGCCGGAGAGCTACATGCAGTGCCGCTTTCTGCCGTGACGCCTTCCCCCTCCGAGTACACGGCACGGGACAGAATGGCAATGCTGACGTCCGCTGACCTCTCGTTAGTAAGTCCTACCACTTAACCCCTACCACCCAACTCTTACCACCCAACTCCTACCACCCAACTCCTACCACCCAACTCCTACCACCCAACTCCTACCACCCAACTCCTACCACCCAACCCCTACCACCCAACTCTTACCACCCAACTCCTACCACCCAACTCCTACCACCCAACTCCTACCACCCAACTCCTACCACCCAACTCCTACCACCCAACCCCTACCACCCAACCCCTACCACCCAACTCTTACCACCCAACTCCTACCACCCAACTCCTACCACTTAACCCCTACCACCCAACTCCTACCACCCAACTCTTACCACCCAACTCCTACCACCCAACTCCTACCACCCAACCCCTACCACCCAACTCCTACCACCCAACTCCTACCACCCAACTCCTACCACCCAACTCCTACCACCCAACTCCTACCACCCAACTCCTACCACCCAACTCCTACCACCCAACCCCTACCACCCAACCCCTACCACCCAACTCCTACCACCCAACTCCTACCACCCAACTCCTACCACCCAACTCCTACCACCCAACTCCTACCACCCAACCCCTACCACCCAACTCCTACCACCTAACCCCTACCACCCAACTCCTACCACCCAACCCCTACCACCCAACCCCTACCACCCAACTCCTACCACCCAACTCCTACCACCCAACTCCTACCACCCAACTCCTACCACCCAACTCTTACCACCCAACTCCTACCACCCAACTCCTACCACCCAACCCCTACCACCCAACTCCTACCACCCAACTCCTACCACCCAACTCCTACCACCCAACTCCTACCACCCAACTCCTACCACCCAACTCCTACCACCCAACCCCTACCACCCAACTCCTACCACCCAACTCCTACCACCCAACCCCTACCACCCAACCCCTACCACCCAACTCCTACCACCCAACTCCTACCACCCAACTCCTACCACCCAACTCCTACCACCCAACTCCTACCACCCAACCCCTACCACCCAACTCCTACCACCTAACCCCTACCACCCAACTCCTACCACCCAACCCCTACCACCCAACCCCTACCACCCAACTCCTACCACCCAACTCCTACCACCCAACTCCTACCACCCAACTCCTACCACCCAACTCCTACCACCCAACCCCTACCACCCAACTCCTACCACCCAACTCCTACCACCCAACTCCTACCACCCAACTCCTACCACCCAACCCCTACCACCCAACTCCTACCACCCAACTCCTACCACCCAACTCCTACCACCCAACCCCTACCACCCAACTCCTACCACCCAACTCCTACCACCCAACCCCTACCACCCAACTCCTACCACCCAACTCCTACCACCCAACTCCTACCACCCAACTCCTACCACCCAACTCCTACCACCCAACCCCTACCACCCAACTCCTACCACCCAACTCCTACCACCTAACCCCTACCACCCAACTCCTACCACCCAACCCCTACCACCCAACTCCTACCACCCAACTCCTACCACCCAACTCCTACCACCCAACTCCTACCACCCAACCCCTACCACCCAACTCCTACCACCCAACTCCTACCACCCAACTCTTACCACCCAACTCCTACCACCCAACCCCTACCACCCAACTCCTACCACCCAACTCCTACCACCCAACTCCTACCACCCAACCCCTACCACCCAACTCCTACCACCCAACTCCTACCACCCAACTCCTACCACCCAACTCCTACCACCCAACTCCTACCACCCAACTCCTACCACCCAACTCCTACCACCCAACTCCTACCACCCAACTCCTACCACCCAACTCCTACCACCCAACTCCTACCACCCAACTCCTACCACCCAACCCCTACCACCCAACCCCTACCACCCAACTCCTACCACCCAACTCCTACCACCCAACTCCTACCACCCAACTCCTACCACCCAACTCCTACCACCCAACCCCTACCACCCAACTCCTACCACCTAACCCCTACCACCCAACTCCTACCACCCAACCCCTACCACCCAACCCCTACCACCCAACTCCTACCACCCAACTCCTACCACCCAACTCCTACCACCCAACTCCTACCACCCAACTCTTACCACCCAACTCCTACCACCCAACTCCTACCACCCAACCCCTACCACCCAACTCCTACCACCCAACTCCTACCACCCAACTCCTACCACCCAACTCCTACCACCCAACTCCTACCACCCAACTCCTACCACCCAACCCCTACCACCCAACTCCTACCACCCAACTCCTACCACCCAACCCCTACCACCCAACCCCTACCACCCAACTCCTACCACCCAACTCCTACCACCCAACTCCTACCACCCAACTCCTACCACCCAACTCCTACCACCCAACCCCTACCACCCAACTCCTACCACCTAACCCCTACCACCCAACTCCTACCACCCAACCCCTACCACCCAACCCCTACCACCCAACTCCTACCACCCAACTCCTACCACCCAACTCCTACCACCCAACTCCTACCACCCAACTCCTACCACCCAACCCCTACCACCCAACTCCTACCACCCAACTCCTACCACCCAACTCCTACCACCCAACTCCTACCACCCAACCCCTACCACCCAACTCCTACCACCCAACTCCTACCACCCAACTCCTACCACCCAACCCCTACCACCCAACTCCTACCACCCAACTCCTACCACCCAACCCCTACCACCCAACTCCTACCACCCAACTCCTACCACCCAACTCCTACCACCCAACTCCTACCACCCAACCCCTACCACCCAACTCCTACCACCCAACTCCTACCACCTAACCCCTACCACCCAACTCCTACCACCCAACCCCTACCACCCAACCCCTACCACCCAACTCCTACCACCCAACTCCTACCACCCAACTCCTACCACCCAACCCCTACCACCCAACTCCTACCACCCAACTCCTACCACCCAACTCTTACCACCCAACTCCTACCACCCAACCCCTACCACCCAACTCCTACCACCCAACTCCTACCACCCAACTCCTACCACCCAACCCCTACCACCCAACTCCTACCACCCAACTCCTACCACCCAACTCCTACCACCCAACTCCTACCACCCAACTCCTACCACCCAACTCCTACCACCCAACTCCTACCACCCAACTCCTACCACGCAACTCCTACCACCCAACCCCTACCACCCAACTCCTACCACCCAACTCCTACCACCCATCCCCTACCACCCAACTCCTACCACCCAACTCCTACCACCAAGCCCAGCGAGGATGTTGGCATACCGAACGGGTGAGCACCTCGAGCCCCTCCCAATCAATGTATTGTCCCTTTATAGTCTGTAAATAACAAGGTGAATCTACAGCAGGGTTGCGAGGTTTATCTTCTGTCTGTCGTTTATTTGTTACGGAGATGCTGCACACTAGGTTTATTCATTACGGACATTAGGGTGTTAATATCTCGGCTGCGGTGTTGACGGTGACCAAAACCTCTGTTTACATCTACATCCTGCGCTGTTGGTTTCACCAGTTGGGAATTCATGAGCAAGCGCGACGGCAAGGTCTGTGTGGAATGCCAAAGGGGAAAAAAGAAACTAATTCGAACGAAGGGATTGGGATGATAATTCGTCCGTAAGTGTTGACCACACGATACGTGGCTATTTCAGCAGCAGCAAATAAGGTTTGTGAAGTAAACCTGGCACAAGTTTTGCACGAATTGACTTTCCACGACTCGTGGCTCCCCAAGACCCACGGTAATGTCTTGATAATACGTGACACAAGGCTCATGGATTCCAAATCAGATGAATCTCCGTGAGTGTGCGTAAAAAAAACGATTGGGTGCTTGTATCTTTCTCAAGAGTTGGGTTTTCCACGTCCCACCACCGAGCGCTGAGCGCTGCGGCGGTGGCCGCGTGGGAACGCGTTTCCCCCCCCCCCCCCGTTTGTTGATGTCATCTCTATCGAAGGCGTCAATGGTGCAATCACTTCGAGAAACCCATTATCCTTGGATAATGACGCGGCTGAGCCGGTGGTTATATTCAAGACGGGGAACAACATTCGCGTCGTTGACGTCGTCGCTGCCTTGCGAGCTCTTCCCGCCCGCCTGCTCCCGACCGTCCCGAGCGAGAAGCTTCTGCTGGACGACGCTGCGCGAGTTCTCATCGGGCGACGCTGCGAACGCCGCAGGACGATCGCGCTGCCTTGGGGAACATCGGTGGCGGCCGTGAACGGACGCCGGGAGAGCGATGACCGGGTGCGCCCTGAGCCACTCGCAGGGATTTTGGCAACTTTGGAAAATGCGCGTTTGTGCATTGTTGTCGTTTGAAACTAGCATTCGGAGTCTCATTTAAGGTGGGGGCATTTGGAAGCTGGGCAACTCTCTGGCTGCTTGCTGTACACGTACAGCAGTTTTGTCAGTCCGCTGCTAGATAAGCACCTTCCAACGCCACACGGATCATGGGCGGGGTGGTATTTGATGGTACTTCACGCTGGTCAGTGCGGGTTGAAGTGTGGCGAGCTAAGTGCTGGTTCTGCTGTGCCGGGTGATTTTGGGTGCGGGGCGGTTGGAAGCTGCGTATGGGAGCGTTCGCTGTACGGACGCATGGTGATATTTATTTCTCTCTATTTTTATGGCCGGCTATGCACGTGCGGTGGAAGTTTTATGAATTACGGCCGTTCGCAGTGAAATCTTCCGTGGTGGGATATTGGGTTTATTTTTAATAAAAACAGAGCCTGAGTGCGAGCCTGTCGTTTCGGTATCTATCACTACCGTGTGGCTGCCCCTGGAGGGAGGGGGGGGGCGGGCGGGGGGGTGACTGCACGGCCGTCCAGAGAGGGAAGGGGGGATGGGGGGGATGGGGGGGGGGACTTTTCCCCAGGACTCAACATGGGGTCCCAGGACTGTTCTCGTCACGAATTGATGCTGGGACCGGTTTCTCTCGTGGCATTTCCAGCCCTGGGCCTTGAGGAACCATCCGCATAGCCCCATGTATAAGATATCGCACATGTGACTAAATATTTTGTATGGATATCCACACAGCGTATGTATTTACGATTGAATGGACAATAAATATTTCAATCGAGATTATACACAGCTGACTTTGGATCATCCAGTATAGCAAACCAATAGATGATCAGCGAAACGACACGTACCTCACACACCAACACATACAAAGACCCCCCATGTAGCCTTAACAGACTGTTGGGGCAAGTTGCTGTGAGCGAGCACTTATGCAGGCCGGCACGGCACACGAGGGGGTGGGTGGCCAACACCACGCCCGGCTGCCTTTATCTCCCCATACTCTTATATAAGCGCACAACTTTATCTGTGATAAATGCTGCACTTTCTGTCGTTTTCATGCAGGGGGCGCTGCAAACCTACGCGCCCCCTGCATGAACGATGGAGGCGCAGGGACAGACGTTCGATTACGTTGGAATCGATCTGCAGCCGGCGGTCTTCTAGCACGGCCAGCAGCTCTATGTCGCCTTATCTCGATCCCGCATTCCCAAACGGGTGAAAGTCCGCATCGAACCGAGCCCCCAGCAAGGCCATCTGCTTCACGACGAGAGAAATTTCACACGAAATGTCCTTTTCCATTAAGCCTTCCAGATGTAAAATTATATCAGCTTTTAATGAAGAAATACAATTATCTAATTCAAAACATAATACAATTCAAAGATGTTTCATTTTAAAACTTCTAAACGGAGCATCGGGTGCTTGCGTTGTTCGTGTGCAATTTTTTTCGTGACTTTCCTGGCCAAAGGCCTTAGTTGCTAATGTTTACACACCGCACCAGGTCCTCATTTGAGGCCGAGTCGACCAAGGGGAGGCCCAGGACTGGTACAGATAATCATCACTGGTGTTGGCCGTGACCGGGAATCGAACTCAGGTTGTCGGGTTTGTAGCGCAGCACGCTAACCGCTATGCTACCGCTTCCCACACAAACACACGCACTATAGACACACACACACACGCTGACATACCAAGACAGAGACACACAGAGACACACAGACCCGGGCGGACAGCTGCCGCCCTTCACCACGCGACTCTACATCCCATCGCTTTATTCACAACAAGAATGTAAAGATGAAAGTGTTTACAAACAGACTTTTTACGTAAGAAAACAAAAAAAAATGAGCATCATGAATTCCTCTCATTGTGCACTTAAAATAAACCTGCTTGCCATCCTTATTTTCATCGTCGTCGTCATCATCATCATCATTATTTTCACTTGAATGGACAAAACGATGCGCGGCAGATAATCCTGGCTATGAGGTATTGAAGGTGACGGCTGGCATGGGTGAACGTCACACGATATAAACAGCACCTGCCCACGTCTCATGAACGCACAAAAAACGAACATAAACAAACCGCTTATAAAAATATAAAAAAAACTCAATTCCAGGATTCGATGTGGAAACAAGAACACGGAACAGCTTTTGTAAATCTTCACAACACCGTCGTACCCAACGCCACGTGGCTTCGTCTTAGTTCCAATGATCGCGAGAACATCACAGTGACACCCACTCACACCCTCCCATAAGTGCTTTGCGGTGGTGGGCAGGGCTGGTGGTGCCCACGTGTTGGTTGGATGACGTCTTCCCATCGTCACGGCGCCACGCGCCAGGCGCCCGATCCGTGACGTCGATGGCTCGTCACAAAGGCGAACAAATGAGGAGCCCACGTGGTCGGCGTCGTCGACACAAAGCTTTGCTCGTTAAACGACACGGCCACGGAGAGGGGACGCCGAGCAGGGACGGCGCGGAGCGATCGAGCGGTGGGCGGTTTCCTTGGCGCGACACGTGGCACCGTGGGGGTGGCGGTGGGGTGACCTCAGGAAGTTCCCTCCTCCGATCCCACGCTGTCAGATTCCCACGGGCGTGGCGGTCACGCTCCGGATTAGCTTGGCTAAAATGATGATGGCGAAATAATTACAAAACACCTTAGCGAATAATTGTAAGTCAAAAAAAATATATATACATGTTAATTTTAATGCTAACAATTTTTTTTACATCTTATTCAAAACAGCGGCTGCTACGGTTGATTAGTCTCAGTCACACTGAGAAGATGGGTTGCGCCGTGAGTCAAACGCATAAATGCTGGGTGTATATTTATATATTATTTAAACTCAATTAGATTGAGCCTGCTTAGAGCATTCCCGCAAAGGTGCAGCCTCCGCGGAGCTGGGGACACGCACGTCACTCCGGGGACACGCAGAACGGATTCTCGATTCGGCGCGGACGCAAATCATTGCGCTCGTTTATATCCAGTTCGCCGAGCCGACCGAGATTACATCTTTAGCAAGGGAGGCCTGTGGGCTGCCGAACTAACTCACTTTATCAATAATTTATCCGAGGGCAATCTTGCCAGGTGACAGACACCGACTCGCACGAAAATACATCACCGGGGTCTTTAACGTCCGCGCTCGCAGCAGACGGCGCACGGCATCGGTAGCTCGATGCGGAAGTTTACCGGCGGTGCCGCGGATCGTTGGCCGGCGGCACGCGGGATGACCACCACGAGGCACCCCAGGGTGGGAGGAGGAGGGGGGGGTTACTGCCCTCCCTCCCCCACCAGTGCAGCGATTCTCGCGGCACGGAGCGTGGCGCATGAGCCGCTTAAAGTGCTAGGGGAGGCCACGGGGCCCGAGGGGAAGTGCACGGCACCAGCGTGAGTGGGCAGCGTGGCGCTGGGCGACGTGGCCGCACGTGCAGGAGGTGGTGGCTATGGCTCGGAGGCTGCGGGGCTGGTTGCCAACGAGTGGGGAGCGGTCGCTTAGCGGTTAGCGCGCTGCGTTATGCACCCGGCGACCCGAGTTCGATTCCCGCTCGTGGTCAACACCAGTGATGATTTTCTGAACCGGTCCTGGGCCTCCCCTAGGTCGACTCAGTCTCAAATGAGAACCTGGTGCGGTGTGTAAATATCGCGACTCGGCCGGGCGTGGTACTGGCCACCCACCCGCGTCGGCCTTAATAGGTGCTACTCGCTAACAGCGGCCGCCTTTGTCTCCTTTCTTAGTAGCGATGCTTACACCACTGCACCAGGTACTCATTTGAGGCTTAATCGACCTAGGGGAGGCCTAGAGCGAGTTTAAATAACCTTCACTGGTGTTGGCAGCCTTGAGCGGGAATCGAACTTTGGTCGCCGGGTTCCGAGCGCAGCGCGCTAACGGCTACACCACCGCTCCCCACACACAGACGCACACACAGACACACACACTGACACACACACACAGACGCACTGACACACACACACACACTGACACACACACACACTGACACACACAGACGCACTGACACACACACACACAGACACACTGACACACACACAGACGCACTGACACACACACAGACGCACTGACACACACACACACAGACGCACTGACACACACACACAGACGCACTGACACACACACAGACACAGACAGACGCACTGACACACACACAGACACAGACAGACGCACTGACACACACACACACACAGACGCACTGACACACACACACAGACGCACACACACAGACGCACACACACAGACGCACTGACACACACACAGACACAGACAGACGCACTGACACACACACACACAGACGCACTGACACACACACACACAGACACTGACACACACACAGACGCACTGACACACACACAGACAGACGCACTGACACACACACAGACAGACGCACTGACACACACACACAGACAGACGCACTGATACACACACACAGACGCACTGACACACACACACAGACGCACTGACACACAAATAAGCAGCCACGTACTAGAATGCGCAAATGCGCACACACAACAACATGCGAGCACACTTCACGCGTGCACTCGCAACCGATAAGCCGCTGCGATAACACGACGTCGAACGGGGCGCATCCAAAAGGTGGAATATTTTCTGCCAAATTTACTCAAGGAAAGACTCTCACCTCGGGCCAAGCCCCAGCAGCCGGAGAGCGGCGGACCGAGCACGCCGGCGTCCCCGCGTTCACACGAGCCGGGAGGCAACTTTAGATTCCACATTTTAAACGCGAGTTCCCTCTACGCGGCACCGGCGAGGGTTTTGGGCAACGAGAAACGGCCACGGACGATGGCGCGCAGGAGGCCGGGCGCGTCGACGGCATCCGCTGCCTTGCCGCCCCGCTGGGAGGGTCTCGCGGTCGGAATTCTCAACTCTGTGGACACCGATAATTGGTTCTTTACCCTTCTATCTGGCAACAAAACTGACACCTTTTTACAAGGAGTCATGTTTGCATAGACCGCAATACCTGCAGTCATAATACAAACAAAAGAACATAACTCTGATAATGTGCACTGTCCTTAAAGTTGATTGATCCACACCCGAGACAGCTTTCCTTAGAGCCTAGTCTCATATGGGTTGGACCAGATGACGCCAAAAGGCACCGCAGCCATGAGGGGGAAATGCAGACCTCCCCCGCAGGTCGCATGGCCAAAAGCAGCACGACCTCCCGACCTCGACTCGACCTCCCGACTCGATGCCCAAACTCGAGCTCGCTGGGCTGTAGCGCCAGACGTGACCGCCAAACGTGACCTCCGCACGTAACCCTCATGGGGGCAGCTCGTAGTTGACCTCACGAGGTCAGTTCAAGTGCAACCTGACCTGGTGAGGTGAAACTCGGCCTCAAATTGTGCAGAGAGATTCCCCCCACCGACTGCTCTCTCGGCGTGGAGCTGGCCTGGCGAGCGTCGGGTTTACGAAGCCTTCCCCGAGGGGATTCCAGTTGCTGGAAACGTAAAAACAAAATAGTTTCTTGAAACGTTGCAATATGACGCTTGGACTTGAGCAACAAACGAAATGATGGACGCCTCGCGGGCCGGGTGACGACGCCGCACCCGCTCGGAGGTACATTCCGTGCACTGTGGCGTTACAGTGCAAGCTCGACACATTCACAAAGAGAACGTGGAACGCTCAGGCAGTGACGATACAAAAAAAGCGGAGAGAGATTCCTGGCGTGGATTTGTCGAGCGCCCTCCCGTAGAGCCGCCCCTCCTCCCCCCGGTCACCGCCACCGCTCGATGCAGCAGCGGTCGGCGTACTTGAGGTATGAAGTTGAGCGAAGTTACGATCCCCGACGCGCACTGCCCCCCTTCCCCGCTGCGGCCCGTCACCCCCTCCCCCCCCCCCCCGCGGCGTCCGCCGCCGGCATCGACCCGGCGGCGTCGCTCGTCGTGCCGCTTAACGCGTCACATTATAACGCGTCACATTATAACGCGTCACATTATAACGCGTCACATTATAACGCGTCACATTATAACGCGTCACATTATAACGCGTCACATTATAACGCGTCACATTATAACGCGTCACATTATAACGCGTCACATTATAATGCGTCACATTATAACGCGCCACATTATAACGCGAATGATCGTAGTTTAGTCGACGCGCTCGGCCGCTCTCAGTTCTCCTTCCTCTCGGCCGCCGGCTGCGGCAGCGGCGGCAGCGGCGCGGCGTGTACGCCGTTCCCGTAGACGTGGAACGGCAGCGTCGAGAAGAAGCCCTCGGGCGTCGAGAAGACGCCGGCGCCGCCGGGCAGCTGCGCCAGCCCCGCGGCGGCGCCCGGCGCCGAGAAGGAGGCGGGCGCCGTGCCCAGCCTCTGCACGTGGTGGTAGAGCATCTCCATCGAAGTCTTGGGGTCCAGGCCGAAACCCGCCGCCAGATTCGCCGGGAGGAGTCCGCCCTGAGCCGTGAAGCTCGGGTCGGCCGGCGCGTAGCGGATGGTGCCCGTGGTGTAGATGCGTGGCGGGTGGTGCGGGTGGTGGTGGGGGTGGTGCGGGTGGTGGTGGGGGTGGTGCGGGTGGTGGTGGGGGTGGTGGCGGGGGTGGCGGTGGTGCGCCGCCGAGGGTCCGGCCACGCCGTGAGCCAGCGGCAGCACCAAGTTGCCGTGCTGCTGCAGCCGCTGCAGCATCTCCACCTCGCCGGCGCTGTAGACGAACGAGGCGAGGCCCGGGACGGCGCGCGCGCCGGGCTTCGCCGCTCCGGCGGTGCCTCCGCCGCCGCCGCCACCGTTCGCGTCCCGCGGCGAAGACAGCGCCGGCTCGGACTGCACGGGCGTGAGGCTGCGGGTGGAGCCGGCGCCGGGGGAGACGGGGAAGGGCGAGTCCGCCTTGTCGCCGGCCCCCGCACCACGCGCCGTCATGCTGAAGGGCGACTCGTTGCGCGAGATCTCGCGGTTGGGAGGGAAGTGCCAGATGCTGCTGTCGTTGTCGAAGTTGAGTGGCTCCGAGTTCTCCGTCTTGATGGCCTTGCACGCCGGCGCATCCTCGGGGGGGCGAGTCCTCCCCGGGGCCGCCCGCCGCGCCCCGCGGTCGCGCCGGCGGCCAGGCCGGCACCGGCCGGACGACGCCGTCGACTTCGCGTCGCCGTCCGAGTCCCTTTCGTCGTCGTCGTCGCCGCCGTCGCCGTCGCTGTCGGCCTCGGCGGGCCTCCGGCTCGGGACGCGCGCCGGGCCCCGCGTGTCGCAGCCGGCCTCGACCTTGACGCTGGGGAGCGGCACGGGGACGGGCGGCGGAGCGGTCACGGCCGCGGGCGCCGACTCCGGCTCCGAGTCCCCCGCCTCCTCCTCGCTCGAGTCGCCGGGGAGGGAGCCGCGGGCGGCACGGCTCGCGGGCGCCACGGGCCGCCCCCCGCCGGCGGCCTCCCCGGTGACGCGATCGCGGCCGTTGTGCCGTGCGGGGGCGCACGTCGGCCGCCCGTCCTTGCCCTGCGCCGGCACCGCCGCCACGTGGCTCCTCCTCCTGCCGCCGCCGCCGCCGCTGCCGCCAGGGCTCGCGTGGTTCTTGTCGGCGTGGAGGTTCGCGCGCATCTCAACCTCGTCCTGGTGCCTCTCACCAGCAATAACGACCCCTGGATCGGTGGCACAGCACAAAAAAGATCTGCAGATGAGACACTGAACCGGTTCAGAATTTGTTGAAGCAAGGCCATGCGGCTGATGGAATCCGAAAAGAAAAAACACTTTCCCTTTTTTATGGGAAGGGAGGCGAATCGCCTCTACAGGTGGATTTGTAATAAATACCTCGTATATATATGTTGAACTTCTTTCGCACTGTACGTGGCGATCCGTGCTAATCGGAACACAAAAAGTATATATATTCCAATAGCTTCGTCGTTAAGGCGACTGATAGCAATAATTGCAGGAAGACCTTGATAATAATCATACTAATAACGAAGTCTGCAATGTCGGGGGCTCAGGATAGATCGAGTTACGTGTAAAGCAAAAGTCATGCCCAACAACAACAACAGCATAGCTCGCTCGGCGAACGGAGACAATCCACAGGATGCGCGCAATCGGGAATCTCGGCACGGGGGGGGAGAGGGCTCGGGGAGGCCGAGAGCTGACCTGGAGCGGCGCGGGGCGACGACCCCGTGACCCCATCGGCCTCGCCTCGCCGCGGCAGCTGCTGCAGGTCCATGGGGCAGTCGCCGCGCTCGTGGTTACTGCAAGGACACGCGAGGTCACGGGGTCACGGGGTGACGGGGTCACGTGCTGACCGGCACATCACAGGTGCTCACTAACTCACACCACACACAGGGTCACGTGGTGACCAGAACACCACACAGGTGCTTACTCACACCACACACAGGGTCACGGGGTCATGGGGTGACGGGGTCACGTGCTGATAGCACACAGGTGCTCACTATGTATGCTAATCGGAGGTTTTCAACCTGCATTTGAAAGTGCATAGCTCCAGTGGCTTCCTTACGTCGGAAGCAAGAACGTTCCAGACGGCTGTAGAAGCGCATCTAAAGGTGCGCGATGCAAAGACCATCTTTGTTCTAAGGTTAGCCAACAGTTGCTGCTGCGAGGTTCACTGGAGTTTGCGTGACGAGATCAGCAAGGTACTATGGTTCATTTGTGCCAAGCACTGTGTGTACAATTAGTGCGACCTCATAACAATGTATTTGTTCAGCAACCGGAAGCCAATGCAGCTCAGCGAGCACCGGACGGACACGGTCAGATCTTGCAGTGCGCGTCACGACGTGTGCCAAAGAATGTTGTACACGCTGCAGCTGGCTAAAGTTTTTAGCAGACGTCCCATAGGGTAGTGATTTGCGATAATCGAGCCTTGTCGTTACTACGCTACACTCCACCGTGTTTGCTATGTCAAGACTCAATAATGGTCGAATGTGTCGTAGAGATATGAAAATGGCAGGGCCTGACTTTATATTGCGCGTGGCGATCAAACTACACATTCTGGTCGAGTATGGTGCCGAGGCTCTTTAGATGAGTAGAAAACTGAATCCTTGAAAGTCCGCGACCGCTACAACCGATTATTTCAACCTGGATTTAATAGTGGCTTCTATTATGGGAAGGAAGAGCATTCCAGACGGCCGCAGAAGCACATCTGAAAGCGTGGGGTGCAGTGTAACACGATGCACGGGATCACGTGCTAACCGGCACACCACACAGGTGCTCACTAACATCACACAAAGGGCCACGGACTGACAAGGAAAGCACACACGTGCTTACTAGGCATGTATGACCAATTTGATGGATGTGAAAATTCCCAAAACATGAAGAGATGTTTTGTTTGGACTGATCTGGAAGCATCGCGTCAGCCAGACGACAATGCAAACAATTAAATGAAAAACACCAAAACCTCATTTAACGCACCGAAGCAACACACGAGCGCTCACCGACGTGACACACTCGGCTCAACGTGCTGACTGAGCGAACCCCACCGCTCGGGTGCCGTTCACCACGCCGCGATTCACCGACGCACCGCGCCTCCCCCTGCTGCCGCGTGGGGGCCGCACCTGAGCAGGTAGTTGACCCAGACGATGTTCTTGTCGCCGCCGGCGTTCTTGACGTTGATGGAGACGGTGGCCAGCGACTGAATCCACACGTAGCCGCCGCGCCGCTGCATCCAGCGGTAGTACTGCGTCACGCACTGGCCCTTGTTGATAACTGCGGCGGGAGTGACGTCACAGCGAGGATCGCGGTGTCACCGCAAGCGCCGCGGTGACATCACGCACACCGTGGCAGTGCCACAACGTTGTCACACACCGTGGGATAGTCACACACCGTGGCATTGTGACACTGAGGTGTCACACATACCCTGGTGGCGTTACACTGCTTCCGCACACGCAGCGTCGTCTCACCGCATCGTCACATCGTGCCACACGGAAGCATCATACCACTGCAGTGTCACACAGATCAGCAACGTCACACACCGTGGTGGTGGCACGCACCCAGGCGTTAGCCCACACACCGAGGCATCACACCCAACGTGGAGGCATCACACACGCAGCGGTGACGTTCCAACCTCCACATGATCACACACAGAGGCGTCACACACACCGGGGTATAACACACTGAGGCATCGTCACACAGAGTAGCGACGTCACACACCAAAGCGTCGTCACACACTGAGGTGTCATCACACCACGGCGGGGGCGGCATCACACACCGTGGCATCCTCACACACCACGGTGTCATCACAGACCGCAGCGTCATCACACACCGAGACATCGTCACACCGCGCCATGACACACCGAGACGTCATACCGAGCCATCACACACTAAGACATCGCACTGCGCCATCACATGCCGATACATCTTCACACCGTGCCATCACACCACGAGGCGTCGTCACATATCACAGCGGTGTCACACAGATCAGGGACGTCACAAACTGCTTCCTCCTGTTCCTCCAGACTGCATCGGTCACTTGGAGGGTGTGCACCCTGGTTAATTGTGTCTCTGCACTGGATACAGATAAATACATAGTAAGGAAATAACAACAACGATATTTATACATCGCATCGTCCTGGCCACCGTTCCGAGCGAGAGGCCGTGCGGGGGGGGGGGGGGGGGGGCGGCTTCTCGCGTGCCGAGGGATCTGCGCGGCGCGACGTACGGTCGACGTGGCAGTGCCGGATCGCCTCCACGTCCTCGGCGTGGACGAAGTGGTAGCAGCTGCGCCCCAGCAGCTCGCCAGGAGACATGTCCATGAACTCGCTGACCCTGCGGCAGCGAGGTCGGAGCGCGCACACACATACACACACACAAAGATCACCCGTGTAGACCTTCACAGACTGTTGGGGTGGGTGGCCTGGTGCGATGTTTACACACCGCACCAGGTACTCAATTGAGGCGACCTCGGGGAGGAGGCCCAGCACCGGTTCAAATCATCGTCACTGGTGTTGGCACTGAGCGGGAATCGAACCCGGGTTGCTGGGTTCATAGCACAGAGTGTTAACTACTACACAACACACGCACACACAACCACAACAACTGCCATTCGCTACTAAGTGGCGGTGACGTCACCACGGCGCTTGTGCCAGGCTATGTGTACACGCACACACATACGCGTGCATACACACATGCAGGAACACGCGCGCACACACACAAAACAAAGATCCCCCGTATAGTCTTAACAGACTGTTGGGGCAAGCGCTGTTAGTGAGTGTCTATGAAGGCCGGCACGGCACACGAGGGGGTAGGTGGCCAACACCACGCGCAGTCGCCTTTGTCTCCCTAGTGGCTATCTTTACACATCGCACCAGGTACTCATTTGAGCCCAGGACCAGCTCTGATAATCGACACTGGTGTTGGCCGTGAGCGAGTCGCCAGGTTCGGAGCGCAGACACACACACAAAGACACACGCACACACACACAAAGACACACACGCACACACACAAAAAGACACACACGCACACAAAGACACACACGCACACACACACAAAGACACACACGCACGCGTGCTCACCTGTTCTCACAGTAGACGATCTTGAGGTCGAGGTCGAGGCGCGTGACGAACATGTGGCAGTCGACGCGCACCTCGCTCAGCGTGGGGGGCGGCAGGGCATGCGCCAGCGCCACGAGGCCCAGCAGCGGCGTGGGCGACGGTGGCAGCGCGTGCGACAGGGGCAGCCGCACCCGCAGCCGCCCCGTCACATGGATCACCTGGGGGGGAGGGGGGAGGTCACGGCTGGGGTCACGGTGGGGGTCGGGGAGCTAAGTGGGGTCGCATGCAGATGGTGAGCGTCGGGGTGGTGTCCCAAAACCCAGGGAAACTGAAGATCAGCACAGAGTGAGTGTGACGAGCCTAACATTAAAACTACCAGTAACATATCTAAGAATCACAGTTCAGAGACAGACAACGTCCGGTACCATTAAAATAATTAAAATACGAAAAAAGTCAAACTTAAAATCTCACCAATGGTCCTCATGCTATCCAGGACACTTGTTGCGGTGTTGTTATTCCAGTGCCCATAATTATTTAATTTTAAACACGGCAAGCACCAACTGAACGCCGCGAGGAAAAAGTTTGCAATTTAAAATAACGACGTTTCCAGGTGAAATATGCGAGACAACTCAAGCCCCGACCTGCACCGGCTCGCACCCGTTCAGGATTGAGAGGTCAGCGAAGGGATTGGGAGGGGGGGGGTTTGTGGACGGGGTGGGGGGGTGGGGGTAGGGCACCTTGAAGCCCGAGGCCTTGACGTGCAGCCCGCGCTTGGTGAGCGTCGACTTCATGCGCAGGAAGAAGGAGCGCTCGAGGGGCTGCTCGGCGGTGATCATCGTTGGGGCCACGGGCTCCACTGCGGCACACGGCGACAACAACAACCTCATCATCATCATCATCGCCACCGTCGTCGTCGCCAACGTCGTCGTCGTGAGCCACGCTCTACCCACCGCTGCACGAAGGCCTCCCCCTCCCCAAGCCGTGGCCATCCCTCGCTTGTCCCGCGAGACAATAACCCAGCCACGCCGCGCGCGCGAGCAAATTTCATCATCGCTCCATCTTCGGGTTGGACTTCCCTCCTTTTGGCTGACGCTCCATCGTTGGTCTTGACCAACCATCCCCTCGACGCCTTTAACCCACACGGACGACTCTTTAATAATTCGCGTCGCTCTTTTTTGAAAAGCGCGCAAAAGGAGCGCTTCAGACATGTTTTCGCAGGAGGCTCTCAAACGAAAAAACGTGAACACGTAAACACGCGGCAGTGTGCGCCCGCCAGAGACGACGCGGCGGGCTCCGTGATGAACGGGGCGCTTCACGAGCGCTGGCGGCGGCGACGACGGCGGCGTTGGCCCTCCCCACAGACGGGCGCCCTCTGCGGCCCCCGACGCCATGAGTCCGTGATATCGAGTTTCATGATGCGACGATTATCACGATGCTGGTTTTCCGTGACTCTGCGGCCGTGTTTCCCACTCCGTCGTTTCGTCGTTGCATCTCGCTACGTCCAGCGGGGTCGCAGGCGAGTTCAACTCTATTTGCTAAACTCCAGTTTGCTAAACTCCAGTTTGCTAAACTCACGCCTGCTGTGGGTCTTCTAGCTATTGCCAACGTATGCTCTGTAGTGTGGTTAACGCAATGCGGCTGTCAGCCTGGGCCGTAGATTGTGATGGAGCAAGGGAGCCAGCGCGTGTTTCATGATGGGTAATGGCTGCCTGTTTACAACTCCGATTTTTGCTTTCGTCGTTTCGCATCGCATTTCGTCATGAAACGAGACGCAAGTTATAACACGGGCCACTTTAACACGGGGGACTTTAACAAGGGCGGTCACGATGATAGTCGACCATTGATGGGACAACAGAAACGACGGCGCAAGATTCTTAAATCCCCTACCACCGCACGTCCACCCAGCGGCGGTATGAACGGTTTCGCCACACGTAGCCGATCGGCAGCTCACGAGTGGCGGTGGGGTAAAGTGTGGGTACTCGCAACACCTTCAAAGGCGTCTGGCCAGCGTGGACGAGTAGGCCGAGAAGAAATACCCTCTCCCTAGAGGTGGCTCTCTGGCGCTCCCCCCTTAGAGCGGAGGCCCTTCCGCCGGCAGGAGCGTGGGCAAACAGTTGCGGGGGCTGCGCCTTTACCACCGCCGTCGTCTCGTCGCCACGTCGCGGCAACCGTACACCACGTGGGGGGTTGGGGGGAGGTGGGGGGTGCGAGCCGCGGGTATCAAGGCACAAGCGCGCGCGCCGCAGCCATAACAAGGGAGCGCTGTTTAGTCTCCGGAGGGGGGCCGCTTGCGCGCGGAGCAGGGGAGACGAAAGCTCCTCCCCCGGTCCCCCCCCCCCACCACCCACCGCCATGCGCGTGCGCGTGCGGCCGCGTGTTGTCCGACGTTTCGCCTCCACGTCACGTGCTCGGGAGCTTCTCCGACGACGTTGCTTCCGAATGCCGGCGGTCATCGGCACCGCAGATTGAAGACGCGTCTTCGGAATCCAGTTCCTGAAGGAGGCCTCCCCCCCAACAGGTGGAGTGAAACGTCGGACATCGTGCCGAACAACACCGCACTGCAAATTCCGGGGATTGTGGATTTTATCAGCGCCACCGATTGATTGTCGGAAGAATTTGGAGGTTTGTGGCATTTACGATCGACCCATTTGTTCAAGGAGTGAAGACGCAGGGAGGGATGAGAGTGAAGCCCTGGCAGAGGTGGACCCAGTCGGTCCGGGGTCCACGGTAGGTGGGGGGGGGGGCGGCGCCAGCCACGGTTGATTCAACGCACCGCGCTATGAAGCACCACTGACTCGCACCATCACCCGGAGAAAAATATACGCGACCACAGGGAGAGAGACAACGCAAACTCCAAATATGTAGAGGACGTCAGCGTCATGATCGAACCCACCACCTCCTCCATACCAGGCGAGGGCGTTAACATCTCCTCGCCACCGTGGTGCCCATCCCTGGCCACGGCCAACATCGGTGGCATGGGTGAAGAATGGCCAAACGAACCCTCCCCTTGACCAACGCGGTGGAGGGAGTTATTCATCCAGTGCTGGATTGACTTGGGAGTCCCGGGGGAGACCGGCATTGGGGATGACTCCTCAAGTAAATAGCAGAGAAGTCGAATCGCCCAAGTGGATTCACGATTGTCTTCCACCCGGATGAAAAACACGCAAACCCTCGCAAGTGTTGCAGGGCCCAGGACGAGCCACATAACTCCGTGACCTTTCGGCGATGTCTCGGATGAACCCTGTGAACCCTTTTCGCAACCACGAGACAACCCCAACCCCCCCTCACCCCCCGCCACGCGCCCCCACGCTCTCCAACGAACGGCGGCGGGCGACGGCGGCCGTCGCCATGGGCGGCGCGAGCCCAGCGGGTGAAAAATTCCACATTCCTATGGCGGGAGCAAAAAAATACACCGGTTACGACAGCTAGGCCCGCCCCTATGATTGAATGGCCCCGACGTTGCGCGCGTGCGTTTCTCACCGCCGCCTCCGCCGCGCTCTGGAATGTTTCCTCGAGCGAGCGGGCGGGCGAGCGAGCGGGCGGGCGGGCGGGATTGTTCGCGACGAGCAGCAGCGCCGCGGGGAATTTTCAGCAGGTACAGTGCACGCACGTGTACAGTGCGCGCACTGTCCCGGACACGCACCGTCGGTACCCGGCCCTCGGTCCGCAGCGGAACGGCCGTCGGGTCGATGGCTCCGCTCCGGCTCGGGACAAGCGCGCGCGGCACGGTGTTACTCTGCTCCGAGCTACACGGCGGTGGGAGGCGGCGGCAGGACGAGAGAGGGAATGCGAACGCCGTGGCTGACCTGGGGACGTCCTCCGTGCCACGGGAGGACAGCGAATGAAGTCCCCACTGGGAATTCGGACAACTGGACGCCGCTGGGTGGGGGGGGGGGAATCCCCGACGCGTCGTTCCAGAGCAGTTTTATCACGGGCAGAGCTGAACAGAATCAAAGGTGCGTTCACCCACAGCGTTGGGAAAGGACGCGGCTCGGAGAGAGGGAAACAGGATTGCTGGCGCAGCGGTTAGCGCATCGCCCTATAAAGGCTGGTTACGGCTAACATCAGTGGCGAGTGAGACGTGCGTGGGCGCCCGTACACTTCAGCTCACACTGACCGTGGGGGTCTCGGTGATTATTCCCCGCGGGGACTCCGGTTAGAGGCTCTCCCGTGCGGAAGCCAAACTTTCATGGACGGACTTGACCAAACATCCCGATGCAGCAGCACCCTCCTGAACGGGAGTCTTGGGACTCGGCGGGGCTCCGATGGATAGATGAATGGCATTGCTGTTGTTGTTGTTTCCGTGTGAACGCTGCAGGAGTTGTGAAAAGGAAGCAATGGGCGACCGTGGCTGCATCAACGTTAACGCCAGCAGTGACCTGTCAACCTTGACCTCTAGCACCCCACCCACCGACCCAACCAGCCACCCACCTACCCAACCAGCCACCCACCCACACACCCAACCAATCACCCACCGAACCACCCACCCCTAACCAATTACCCACCCACCCAACCACCCAACCACCCACCCAACCACCCACCCACTCACTCAACCAACCACCGACCCACCCACCTAACCAATTACCCACCCAACCAACCACCCACCCACCCAACCACCCACCCACCCAACCACCCACCCAACGAACCACGCACCCACCTAACCACCAAACCACCCACCCAACCACCAAACCACCCACCCAACCACCAAACCACCCACCCACCCACCTAGAGAACCCGCCTCCGAACAGACGCCACTCTGGGGGCGGGGGGCAGGGAGCCGCCACCGCCCCCCAGGTGACCGGTCACGACTCCCCGGCGAGGCGGCGTACCGGTGTCGGGGGTCTCGGGCCCGGACGAGGTGGGGGAGGAGCCGTCGCCGGCGGCGTGGCCCCCCGCGGCGAGCTGGGCACCCCGACAGGGGGGCAGCCTCATGCCCAGGTGCTCGGCGAGCTCGGCGTGGTCACCCGGGTGCACGTACTCGAACACGCTGCTACCCGTCATCTCCACCTGCACGCACGCACATATCCCCCAGGTAGCCTCTCATAAGCTGTATGGGGCAAGTGCTGTTCGCGAGAATCTATGAAGGCCGGCACGGCACACGTGGGGGTGGGTGGCCAGCGTCGCGCCCGCCCACCTTTGTCTCTCCGGTGGCGGTGTTTCTACACACCGCAACAGGTACTCATTTGAGGCTGAGTCGACCTAGGGGAGGAGGCCCAGGACCGGTTCAGATAATCGTCACTGATGTTGGCCGTGAGCGGGAATAGAACTCGGGTCATCAGGTTCTTAGTGCAGCGCGCTAGCAGCTACACTACCGCTCCCCACACACACAAAAAAGACAAAGATCCCCGTGTAGTCTTAACAGACTATTGGGGTAAGTGCTGTTAGCGAGCACCTATGAAGGCCGGCACGGCACACGAGGGGGTGGGTGGCCAACACCACTCCCGGCCGCCTTCGCCTCCCTAGCGGCGATGTTTACACATCACACCAAGTACTCATTTGAGGCTGAGTCGACCTAGAGAAGGCCAAGGACCAGTTCAGATAATCGACATTGGTGTTGGCCGTCAGCGGGAATCGAACCCGGGTCGCCAGGTTCGTGGTGCAGCGCGCTAACCGCTACACTACCACTCCCCACCACTCTCACACACACACACGTACACACACGTACACACACGTACACACACACGTACAGACACTCATCAAGTAGCGTAAGTGGAATGAAAAGTCACTCGCATCCCCAGTGCACTCTCACCTCCCCCTCAACCCCACCCGCCTCCGGCCCCCCTCTCACCTCCCCCTCCGTGAACTCTCCCCCGCCAAGCCCACCGCTGACTCTCATCTCGCAGCGTGCGTGACAAAGCGAGTGTGTGTACAGCACGGGCTGTGTGTGTGTGCGGCACAGGCTATGTGTGTGTGCGGCACAGGCTATGTGTGTGTGTGGGACACGGGCTGTGTGTATGTGTGCAGCACGGGCTATGTGTGTGTGTGTGCGGCACGGGCTGTGTGTGTGTGTGGGACACGGGCTATGTGTGTGTGTGCGGCACGGGCTGTGTGTGTGTGTGCAGCACAGGCTGTGTGTGTGCGTGCGACACGGGCTATGTGTGTGTGTGCAGCACGGGCTATGTGTGTGTGTGGGACACGGGCTGTGTGTGTGTGTGCGGCACAGGCTGTGTGTGTGCGTGCGACACGGGCTATGTGTGTGTGTGTGTGTGCGGCACGGGCTATGTGTGTGTGTGGGACACGGGCTGTGTGTGTGTGTGCGGTACGGGCTATGTGTGTGTGTGGGACATGGGCTGTGTGTGTGTGTGTGCGGTACGGGCTATGTGTGTGTGTGGGACATGGGCTTGTGAGTAGAGATGAACAGGAGCCACGGCCAGAGCAATGAGAGGTAGACTAGATGTGGTATGTACGTATGTATGTTGAACTTCTTTCGCACCGTACAGAGCCAGATGCGCTAATCGGAGGTGTGGGGCAAGGACACACGAAAGACAAAAAGCACTCCTAAAGAAATTCGTTCTCACTTCAGATGAAAAAATACGGTGGTGCGCTTGCCGGGGCGCCGTGATATGTTCTGGGTCGCCGACGCCGATGAAGCCGACCGTAGCGAGCCCCCGATCGCAGGCGAAAGGTGTGGACGAGACGGCCGGACACCCTCTTAGTGACGAGATGTGAGCTTCCTCGCCTGCTATGTAGGAGGTTGTGGTTTCGATCCCGACCCTGACACCTGCTGTATATTTGGAGTTTGCGTGTCTCTCTCTCCCCGTGGTGGTCGCTGGATTTTTCTCCGGGTCCTCCGGTTTTTCTCTCCACATTTAGAATGAACGTGCGCATAGAGTTTTTGGCTGCTGTAAATGTCCACGTGATAAGCCACTTCGTTGCGCTATCATCTGTGGTGGCCAGGTCGCTTCTGAAAAAGAGCTACACAGCTCAGTGGGCCTTTCCTGGTAAAAGAGAAAAAAATTGTTTAAGAATAAAAATGTGTTTACTGCTTAGTCTAGTGGAAGGGCCAGCGGTGGCGCGAGCAAAGCGATTGCGGGGCTGCGCCTGTAGCCGCAGGTGCACGAGCGCCCCGGCGATGTCGCCGTGCCGGTCTTTGTTTTGAATTTCCGAACGCCACAGATCCACGCGTCACGCGGGAGCCACGTCCCCTTCACGGACCCCGTCGGAACGCGCGCAGCGGTGGCGGTAGGTGGCGGTGGCGGCGGTGGCGGCGCTAAGCGGCCGGCGCTCGCGAAGTGGGTGGTACCGTAATGTGAGCGCATGCCACGGACCGCTTGCGCGCGCCACAAAATCAATGGGAGTATCGCGGCGAGCGCCCTGACATTTCGTCGTAATGCCAACGCTCCTGGGCGCGCGCAAGCCTTGACCTTCACCGAGTGACGAGCGCGAACCGCTCGTCATCGCCACGAGGTGCGATCCCAGTGCCGAGGGGCCCGGGGAACAGTCCCAGTGTGGAGGGAGCGAGTGGGCAGAGCCCCGCGGGGTGAGAGGCTGGGCTGGGCCCCGCGGGCGGCCGGGCCGATGTCGCGCGATCCCTGAAAACACCCCCACAGTGAAGGCCAACCCTCTCCCTCCCTCCTGTCAGCCCCCCATCCCCCCCTCCTCCCCGCCCCACCCCCCTTCATGGCAGCACCATGAGACGGATCACCTCATTTACAATCCCTTGAGAAGGATCATCTCGATGACGCCCCTCTCACTCTCTCCCTGCCATGTCTCTCTCTCAAGTGGCCGTGTGTCTTTATCGATCTCTATCCACGTCTCTCTCCTTGCATCTCGAATCCCTAACCAGATGTTAATTCCCTCGCCTGGTATGAAGGAGGTTGTGGGTTCGATCCCGACCCTTGACCCCTGTATATTTGGAGTTTGCATGTTCTCCCCGTGGTCACGTGGATTTTCTCCGGGTCCTCCGGTTTTCCCTTCCACATTTAGAATCAACATTCATTTCGAGTATATTCTTGGTTCTTTCGGTAAAGTCACGTAGGTAGAAAATCAAAACGACAAAATAAAATAAAAAATTTATTGAAAATAATAAAAGCAAAAAACCCACGACGTTTCGATCGCAACACAAGCCGTCTTCATCAGGTGGGTTTTTTACTTTAATTATTTTAAATGTATTTGTAATTTTTAATTTTATTTTAATTTTATTATTGTTATTTTCTATCTACGTGACTTTACCGAAAGAACCAAGAATATGAATTCCTGCCGTCACGAAAGTTAAGTCAAAATTAATTTCGAGTATTTGGCTGCTATAAATGTCCACGTGACAAGCCACTCGTGAGCCATCGTTTGTGACAACCGGGGTCGCTTCCGAAAAACAGCTACGGAGCTCAATGGGCCTTACGCCGGCAAAAAAAAACGTAAATTCAGTCAGGTCCGTCTGGGTCGGCGACCCGGAATATTTGACCACACCCAGCACCCCACGTCCAGGATGACTCTCGCTGCGGCTGCGGCAAAAACCCGGCTCCCAATCCGCTCCGGCTCTGCGGTCACCGGGAGCTTCCGCCGCACACATCCCGGGCACTTCCCTGCGACGTTGAGCAGCACCTCCGGAGGTTCCGTTTTGTAAGTGTTTTAGGGAAGAGGATCGACAGCGAGAGAAAACCACGGTGCTGTCGTTGCAGGCTTTAGCGCCGTGGCCGCGTGGGGTCCTGGGCTAGCTGCCTGCCGCCTCCATGACCAGAGAGAGACGGCCGTGTCACTAAGAGGAGGCCGGGCGGCCCAGATGTTCACAGACGCCGAGCCGGCAACGCTCAAGAGCCTGGGTTCAAATCCAGATTTGAGTCTTTGCCTCCGATTGAACGGGGGTTTCTCAGGTGCGGCGAGAAGATAGCTTCAGACCCGATCACCGAAAAAAAACCCCATCCCATTAAAATCTCATATCGAACAGAGAGGATCCTTGCCGATGAACGTCGAGCAGTTCATCAGCGGTGGTTTGAAGCCGGTCCAGAGTTTGCTTGTGTTGGACCAACGCTGCGGAAATGATGCAAGCCTTGAGACGGCTACGTGGCTGATGAGACGTGTAGAAAAATACAAATGTTATTTATGCAGAGGGACAAACATGGCAAGGAGGTGTCATTGTCTGCTTCGCTATTTTATTAAACTCAATGAGTTTCTGCGCCTCTCTCAATGCAAGATGCCGACTAACTCTTTGTCTGCTACAAACTTCTTCACAAGTGCTGCTTGTTGCTGGCCGCTTGGCGAGACTCGGCGCGTTTTAAGTCCCCTCCGCTGACTCGGCGCCAGCGGGAGGCACCGCCACCCCCGCTGATTGCCGCTCACAGCCGCTTAAAGTTCAGAGCGGAGGGGGCAGCGGAGGAGGCGGAGGGGGTGGAGGAGGTGGAGGAGCAGGAGGGGGTGGAGGGGGTGGAGGGGGCGGAGAGGATGGAGGGAGCAGAGGGGGTGGAGGGGAGGGTTGGGGCATTTCGCGCTAAGGAACCGGAGTTCTCCCCATCACTGAGACAGCGCGTGGAACGAGAGTCGGGAATTATCACACCCGCAAAGATGTGCAAACACTTGTTACGCCGAGCCACGCCGAGCCACGCCGAGCCACGCCGAGCCACGCCGAGCCACGCCGAGCCACGCCGAGCCACGCTGAGCTGACACGGCGATCTCACGTCCCCGGCACGCCGCCACCGCCGCCACCCGTGGAATTTCTCGCGTCATTCTCATGCAAACGAGGACGACCTCAGGGGCGCGGGGACTGGGGGACGGTCCCAGTGGGGAGGGGGTGCGGGGGGGGGAGGTGGTTCTTGGGGAAGGATGGGGTTTTGGCCAGACGCTTCATACAGAGAAAAAACTCGTCACCGTCGTCGTCGTCGTCATTATCGGTGGCAGTGCCCTCTAGACTCGAGTGGAGACAACGTCGTCCCGTCGATGGTGGTGGCCGTGTCACTGGCTTACCCAGGAGAGTTTCACCAGGAGTCCAAACGAATTGTTTTTTAACACATTCCTGCGGAGGGAGCTGGTAGGAACGTTGGGTTGCTCGATCAGTGGCCAGGGTCAATGGCGGCGTGGTGTATTCCGCAAATATGGCCGACTGTGATGGTGGGCACAAGCCGGCGTGAGTAGGTTAAACGTTGAGTTTTATAAGGGCACCACGGGGTGACCAGCCCCTCCCCACCCAGCCCCACCCCACTCTCCCCTCTCCACCCTCCCCACCCAGCCCCTCCCCACCCCACCCTCCCCACCCAGCCCCACCCCACCCTCCCCACCCAGCCCCTCCCCACCCTCCCCTCTCCACCCAGCCCTACCCCTCCAATTTTTGGATGCACGACGGACGGACACAATAATCCCCTGTGGGCTGGTGTAACCAGGAGGTTCCTACCAGTATTACACCAGGTAAGGCCCGGCTGAGCTATATGATCTATACTCTTTGGTTCTTTCGGTAAAGTCACGTAGGCATAAAATAAATTAAATCACGACGTTTCGATTGCAACACAAGCAATCATCATCAGGTGGGAAAACCACAGCAATACATTTCTTTGCTGAAAAAAAAATTCTTGCGGCTTATCACGTGGAAATGTATAGTCGCCAAAAACTCTAAACACACGTTCATAGATGTGGAGGGGGAAAACCGGAGGACCGGGAGAAAAATCAACGCCGCCACGGGGAGAGGGAGAGACACGCAAACTCCAAAAATACAACAGGCGTCAGTAGTTGGGATCGAACCCACAACCTGCTGTACACCAGGCGAGGTAGTTGACATCTCGTCACCGTGGCGCCCTTCTCGTCACCGTGAGAGTCTCACCGTCAGAGTCTCGCCGGGAGAGTCTCGCCAGAGCCACACATTGGGAAGTTTGGTAAAATATTAAATTGTATTCAAGGAGAGTTTAACTGCGTGTGGGAAGAATCACAGATTACGTGGAACAAACCGCCCACGCATCCAGAGGGGATAACGAGCAACGGGGATAACGAGCTACGGGGATAACGAGCTACGGTCCTCTACACAGATGGGGGTGGGTGGGGGAGGGCGGTGGGGGGGAAGGATGGATTTAGTGAAGGATGGAAGGAGTGAGGGAGAGAATGAGAGAGCGAGGGAGGGGGAAAGGAAGTGAGGGAAGGAAGGGGGAGGGAAGGGGGGAGGGAGGAAGGGGGGAGGACGGGAGGGGGGAGGAAGAGGGGGGGAGGGAGGGGGCGAGGGAGGGTGGAAGGAAGGGGGAGAGGGAGGGGGGGAGGGAGGGAGGAAGGAAGGGAAGATGGAGGGAGGGGGGAGGGAGGTGGGGGTAGGGTCTGTCACCTGTGAGAGGCCCAGGTAGATGGACACCGTCTCAGAGATGTAGAGGAAGCGGCCGTCCTGCGTGAGCGCGAACACAAAGCCGTCCAGTGCCTGCGGACAAGCGAGACACAGACACAGTGAGACACAGTGAGATACAGTGAGACACAGACACAGTGAGACACAGTGAGACACAGACACGGCGAGACACAGACAAGTGAGACAGTGAGACACAGACACAGCGAGACACAGTGCGACATATAAAGTGAGGCAAGACACGGGGTCAGAGATTCCCAGCCGCACCGCGCGGCGCAGCGTCACGGTTGGACTCCCGCTCCGGGCCGCAGCTTCAATGGCGATGACATCACCACGACGCCGCTCGCACAACACGCTCGGTCGCGTCTGTCAATCCACTGCTGGATGAATGCCTCCCCACGCCATGTCGCTCATGCGAGGCGTTTGACCAAACTCCGCCAGGCTGGTCAGTGCTGGTGCGTGAAAGGCGGGTGGGGAATGGGACACAGTGGCGGACGACCCTTGGGGCAAATTCACATATCGCCGGCGTTCGGGGCGTGACCGGGAATCGAGCTCGGGTTGCTATCGGGCTCGCGGCGCAGCGTGCCGACCGCGAGCTCAGCCTCCTCCCGCTCGGCGCCACGGAAGTTCAAATCCCCATCCATGGATCCGCGTCGCCGGCGCCTTGCCCGCGGGTTTTCACCGCCGCGGCGAAATCCCTGCGGCTCCCTGCGGCTTCCTGCTCTCTCTCCCCCAACGTCAACCGCCGATTGCCGCAATCGGGAACCGCGCCGATCCCGTCCCCGGCACGCGAGCCGCGGTGCGACGGCTCCGGGGGGGGGGGCGGCGGCGCTCGCGATCGAACGAACGCCGGGAACGGCGGCTCGATAGCGAGAGCGGGGGGGGGCTAAGAACTCCCCCTGCCTCTCTCGCCCCGTTTTCAAATGTCCGGCGCCGCGGATTTATCGAGGGCCAAGCTCCGCTTGTAAGGGCAGCCACGAGCCTCCCGCGGAAAAATCGATAGTTTCATCAGCATCATCAGCATGCGCCACGGGGGAGAGATTCCGAGAGTCGATAGGCCGCTGCCCCGGGCAGAGGCAGCAGACACGGACAGCAGACGCAAGCAGAAACAATCACCGCCACTACCGCCAACACGACCACCACCACCACAACACTACCACCACAAAGACATAGATCCCCCCGTATAGCCTGTAACAGACTGTGGGGCAAGTGCTGTTAGCGAGCACCTATGAAGGCCGGGACGGTACACGAGGGGGTGGGTGGCCAGCATCCACGCCCGACCGCCTTTGTCTCCCCCAGTGGCGATGTTTACACACCGCACCAGGTACTCATTTGAGGCTGAGTCGACCCAGGGGAGAGCCCAGGACCGCTGCAGATGTTCGTCATCAATGTTGGTCATGAGCAGGAATCGAACTCGGGTCGCCGAGTTCGTAGCTGCAGCGCGCTAACCGTTGCGCCACCGCTCCTCACTACCACCAACGCTACCACTACTGCCGCCACGACTACCACCACCATCACCGCCACCACTCCTACAAACGCTCCTACCACTAACACCACCACCACCTCCACCGCTAACAACAACGCCGCTACTACCAGCACATCAATAATGGCACCACCACTACCAACGCCACCACAGCCACTGCTGCAATAACATCCTCAACCGGCTGCACGGCGCCTCACCAGACGGTGCCTTGCTACTCGCCACGCGGCACACCTCACAGAGCACCTCACCAAACACACAGCGCACTCACTCCTCACCACACATCGCCTCACTATTATCGCACAAATGACACACCTCACTCCTCATCTCACTCCTCATATCACTCCTCACCTCAATCCTGACGTCACCTCACTCCTCAAAACATTCCTCACCACACTCCTCACCACAAATATCACCTCACTCAACTCACTACTACTCTTTACCTCACTCCACACCACACAGCTCACCACACTCCTTGTGACGCCTTAAACAAACGCAAACTTTTTTTTTATCTTACCAGGCAAGGCCCACTTAGCGATACAAATGATAGCTCAACGAAGTGGCCTACGGTGTGGTAATGTACAGCGGCCAAATCCTCTCTACGCGTGATGCCGATTCTCAATGCGGAGAGTGAAAACCGGAGGACCCGGAGAAAAATCCACGCGACCACGGGGAGAGAGACACGCAAACTCCAGATGCACAGCAGCAGGCGTCAGGGTCGGTCGGGATCGAGCCCACACGGCCTCCTGTGCACCAGGCGAGGGAGTTCACATCTCGCCACCACGCTCCTCATGACCCCTCGCACCCATCCCATCTCCCGTCTGGTCACCCGGTGCAAATGCAACCCCCCCCCACCGACCCGGGCGTGCGCTCTGAGCGCGGGGGGCGAGCGCTGGTGGCCGTTTGGGTTAGAGCGCGTAACTATAAGTGTGTCAGTTTCACACGTAGACTTTCGCGACCAATATCCATCTACGCCTCTATATAAGGAACGAAACGGGTGGACTTCTCCACAAATCTGTCTGTCGCCTGATGAAGCTAGTTGTAATTACTGGCGAAACGTCGTATTGAGATTGTAAATGTTGTGGCTTGGCTCTCCAACACACAAGTGTAGTGCTGTACTAGTGACGAATTGGCACGTTCTGTTTACGTGACAACCCTTACTAGTTGGCTGTGTCGGGTGGTGGCGAGTTTTAACAACACATTTATATATTTACGCGACCTAATCGCCCCCCCCCCGTCCCCTCTATTAAGCATAATCTGCTGCTGTTTGCGAGCTCGCTGGACCGGCTTTGCCCGTCTAAGCCCCCATTGAGGCATCGTCACCGTGCCCCCCCCCTCCCTGCCTTTCTCTCTCTCCCGTGCTGGCACAGCGCCAGAGGGAGCCTCCCCCGTGTGCGAACGCCTCGACCGGCGCACGCGGCACGACACCACCCCCCCCTCCCCACCTGGCCCTCTCGGGAAGTCGCAATTCCGAGAAAAATCGTCCCGGAGGAAAATGTAGCCCGTAATCATACGCCGGCGTTTTATCCTCGCCGTATGCTAATGAGCGGATCGTCTCCGGCTCGACGGACTCCTCTCTCGAAGCGACCGCGGGCCGCTCTACTCGGGGCGTTCACGCGGCCCCCGATGATTGAGGTCCGTAGCGCCCGTTGAGAATGTGTGCACGTGTCCCGCGCACGACGGACGGAGCGTCGCACCGCGTCCCGCGGCCGTCTCTGGCGCGCTAAGCGGGGCTCCCAGGCAGCGGAACGACGCGAGCCGTTTTGGGTTTTCTCTCTTTTACAACAAGAAAAAAAACTCCCAAAGTGTTCGTCAAGAAGGACTCCTTGTGGCCTTTATAGAGGAAAAATACACAACAAGAGACGTTTCGGGCGACGGCCCTTCTTCATAGCACGTGGATAAAAAAAGTAAAGGAACCATTTCCCAAAACGTTGCCTGTTATGTATTCATCGTTTGCAGTCCACGGCTTTATTGATGACGAATTGCGTCGAGTTGTTTTTGCTGAGCGTGCACCGCTGTCAACGCAGCAGCAGGATCACCAGCATCGTCTGTTGCGTCTGTTGTTGTTCTACGATCGTGGCCGCGGTTTTCCCCGCACGTGTGGCTCGCGTGGCCGCGCCCACCGAGAATTCCCGCGCGGTCTCCGATTTCCGCTGGCGGTTGGAGCCAAGCGCCGTCTTGGGGGCCCTCCGTTTGGGGGGCCTCCACCCGGGGGGGCCCCCTCCACCCAACAGCCTCGGCCCGCTCGGGGCCAGCGTTGCTCGGTTAACCCCACGTGCTCCCCCCCCCAACTCCGGCCGGCGTCTCCCTGAATCAGCAGGTGCGGGCGCCCCGTCCTGCCCGCCCCTGCCGGCCTGGCCACGGCACCGCCGCTAATCTGGCGTTCGCTGTCGGAGATGTGAATCCACGGAGCTCTGCCGGGCAGGGCGCGGTGTTGACGGAGGAGGAGGAGGGGAAGAATGTGAACGGAGCGATTGTGACGGAGGCGCCTTCTGTAACTGGCCGTGCTGCGGTGGAATTCCCGAGCTGCCCATTATTTTACATCTCCTGTCCATCACTCACCGCCTCCCCCCCCCCCCACCTGCTCCACCACCTTCTCCACAGGATTACCAAAGCTCCCGTCTTGCCGTTTGACTCCTAACCCTAATTCCCTTATTGTCTTGTCCGGAAAGCTTATCGTGGTTCTGCTACTGACACCACCGCCTCACGTGACGATGAGTCCACGCGGAACTCTCGCCCAGCAGCGCGACTCCGGCTTCAATAAAGACAAGAACAAAAGCAACGAGCTGACAGCACGTGGAAGCGGACAATATCGAGCTACCTCTTAAATACTCTTTGGTTCTTTCGGTAAAGTCACGTAGGTATAAAACAAAATAAATTAAATCACGACGTTTCGCGCGCAACACAAGCGTCCGTCATCAGGTGGGACAACCACAGCAAGAAACAGTTTCTGAAGTGGGCAAAAGGGGGCTGCTGTACCTCTTAAATCCCGTCAAGTGACCTCTCGTTTACACACAGTAGCGGGCAGCACTTGAACACCCGCCCATCTGCTGCGATTAATGTTTGTCACATGACGGCCAACCAAACATCTCGAACCATTAGGATCTGGAAATCGGTCAAATTAAATGTGGAATCATTTAGTTTTATGGGATGGGGGATTTGCTGCGTGACCATTGGCGACCGGGCCGAGTCCATCAGCTCGCCGCATTTGAGAGCCCACTTCAATCGCAACTCGCTTGCATGCAAGTCTACGAGTCCGTGTGTCATTCCGCGGGGTCTCGATTTGTGTCCGCTGCGGTCCTCTGTCTGTGGGTCTTCCAAGCGGGTCAATGGAGGCCGGGCCGAGACAATCAGCCACCTGCCCTTGAGTGTCCCGGTTTCAGCACAGTGGGTGCTTATACCCCGGACTCGAACCCAGGTCTTCGGCAGGGCCGGCTCAGCGTCTCTGACGTCTGCGCCGGTCGGCCACCTCTTTAATTTGGTTTTTCAAAATTTCTACTTCTGATGCTCAGTGACCTGACGGGCAATTCCTTCTGAAGTTCCGTTTCACAAGGATGGGGGGGGGAGGGGTTGGGAGTCCTGCCATCATTTAACCGCATTGAGCATTGCATTTGTTATTTTTCCCAATTAAAATAAAAATTCGGCCGTCATGACGGGATAATTGCCGCACGCAGAATGCGCTTTCATTAGGGCGCCGCGTTTCCATTCCGCCGGCAAACGCGAACCGCGGCGCTAATTGATCCCACGCTAATGGGTCCACGAAGGACGGCGCCGGCTATCACTCGTCACGCGGTGCGATTGTTCCAGCCGGGAGGACGCCGGACAATTCTGTCGAAATATCGTCAGAAGTTCTCGCAGAAAAAATGTCGACGGGTCAGCAGCTCGCCTCCGGGCTGGCGTGGAAGAGTAGGCCAAATGCCCTCTCTGCCAGCAGTGGCGCGAGCAGGAAGCAGCGGAGCTGCACCTTTAACTGGTCACGTTACGTCGAAGCGTGACCCGCCAACGTCGCGGCGCTCGACCGCCGCTCAAAACTTCCACAACAACCGCCAAGCCCCACCGCCCCGCCCCGCCCGCCATCCTCACGGCCGCGGTGAGATGAGCCCCCCGCCCCCTCCCCGTGCCGCCTGCCCCGGGGCGGCGCACGTGAAATTTGATTTGGGTGCGACTCCGTGACTCATTCCTGAGCCGAGCGGCGCCGCGGGCCCTCCCGGACCGCACGGACCACCGCACCGCTGCACCACCACCGCACCACTGCACCACCACCGCACCACCACACCACCGCCGCACCACTGCACTGCTGCATCACCGCACCACCACCGCACCACTGCACCACCACCGCACCACCACCGCACCGCTGCAGCACTGCACCAAAGTACCGGTGTACTGCTGCACTGCACTACCACTGTACTGCTACACTGCACCCCAAGCCTGCACTGCAACATCGCACCACCGCCACACCACTGCAGCGCCACTCCACCACACCGCCGCACTGCTTGACTCCGCCTTGTGCACCGCTGTGTTCCACCATCCTCCACCTCGCTCTCTCTCTACCTACGTCAACAACTCTCCGCCACCACCGCCTCGCTCGCCCCTCTCGCGCTCCACCTAACGGGGCCTCCGGGCTGAAGCGCGCGGCGCTGCTAGCGGAGGCCCCCGCGCCGTAAATCTGCGCGAGCGCGCCGCCCTTCCCACCGCCCCTTCTCTCCGCGGAGCGGCGGCGGCGGCGAGAGGGAGAGGAATCCCGGCCGCCACCGAGCGCCTTATGTTTCCAATTTTCCTCGGGCGCAGGGCCGTAAATTTGCCCTCCTTCCTTTGTGGCGGCGGAGTGGGCTAATCACCCGTGAATGAAAAACGAGGAGCGGCGAGGTGGCCGATTAGAGGATGGAGGGGAGGGGAGGGGACGGCGCACACGTGGCCGGCAGCTGCCGCCACCACCGCCGCCACGATCGCACCTCTTCTCTCGCGAGCGCTCCTCTTTCCCTGCGATCGCACACACGTGGCTCCTCTTCCCTCGCGAGCAAGTGCGACACTCGCTCTTTCACGGAGTAGGGCAAGTGGAAGTTCAGAGGCAGCCTCCAGCAGGGGAGCCGCGCGGACGTAGCGTCGCCTTCAGACCGAGACCCTCGGTCTGAAGATATCTTCCATCATCTCACGACATCTCTCTTCCATCTGCGATATATTGTCCGCTCCGTCACAACTCACTCGAAGTTTAAAATTCAAAAACGGCCAATCGCCCCCCTCCCTCCAGTTCGGCCTGCGACGGGGCAAGCTGGGGCTGGGACTCAGCACCGGGGTGCCAACTATGCCACTCGGTGCCGGCACTCGCCACCAGCCTGAAAAATCTTCCGACGCCTTTGAAGTTGCCGAGTTGACTCGCGCGAGACGAACGGCCGGCGCCCCTGGCCCGGCACGTCGGTAATGCGCCCGCGCCGGCTCGGCGGGCGTCCGTCTCCCGTCTCCCGTCTCATCGCGGCAACGCCCCGGAGCTCCGGCTCCAAACTGGGCTGAGCGTCAGCAGTCGTGGACGGCCTGGCCACGGACCAGCGTCAAAAACCCGCAACTGTAACCTGAGCACGCCGAGCATGCGGCTAACCCAACCGCGATGGCGCGTGGTTAATTTTCGACGCGGCGGTAATGATCGGTGGTTCCTCTTCCGAATACGGAGATCGCGGTTTTGCTCGCCGCCGTGTTTCTGAGCACAGCAGCAGTGAGCGCTCTTGGGTGAGCGCGCTGCGGTGAGAGTGCTAAGGTGAGGGCTCTACGGTGAGCACGCTAGGATACGGTGAGCGTGCCGTGCTACGCTGAGCACGCTACGGTGAGGGGTCTACGGTGAGCGCTATGGTGAGGGCGCTACGAACACAGCAGTCTGGTGAGCGCGCCACGCTATGGGGAGCGCGCCACGCTAGGAACGCGGCAGTCCAAGTTCGGTTCCCGGCCACGGATGAACACCGGCGGTCACGGCACCCCAGGCCAATCTGACTCACACTTTGCCAGCATGGGCACCCGACACGGCGTGGGGAGGCATTTCATCCAGCAGTGGAACAGTGACAACGAGCTCCCGCAAAACTCGATCGTCCGCAGGTGCACGCGATCGTTTACGAGGGATGTGGCCACGGCGGCCATCGTCATCATCGTCATTATCGTCGTTGTTGAGAACGATCCTAAACGGGCGCGCCGATCTCTCCGAGCGGCGCGATCTAATTACGTGCGTGTGGCTCTCCCATACGCTTAGAGACTCCGGTAATTCATCCCAGCCCTGCTTCAAGAGCTGCGCTGTGTGGCTGGCACATGTTCCCTCGGAGCGCGAGGGAGCGAAGGGAGCGAGGGAGCGAGGGATTGGGGGAGCGAGAGAGTGAAGGAGGGATGGAGTGAGGGAGTGAAGCAGACAGGGAGCAAAGGAGGGAGCGGGGCAGCAAAGGAGCGGGGCAGTGGGGGAGCGACGGAGCGAGGGAGAGAGGGAGGGAGGGAGCGACGGAGCGAGGGAGCGAGGCAGCAAAGGAGCGGGGCAGTGGGGGAGCGACGGAGCGAGGGAGAGAGGGAGGGAGTGGGGGAGCGAGGCAGCAAAGGAGGAGCGAGGGAGCGAGTCTGACAGCAGCGTCAATCGGAAAAGCAGAGAGCGGTAACGCCGGGCACGTGACCATCACGGCGAGCGCGCCGCATTCCTCCCCGGGACCCACCCCCAACCCACTCCCCTGAACCAGTGCCGGAGGCGGCGGTGGCTACAGGTGTCCCTGGCATCGCGCCACGAACCCCACACCCCCCCCACAAACTCCACCGTCCGTCACCGCTCCGCGCCTCCGAGCGGGAACCGGAGCAGCGGCAGCCGCGGGGCGCCGCTCAAAGTCAACGTCGGCGACGGTGTCCCCCCCCCCCCCCGCAGGGCGGCGGCAAATTTTCCACATTCCTATGGCAAGGGCCGTTTTTGTGTCGAACGTCGTCGGCCCAACGCGGAGAGGTGTTGCGAGTGTGGCCAGGCCGTTCGGGGGCGGGGGTCTGCCGCTCAGACTTCTCCGCCCCGCGCGTTGCGTCTCTCCTCCTCCTCCTCCGAACAAAAAAATAAAAATGCGCGGCCTTTTTTGTTCACGCCGACATTTGTGGGGGCCGCGCTGAGCGTCTCGACGGAGTGTCAGAAAACGTCATGGGACCACCCTTGCCAGGATCAAAATATAAGAATGGGTTGTACCCTTTGTGGCAATAAAACAGGAGGTGTTAAGATGTAAAAACAGCAAACAGAAACCCTTTGCAAGGAATCATGTCTGCATTATACTTTGTGGTGAACATGCAAACAAAAAATAAACATGCTCTGATAGCATATGATGCATTGTCTTGGAAACTGATTGGTTCACACCAGACCAATCAGTTGCATGTTCATCACAAGTACGTGTCGTTAATACAGACATGATTCCTTGCAAAAAGGTTACACTTTGGTGTTTTAACATCTTAACACAACCGTTTTATTGCCAGAAAGGATAAAACTCTGCCTTGCGAGTTGTTGTTGTTGTCGTTGTTATTGCCCGAGATGGAGGCATCGGCATGATTCCACCAACATCCGTTCAGACGCAAGTCTGGGTCACGGGCCCTAACCCTGGCATTCACCCTGGCGCTGACCCTGGTATTGACCTCCGTGTTCATTCTCGTATTGACCCTTGCTAGCGCTGACGTGCGTTGACACTTGTGCGCACCCTGGTGCTGACCTCGATATTGACCCTGGCGCAAGCACCCCCCCCCCCCGCGTCTCACCTGCAGGACGTGGCTCCCCAGGTGCTGCTCAAACACCTCCTGCGCCAGTGCGCTGGGGCTCCTACGCCGCTGAACGCCGATCGCTGCACGCGCACGCAAACACACGGACACACACGGACACACACGGACACACGCAAACACACGGACACACGCAAACACACGAACACACACGGACACACACGGACACACACGGACACACACGCAAACACACGGACACATGGACACACGCAAACACACGAACACACACGGACACACACAAACACACGGACACACACGGACACATGCAAACACACGGACACACGCAAACACACGGACACACACGGACACATGCAAACACACGGACACACACGGACACACGCAAACACACGGACACACGCGGACACACGCAAACACATGGACACACACGGACACACGCAAACACACGGACACACACGGACACATGCAAACACACGGACACACACGGACACACATTGACACACATTGACACAGGTCCCACGTGGTGGCCTTAACAGACTGGCCGGGGCGAGGTGCTGTTAGCGAGCGGCGCTTATGAAAGGCCGGCAACGGCCCACAAGGAGGTGGGTGGTCGACACCGTGACCGGCCGCCTTTGTCTCCCCAGTGCCGATATTTATACACCGCACCAGGCGCTTATTTAAAGCCGCGTGGAGGTCTAAGCGCGTGCGTGTGTGTAGCACAGGCACGCACGCGTGCAGGCGCACGCACGAACGCAACACACAGGCGCATGTACGCGCACGCTCAACACCGTCATCGTGAGCACAGTCCTGCCGACGGGACATTGCATGAAACGTCGGCCGATTAATGAGGCAGCGTGAACGACGACGACGACGACGTTATTTGACACCGCTACCCAACGCAGTCCCGTCGGTGGAACTCCACCCGGGAGTGTTTTTCATCTGCCGACGTCCAACATCGAAACCCGACCCAAGTGCCTGGGTCGAGCGTTTTATCACCGCCACGCTGTGCTACAAACATGGGGAGCGAGAGTGGCACCACGGTGGCTAGGAGATGTTAACTCCCTCGCCTGGTATACAGCAGGTCGTGGGTTCGATCCCGACCCCGACGCCTGCTGTATATTTGTAGTTGTCGTGTTTCTCTCCCCGTGGTCCTGTGGATTTTTTCTCCGGATCCTCCAGTTTTTCCCTCCACATTTAGAATCAGCGCCACGCGTTCAGAGTATTTGGCTGCTGCTATAAATGTCCACGTGATGACGAGACACTTCGTTGAGCTATCATTTGTGGCCCAGTTTCTTCTGAAAAAAAGCGATATAGCTCAGTGGGCCTTTCCTGGTAAAATAAAAAATTGTTTCGTTTAGAGTGCCGGGACATGGCCGCCACCCCCCACTCCCCGTGCGGGTGGTCCCAGGCGACCCATCCTCTTTCGCTCGTTGCCGAGCGCAGGGCCCAGAGAACCAGGATGCCAAGCGGCCCGCGACCAACAGTACGATTGAGGCTGTAATAGGTGAGAGTTGACACGTGCGTTAAATTGAGCGTGGTTGCGACGATGGTGGTGGTGGGAGGAGGAGGAGGAGGAGGGAATTCCACAGTGGAGCAGCAGTGCACGCGGGAAGCAGCAGACAGACGTCTTGTGACCAGCAGTGTGGTGAGTGGGTGGGTGAGTGAGCGAGTCAGTGGGTCAGTGAGTGGGTGGGTGGCTGCTTCAGTGGGTGAGTGGGTCAGTGAGTGAATGGGTGGGTGAGTGGGTGATTGAGCGAGTAAGTGGGTGAGTGAGTGAGTGAGTGGGCGAGTGAGTAGGCGTGTTAGTGGACGGGTAAGCGAGTGGGTGAGCGAGCGAGTCAGTCCTCTGCACGGGTGATTTCTGATTATATAACCGGGGCGCGCAGGGCAGCACCTTGTCTCGGCACATCAGCCGCGCCGCCGCTGCCGCCACCACCAGCACCACCACTCCCACCTCTCGCCGGCCTCGGTGTGTAGCCCGAAGGTCCCCGCGTGTCACCGTGAGAAATATCTCTCTCTCCCCACGGTGCACTTCATTATTAATCCCAGGCACTACATCAATCCTCGTCACGCCGGGAATATTAACGCAGGCAACTGCCAGGGGGAGTCTGCTGCTGGAACAAGTCTGAGACACCTCCCCGCGCCCCCCCCCCACCACTCCCCTCCACTCCCCGCAGCGACCGCCGGTGTCTTAAACTTAATAACACTCCGTCAGATGCCGTGCGGGCGCTTTCGCTGCCGAAGAATAATTACCGCGGATAACACGCGAGCGGGCGAGCTGGTGGGCGAGAGCGGGCGAACGACGTGCTGTGGCTGCGTGCACGACAGAGAGAGAGAGAGTGGGGCCGACCGTGAGGGGGACGAGGTTCGCGGTCTCGGAGACTTGCGGGGGGGGGGGGGGAGAGGAAGGGGGGGGGGTTTCTTTCTCTCTCAAGTTCCCGCGTCTCAGACGTGTGTCGAGGCATCGCTGACCGTATCCTGCTTGGGGCCCCGCAGAAAATTCCGCATTCCTATGGCGGGGGTGAGTCTATCCATACCGCAACCACAGCTGATTCACCTCCCGTTTTATCAACTCCCGGAGAAAGGATGATGGGATTGGGGGGACAACCCTTGACCCAGACCGGGATTTGAACTCGCGACCTCTCCGATTGAGAGCCGCTCCTTCTGCCACTCGCTCTGCCGCGTGTTGAGGCTGGATATTCCCGAACCCCTCTGGGGACGTCAACAAGATAACGAGAGAGTGAGAATCGGGGTGAGAGTTCGTTGAAGCGATCAGCTCACACCGTGGTGTGGAGCTGCCACGCGCTCTCTCCGATCGGCACGTTGGCATGACGAGCCGCGTTTGTTGGAGCGCGCACGAGGGATTACGGCGATGGTGCGAGTGAAAGCCAGCGCCATCGACCTCAGCGCAATGACGACGGCTAAGCGTTGTTGTTGTCGCCCTCGGGCCTAAGTTTTTGCGCGTGTACGTAACACGCGCGGGGGGCGGAGGGGGGGCGGGCGGCGAACCGTGGCGCGCCATCGCTGAGACTCTCGCACCAACGAGCCGGTGCTGAGCCGTTGACGGCGCGGTCAGAGCGGGCGGCGAGGGATTACGCAACGCGATTTGCTTTCGCTCGGCCTCCTCGACAACAACAACAGGACGGCCCGTGGAGCTCGTGGCGCGGGAGGAGGATTTTAAACGTTTGGGAGCGATCGAGCAAGGGAACGAAGCACAGCACAAGGCACGAGGTGCTGTGCTTCGTAATCGCTATGCCGTGGAATTTCCGGAATTTTAGGAAAGGATCGTAAGCTGGGACAAATGGGCCATGCAGTTCAGCGGTCGATCCAGCCTCCCGCCCTCCCCCCATCTCCATTGGTGCACCCGGTGCGGTGTCCGGTCACGGGAGAGATGGAAGATGAGCGGACGAACGGACGTACAAACGGACACGTGGACGAACGAACGCACGGATCAACGGTCAAACGAACGCGAGCAGGGACGACCGCGCCGCTTGGCGATGACCAGAGAGGGGCCTCCCCCCGCTTCCCACCTTTGACGGAGGTGTTGGGCGGCGGCCCCTCGCTGCGGAGGTTCCAGGGCGGGTCGCCGTGGGCCGCGAAGTTGCGAATCTTCAAGTAGCTGATGGTGAGGCGCACGATGGAGGCCTTGTCGAGCTGGCTCGTGATGGCACCGGGCAGCGGCAGCAGCTTGGCCAGCTCGTAGAACTCGAAGTTCTCCTTGCCGCGCCGCGAGCGCGCCGCGTCGCGCGACTTCTCCTTGCGGACCATCTGCAGCCTGGCGGGTGGGGGTGAGGGGGGGTCAGCGGTTGTCGTTGGCATCGGTAGCATCATCAATATATAATAATCACAAGAATCGTCGTGATAACAACAACGTCAACTTGTAATGCGTCGTCACCGTTGTCGCGCTCGCCGCACTGTATTAGGTTGAAAACTAATTTCTTGAGAAATTATTGTTGTTGTTGTCGCTGCGTTTCGCTTGCTGTCCTTCCCCCACACCTCCGATTAGCACGAAATAATTTCAACATACGTACTACGTAAGTATCCACTCATCGCTCCCGTACAGAGGGAGGGAGAGAGGGAGGACGACTCAGAAGCACCAGGAGGAGGGACCACATACAAGGAGTGGGAAGGCAGCAGCAGCAGCGGAAGGCGGCAGCAGCAGCAGCGGCAGCAGCGGCGGCAGCGGCGGCGGCAGCGGCGGCGGCAGCAGCGGCGGCAGCGGCGGCAGCAGCGGCAGCAGCGGCAGCAGCGGCAGCAGAGGCAGCAGCGGCAGCAGCAGCAGCGGCAGCAGCAGCAGCGGCAGCAGCGGCAGCAGCGGCGGCAGCAGCGGCGGCAGCAGCGGCGGCAGCAGCGGCAGCAGCAGCGGCAGCAGCGGAAGGCAGCAGCGGCGGCAGCAGCGGCAGCAGCGGCAGCAGCGGCGGCAGCGGCGGCAGCAGCGGCGGCAGCGGCGGCGGCAGCGGCGGCAGCAGCGGCGGCAGCAGCGGCAGCAGCGGCAGCAGCAGCAGCGGAAGGCGGCAGCAGCAGCGGCAGCAGCAGCAGCCACGCGGCTCCACCAACAATTCCCCCAGCTCTGCAGTCCTCTACACACGAAGGTGTTATCGCCCAATTGATGTGGGAGGAAACCAGAGCACCCGGAGGAAACCCACGCGTGCGAGGGGGAAACACTCTATCCCATACAGACGGGACACAGTTGGGAGTCAGTAGGATCGGCACAATCGGTAGCATCAGCGCCTTCAGCGTCACGAGTAGTGTCAGCACCGTCAGCATCGTCAGCAGCATAATCCCCATCATTACTACACCATCATCATCATCACTACCTCATTACTATCATTACCATCATTGCCACCATCACTATACAATCGTTATCATCACTATCATTACCTTAATCACTACATCATCACTATCATCACTACTATCATCACTATCATCACTACTATCATCACCACCATCACTATACAATCGCCATCATCACGATCATCGCAATCGTCACTACACCATCGCCATCATCACTATCATCACCATCATCACTACACCATCGCCATCATCACTACACCATCGCCATCATCACTACACCATCGCCATCATCACCTTCATCACCATCATCACTATAATTACCATAATCACTACACCATCGCCATCATCACTATCATCACCATCATCACTATAATTACCATCATCACTACAATTACCATCATCACTACACCATCGCCATCATCACTATCATCACGGCCCCATGCGGTGGCGGTAACGGCCACTCACACGGCTCGGAGGGCCGTCCGTGGCCAAAGTGGCGGTGCAGCCGAGGGCGGGGTTGGAGTGAGCCACCCCCCCCCCCCCGCGAAGAGCTCTCGCTCCGACCGCCCAACTCCAGCAGCGCACGAAGGTCGTGGGTCCAGGGGTGGGGTGGGGGGGGAGACTATGGGGACGACTGACCCCCTCTCTTCAAGACGGCAACAATTGGTAGTGTTTCACCGATATTTACTAATTCGAATATAGCGAGGGATTATTTATTATTATTATTCGTGTGGGGCTCTATTTAAAAATATGTATATTTTGGGACTGCCCCACCCCCTGCACCCCCCCCCCCCCGCACGCCTGGAGAAGTTTCCAAATCTGCCTCGGCCTCATGGGCGTCACGGTGCAAAACACGGGCGGTTGGGGGTCGATTGACCACTCACAACAAAGGTGTTTGGGTGAGATCGCGTTATTTATAAATATGTCGCAACCCTCCACCACCCGACACGGCCAATCAGTAAGAAAAAAATGTGTCACGTTGACAAAAGACAAATAGTTCACTACTTTAGCCCACCGGTGTGTTGAAGAGTGAATCCACAACATTTACAATTTTTGAGTAGTACGACGTTTCGCTGCTAATTACATCAACCAGCATCATCGGGCGATTTGCCAGAATAGTGAAGCCCTCCACCTGCTCCCGGTCTTAAATAGAGCAGCAGCAGGGTGACGTCATCATTTAACCCAATCTGATTGGCCGTGTCGGTGGTGGAGGGTTGCTACACATTTTAAATAACCTGATCTAACCCAAAAAGCTTTATTATGAGTAATATTGGTCGTGAAAGCCTACGTGTTAAATCGATTGACCGGCTCAGACGTCACCCGCCCCCTGACGTCAGCCGCGGGAATCGAACTCGGGCCCGCGTGGTTGACCGGCGCGGCACTTTGCGGAGCGGCCGAGTCACCACGGCCGCTCGGCGGCCTCGCCGCCCGCGTGCCGTTGCGTTACTCACGACGACGGCGACACGGAGACATCGACCGGCCGCGTGCCCACGGGCGTGGGATTTACGAGTTTTCATCTCCTCTGTCTGGCGGCTTCGGCCGTCGTGGTCAGCGGTCGGTTTGCAGCCGAGCGGCGCGCGCGCTCGTCACGGTGGGGGAGCACACTGCCAAGTCTCGCGTGGCAGTGTTGCAGTAAACCCTCGCTATTCACGAGTTCTGGATTCGCAAGGTTCGCACATTGGCGAGGTACAAAATGGAAAAAAATACATCAACACCCGGTAAGGCCCCACTGAGCTGTGTAGCTCTTTTTCAGAAGCGACTTGTGGCTTCCACAAATGAAATCCAAATCAAGTGGCTCATAATCACGTGGAAATGTAATAGCAGCAGCTTAGAACGCTCTAAAGGCGTGACGTTGATTCTAAATGTGGAGGGAAAAAACCGTAGGAGCCGGAAGGAAATCCACGCGACCACGGGGAGAGAGAGATGCGCAAAACCCGAAATATACAACAGGCGTCGCGTCATGGTCGGTATCGAACCCACGACCTCGTGCGTACCAGGCGAGGGAGTTAACATCTCGCCACCGTTCCCTATCCGCGACCCGACGGACTCCAGCGTTTGCGAGTGTACGCCCTGGCGCCAGGCCACCGAAACCGAGGAGTTGCGCGCAGAATGTTAAATCCGACACCGTGTGGGATGATTAGGCGCGCCACCTCGGCTGCCTGCGAATTAGGTACCAACCTTGCAGCTCCTCTGAACTGGCTATTGTGCATTTCGACTTTATTGCCCTTAATCCTGCCTCCCAAGCGTCCGACGAGAGAGGGAGAGTGCCTCTTGCACTTTCCTCTCTCACTCCATCTCCCGAATTCCTCGCCACCACCACCACCTTGTCCATCGTCGTCAAGAGGAGCACGTTGGCTACGTAGGATGCAAAAGAAGTTCAACATACATAAAAAAAACACTTCGATCTTTACAATCTATGATTTATTTATTGTCGTCATTTTTTATTAAAAATGTACCATTTCCACCGCTATGTTACCTCGTACCAGGAACGTAACCACATTGTATTGTATAGTACGGCTCTCTATGCGAGTCCATGGCTCCCTGTGTGAGTCTATGTGAATACATGAGTCTCTATGTGAACTTGCGGTTCTCTATGTGAGCTTCCGCGTCTCCACGTGAGTCTACTACAATCGAATTGTAGTAGTTTACTTTGTTTTGATTTTGTCACCTGGGTGACCCAGGTCAGTCACGCTTGCAACCGAGATGACATCCTGCATGGGAGTGAGTGCCGAGTTCTCACCTCAACACAAAATAAACGTGGCCCTGTGGCCAACACGCAAACTCCAAATATTCAACAGGCGATTCTGACCCTGACGATGCCTGCTGTATGTTGGGAGTTTACGTGTCTCTCTCTCTCTCCCCGTGGTTGCGTGGATTTTTCTCCGGGTCCTCCGGTTTTTCCCCCCCCCAACATTTGCCATGAACCTTCTACGCGTTCACGATGTAGATTGTAAACGTGGACATTCCCAGCGGCATTTTAGAAGCTCTAGAAGTCCACGCCACGATCAGCCAGTTCGGCTCTGACAAAGAGCTACGGAGCTCGGCATGGGACGCCTCACCTGGGAAATGAAAAAACTAAAATAATTTGCCGAAATAGTTCAAGTGCAACCACCACGGTTTGTGCGACGCGCACTCTCCCTCCCCAGGCTCTCGCTCGGCCACGGTCGCCCGCCCCACCCCCCCGGGGCGCCGGGCACGGGGGGACCGCGTCTCCAGCGGCACGACGCGTCTCGACGTTCGCACGATGCCGATCGCCGCGCCGTCGGACGAGTTTGTGACAAGATCCGACCGCGTGCATCCGGTGTTCGCCGAGCTGCATTGGCTTCCGGTTGCCGAACGAATACATCGTTATGAGGTCGCGCCCGTTGCACGCAAAGTTGCTTGCCACAAATGAACCACACAATGCGTTGCTGACCATCACCGCGCGGCCTGCGGTCATCCTCGCTTGTGGCTCGCCATCGAACAAAGGCGGTGGTCACCGCATCGCGCGGCGCTTTCAGATGCGCTTCTGCGCCCGTCTCGAACGCTCCTCCTTCCGATATTAGGAAGCCCCTGGAGCTATGCACTTTTAAAACATCGAGATTGAAAAAGTCATTTTTTTAAACTTCTTTTTTCATTTAGTTTGTTGATGGTTGGCTACGTAGAGTGCGAAAGAAGTTCAACACACATACACCAGAGACCTGGACTACCGAAAGCACCCGAGATGCAGTTAAAAATGTTTCGTCTCGGCTACGGCAAAAATGACCAACGTCAACGCCGTGCCCGCTGCTTGACGACGCGAGACTTTGATGTCGACCGTCCCAGCCGGGCGACCGTCGCAAGGGAAGGGCCCCGTGGTCTCGGCGGGGACCTCGCACGCGTCGACAAAGGGCAGCGGCGACCCGCGGATCCTTTGTGAGCGACGCCGCCGCACGAGCCGCTCCTTCCACGCGCTCGACGTTCCCGCACACTCGCAACGCTCCCTCACACACAGCGCTCCCTCACGCTCCCTCACGCTCCCTCACGCTCAACGCTCCCTCACGCTCCCTCACGCTCCCTCACACTCCCTCACGCACAGCGCTCCCTCACGCTCCCTCACGCTCCCTCACACTCCCTCACGCTCCCTCACGCTCCCTCACGCTCCCTCACGCTCCCTCACGCTCAACGCTCCCTCACGCTCCCTCACGCTCCCTCACACTCCCTCACGCACAGCGCTCCCTCACGCTCCCTCACGCTCCCTCACACTCCCTCACGCTCCCTCACGCTCCCTCACGCTCCCTCACGCTCAACGCTCCCTCACGCTCCCTCACGCTCAACGCTCCCTCACGCTCCCTCACACTCCCTCACACACAGCGCTCCCTCACGCTCCCTCACGCTCAACGCTCCCTCACACTCCCTCACGCTCAACGCTCCCTCACGCTCCCTCACACTCCCTCACGCACAGCGCTCCCTCACGCTCCCTCACGCTCAACGCTCCCTCACACTCCCTCACGCACAGCGCTCCCTCACGCTCCATCACGCTCAACGCTCCCTCACACTCCCTCACGCTCAACGCTCCCTCACACTCCCTCACGCTCAACGCTCCCTCACGCTCCCTCACGCTCAACGCTCCCTCACACTCCCTCACGCTCAACGCTCCCTCACACTCCCTCACGCTCAACGCTCCCTCACACTCCCTCACGCTCAACGCTCCCTCACACTCCCTCACGCACAGCGCTCCCTCACGCTCCCTCACGCTCAACGCTCCCTCACACTCCCTCACGCTCAACGCTCCCTCACGCTCCCTCACACTCCCTCACGCACAGCGCTCCCTCACGCTTCCTCACGCTCAACGCTCCCTCACGCTCAACGCTCCCTCACACTCCCTCACGCTCAACGCTCCCTCACACTCCCTCACGCTCAACGCTCCCTCACGCTCCCTCACACTCCCTCACGCACAGCGCTCCCTCACGCTCCCTCAGGCTCCCTCACACTCCCTCACACACAGCGCTCCCTCACGCTCCCTCACGCTCAACGCTCCCTCACACACAGCGCTCCCTCACGCTCCCTCACACTCCCTCACGCACAGCGCTCCCTCACGCTCCCTCAGGCTCCCTCACACTCCCTCACACACAGCGCTCCCTCACGCTCCCTCACGCTCAACGCTCCCTCACACACAGCGCTCCCTCACGCTCCCTCACACTCCCTCACGCACAGCGCTCCCTCACGCTCCCTCACGCTCCCTCACACTCCCTCACACACAGCGCTCCCTCACGCTCCATCAGGCTCCCTCACACTCCCTCACGCACAGCGCTCCCTCACGCTCCCTCACGCACAACGCTCCCTCACGCTCCCTCATGCACAGCGCTCCCTCATGTCCCCTCACGCACAACGCTCCCTCACGCTGAACCCTCCCTCACGCTCCCTCACGCTCCCTCATGTCCCCTCACGCTCCCTCACGCTCAACGCTCCCTCACGCTCCCTCATGCACAGCGCTCCCTCACGCTCCCTCACGCACAACGCTCCCTCACGCTCCCTCACGCACAACGCTCCCTCACGCTCCCTCATGCACAGCGCTCCCTCATGTCCCCTCACGCACAACGTTCCCTCACGCGGAACCCTCCCTCACGCTCCCTCACGCTCCCTCACGCTCAACGCTCCCTCAGTCTCCCTCAGGCTCCCTCACGCTCAACGCTCCCTCAGGCTCCCTCAGGCTCCCTCACGCTCAACGCTCCCTCAGGCTCCCTCATGTCCCCTCACGCTCAACGCTCCCTCACGCTCCCTCAGGCTCCCTCACGCTCAACGCTCCCTCACGCGCCCTCACACTCCCTCATGTCCCCTCACGCACAGCGCTCCCTCACGCTCCCTCAAGCGCACAATGCCCGCTGCTCCCTCACGCCCCATGCTCCAGCGTGGGTCACCTGTTGCGACGCGACTGCTCTGCTGATCTCAGTTGGCATTGAAATAAAAACAGAACAGAGTTGAGTTGAGCCACTCGTCGCGCTTGTTCTGACAATGACGGAACGAGAGCAGCGAGGGGACGAAGGGGGTGAGGGCAGTGAGGGAATGAGGGGTGCGAGAGAGTGAGGGGAGCGAGGGGAGCGAGGGGATAGAGAGAAGAGAGGGGAGCGAGGGAGCGAGGGTGCCCTCCGCGGGGTGGGCGGTGTTCGTTGCATGCGGTTGCATCAGCGGAGTGGCGGAGTAAAGTCCCCCGCTCTTATCACGGAGCCACAAGTTCCAGCAGCAGCAGCAGCAGCAGCGAGTGGTGCTCATTACAACAACACCAATCACACTCCTCCTCCTCCCCGGGCATCGTTCTCGACGACGTCCGACGTTTCCCCCCGCGTGCCGGGGGGCTTCTTCAGCAGTGCAACGAAACGCGGCACGGAAGAATCTCCCAGCCCCGTGGTGTGCGCGTGAACGTTGGGCGCCGAGCCGAACCGCACACACCAGTGCAGCACAACCCGCAAACCACTCCGCAGAGGTTAACCAAGCCAAATTGCTTTTATAATTTCAAGTTTGTAGCAAAAAAAACAATTTACAACTTGTCTTTACTTTAAGCGTAGCGCTCAGTTTACACGTGATTAAATTAACGAATGACAGGTGAATTAAAATAATAACAGGGATTTAATTTTCCCTGTCGCTCTGACGAAGGAATGATCTCTGGTGAGTAGATAAGACTCAGCCCGGTCACCAATGGCTGCACAAGAACAAACCATCGACTTAAAATAGCTTCGGTACTCAATTTGACTAAATTCCAGATTTCTAAATTAAAAATATCTCTTTGACTGTCACGCAACAAGTTGGCCTACTTCACAACATTTATTTTTACCTCGCCACGTTCACCAATTCTGTAGAATACCACCGCAGCAGCTGCTTTGCACCTCACGATTAAATTAACGCAACATCTCGTCATAGCCCCGCGGTTGTGGCGGTGGTGGTGGTGGTGGTGGCGGCGGCGGCTACGCTGCTGCTGCTGCACGTGGCTGCCTGTAACCCGGCACGATGGAGGCTGCAGCGAGGGGTTGGCGGATCACCGCACGCAGATGTTCGGAGCCATACCCTGGCTCGCCCTGGCCACGCACAAAACCGTCCACTGTTCCATCTGTTCCATCTGCATGGGATAGAACGTTGCCCCCTTTCACGCGTGCGCTTTGTCTGGGTGCTTCGGTTTCTCACCACGTGTCCAGACATTCATTGGCCGAGAACATCCGAAATGTGGAGGGACCGCAGAGCTTCGGCAATAGTTGGTACCCACAAGCTGGCAGCCGCCTGATGATGCTTGTTGTCATCACCACCGGCGAAACGTCGTACACTCCAATTGCAAATGTTGCCGGTTTACTCTCCAACACACCGGTGTGCCGAACTGGCTACGAGACAAACCTTGCTAATTGGCTGTGTCCGGTGGTGGCGGCGTGTCTAACGACACATTTATATTTGTTTTATCGCGATCTTACCACAAAAAGCCCCCTCTATTATGTATGTCGTCATCAGCATCATCAACATTTTGGCTTCACTGGAAAAGCAGACGGCCATGACGAGAGCTCTGGGCGCTCTCACCTCGATGTGCAAATGACAACAGAATAAAAATGACCGCGACGCAGTTTGACTTGGTACTCCGTGCTCTGCGCGAAGAGCATCCGAGGTCGCTTCACAATACACAAACTCAAACCCGGAGAATACTCAAAACCTCTGGCCAATCAATACTCAAAACCACTGGCCAATCGATAATCAAAACCACTGGCCAATCGATAATCAAAACCACTGGCCAATCGATAATCAAAACCACTGGCCAATCTATAATCAAAACCACTGGCCAATCGATAATCAAAACCACTGGCCAATCGATAATCAAAACCACTGGCCAATCAATAATCAAAACCACTGGCCAATCGATAATCAAACCCACTGGCCAATCAATAAAACCACTGGCCAATCAATAACCACAAGCAGTGGCCACTCACTCAGCCACTCAGTTACCCACCTCACCCACCCACCTCACCACTCCATTCAGCCACTCACTCAGCCACCCCCGTTCGACTGCTGCGCCTGCGACGTCCAAAGTGACGGGGGGGGGGGGCGCCCTGCTTCCGCAGTGCGCCCCCCCCCCCCCTTCTCATTTGAAACGACTTCGAGGAACCAACGAGATATTCTTTCGGTAAATAAATAAAAAGTAGTAATTTTTTTTTTTACCAATCTATGCGACTTTACCGAAAGACCCAAAGAATGTGAATTCCTGCACTCACGAAAGCTTCATAGTCAAGATTGAATCAACAAGAGTTGGGAAATTCGCCAATCCCAACGTGCGACTGCGTAAAGTCGACCCACCCCCCCTGAGGACACGAAGAAGGCCTCAGGAGGCACCACGCGGGGAGTGCAACAGTCACGACCACGGTCGGAACGGGGTGTTGGAATGGGGGCGTTGGAACGGGGCGTTAGAACCGCGGCGTTAGAACGGGGCGTTAGAACGGGGCGTTGGAACGGGGGCGTTGGAACGGGGGCGTTGGAACGGGGGCGTTGGAACAGGGCGTTAGAACCGGGGCGTTGGAACGGGGCGTTGGAACGGGGTCGTTGGAACGGGGGCGTTGGAACGGGGGCGTTAGAACGGCGGCATTGGAATGGGGGCGTTGGAACGGGGGCGTTGGAACGGGGTGTTAGAACGGGGGAGTTGGAACGGGGGCGTTGGAACGGGGCATTGGAACGGGGAAGTTGGAACGGGGGAGTTGGAATGGGGGCGTTGGAACGGGGAAGTTGGAACGGGGCGTTAGAACGGGGTAGTTGGAACGGGGGCATTGGAACGAGGGCATTGGAACGGGGCGTTGGAACGGGGCGTTGGAACGGGGGCGTTGGAACGGGGGCGTTCGAGCGGCCCAGCGCGTTACCACTCCGCCCGGAAAAGGTCTCCCCCACCGCCCACCGCCCGTGATCTCCGTCTTGATGAAGCATCGGCAATGAAAGCGGCGGCGTGGCGAGCTTCACTGGGCAGACACCAGACACAACAACAATGTCTTTATCTGGGCCACGCGGAGGAGGGTGGGGGGGTGCGACCCTCACACCCTCCCCTGGCTGGGCGCCCTCTGTGAGGCCGTGAAGGCCCGGCACAATGCAGGCGCGGAGTTGTTCCCTCTCCCACGCGCCGTGAATAATTACTCTTCCCGCGCCGGTATTGAAATATCACGAGGTGGGGGCGGGGGCGTCTGCCTGGAATGGGGGCGGTGGGAGATGAGGAGGGATGGGGGATCATGGATGGTGGCGGTGGGGGGGGTCTCTTCTGTCTCTGTGCAAACATGCGCGGTCACTCCCTCCCCACCGCCCACGACCCTTGACCCTAACTCTGACCCCTGCGTGTAGCCCCGCGGTCACAACCGTGACCCCCGGGCCCACCGCCCCGGCGTGACCTCCTCCTGACCAATCACCCGCAACTCCGATGAGCACGGTTGACTACGTACGGTGCGAAAGAAGTTCAACACACACGACACGACACACAGATGATACATCCCGGGCTGTGCCGCAAGACTCCACATTCTGGATCCACCCCACAAGAGGGGGATGAAGGGGGGGGTATAACCACACCACCTCCACCATAACCACCCCACCTCCACCGTAACCACACCACCTCCACCACGGACCCCGTTAGGCTGATGGCAGGGGGTGGGTGGACATTGTGGGGGTCTCTCAGCTTGGGGGGGGGGGCTGTGTGGGACCGCGCCTCCGTTGCGCGCGACTCGGCTGCGAGAGGTTCGAGTCCGAGTCCTGAGCGGTGCGGCCACCGCCACGGCACATCGAGTGACACGCGGTGAGGCTCGTGGGAGGATTTGGCTGCGATAAACTTCCACGTGATAAGCCACTTTCTTGAGCAATCATTTGTGGCCAGGTCGCTCCTGAAAAATACGTTAATACCTCAGTGGGCTTTAGCCTGGTAAGATAAAAAAGAAAGTAAGTTGTATTTGTACATTTGTTGAAGTGATTTGTTTACCTTTCCTATACTCTGTCCTCCTGTCGTGTTTTGGTTGTTGTTGTTGCAACTTTCCGACCCGTGTCCCTACTGGAGCTTCATAGCTCATCGGATTCCTCCTGCAGTAACAAATAAACATTCCGATCCTGATGAATGTTGACAGCGCGCGCCGGGACATCGCTCGGCTGTCGTCACGGCGCTCTCGGCCGTGTCGATCAAAGCACCGAGCAAGGGTTCGCAACGTGAAGCGATCGGCTGGCCGCGTGGGAGAGCCGAAACCAACGCAGAGCCCAGGTACGCGTGCGCAGGGTACGCGTGCGCAGGGTACGCATGTGCAAGGTACGCGTGTGCAAGGTACGCATGTGCAAGGTACGCATGTGCAAGGTACGCGTGTGCAGGGTACGCGTGTGCAGGGTACGCGTGTGCAAGGTACGCATGTGCAAGGTACGCGTGTGCAGGGTACGCGTGCGCAGGGTACGCATGTGCAAGGTACGCGTGTGCAAGGTACGCATGTGCAAGGTACGCATGTGCAAGGTACGCGTGTGCAGGGTACGCGTGTGCAGGGTACGCGTGTGCAAGGTACGCATGTGCAAGGTACGCATGTGCAAGGTACGCGTGTGCAGGGTACGCGTGTGCAGGGTACGCGTGTGCAAGGTACGCATGTGCAAGGTACGCGTGTGCAGGGTACGCGTGCGCAGGGTACGCGTGTGCAAGGTACGCGTGTGCAGGGTACGCATGTGCAAGGTACGCATGTGCAAGGTACGCGTGTGCAGGGTACGCGTGCGCAGGGTACGCGTGCGCAGGGTACGCGTGTGCAAGGTGTACGCGTGCGCAGGGTACGCGAGTGCGGGGTACGCGAGTGCAAGGTACGCGAGTGCAGGGTACGCGTGAGCAGGGTACGCGTGTCGGGGCGGTGTGGCGAGCCTGAGGCAGCTCCCTGCGCTGGTATTTTAATTCCTCCCAGGGGAGCAGGGGGAGGCAGCGGCCCCGTTCTCGCTCGAGTGATACGTGCGAGTGTGGAACTGGGTTTCTGTGTCATCGGCTGATCCCGCTCCATCCCATTCATCTTCACCCTCCGGATATTCCTACTCTGTTTCCCCTATTCATCCCCTATTCATCCTCCTCCCTTCCCTCCACCCCAACCCCTACCCCCTCCCTCCTGCTATTCCTCCTCCTGCTCACAAAATCCGCGGCGCTCTTCTTGGAGCCCCCTGGCAGTGAGCAGCGCCCCCCCCCCCAGCCCGCGTGGTGGTCGAGAACGGCCCGCGGAAGGAGTCACCGCGGGGCTACTTCCGAGACCACCACCCACGCCCCCCCCTCTCCTCCTCCTCCTATTTTGTTTTATTCCGCTTCACACGCCACGCAGCATCGTTGGCTCGAGATGAATGTTCATCACATTGGCAGTCGCGATGTTATTCCCTTCCCGGCGAGGGAGGGAGATGGACGAGGTTCGGTCAAATTGGGCGCCAAACGGAATGCGGCGGCGACCTCAACGTGCACACAGCCTGGCACAAGCGCCGTGGCGGCGATTGGCGGTTGTTGCGGTCGATACACACCAAACATTTGCCGACGCTGCTGCCGAGTTGCACGTCGAACTTCTTTCGCGCCGTACGTCGCCAAACGTGCTCGTCGGAGTTGGCGGCGGCGCACAATTAACGAAGCGACACTCGACGCGTTCGGAAAAAATATCGATGATTGGCGACGTTTCAGGCAATGGCCCTCCTTCACAGAGCATGTGCTACGAACATGAGACGCAAAGAGCCGTTGCCCAAAACGTCGTCTCTTGTATATTCTTCCGATGAAGGTCACGCGGTGGTCTTGACGGACGCTGTCGAGCCGACTCACGTGTTCTTATTGTCGTCGTCGTCGGTGACGGGCTGAGGTCACCAACCGAGGAGCCCGTTTCACCGCGGCTGGATTCGAACCCAGGCCTCGGCCCCTCTCGACTCCCTGGGGCCGCTCGGGCCGCCCCCCCCCCAGGTGCGTGACGTCATTTATGGACGGCCCCATATCAAAATAAAAAACGCAGAAGTTCTGCGACCTTTCAGAGCCTTCGCCTAAGAGTGCGCCGAGGGTTTCGGTAAAACGCAGCGGTCTGAGCATCGCCCGTTCCGTAACAACAACAGCAGCAGCAGCAAACTTCCAAGGTGGCTGGCTGCTGTGATTGGGAATGAGCGTCGCCGCCTTTTGAACGCGAGATGACGCGCGCACCACGGCAAAGGAAGATTTTGGCGTCGCCGTCGCCGGGATGGATTCTCACCCAGCGGCGAGACGGAGAGACGGGTTCCGCAAATCTCAAAACGCAACGCCACTGCACACCCCCTCCCGGGGTCCTCCCGAGACATGGAACTTCCCCTACAGGTGGCTGGGCGGTACCCCGGAGCTCAGAGACAATGAGCAGCCGACACCTCGAGGGCCTGGGGTTTGAAGCCAGGTTTTCACCGCTGCCAGCGATTAAAACCGGGGTCTTCAAGCGAAGGTCGCCTCAGCCGCACATTGACGCAGAGGCGAGTAGACTTGAATGAACTGAGTTGTAATTAAACAAGTGGAGCCACAGTTGAAGGTCGTCTCAGACCGGTCAAACCATAGACTTGCATGGAGACCCGCAGAGAACCACAGAAGACACACAGAGACCCGCACATTGACGCAGAGACTCGTAGACTTGCATGGACTGAGTTGTAATTAAACAAGTGTAGCCAGTTGATGGTCTTCTCAGCCCGGTCACCGATGTCAAAAGTCACCAGTTATTTCCCCTTCATCTTCTTGGTTCTTTCGGTAAAGTCACGTGCCTCTTCAAATTGGCATCGCAGCGCTCTAACGCAGGCGCGCTTGCAGCGAGCGGTGCATCACCCTGTGTGCCGGTGAAGGCTCCCCCGGGGGAGCGAGGGGGTGGGGGGGCGTTGCGTAACCGTCCCATGGCTACAACGCAAGCAGCCGTCCTCACCTGAGGACGGCTGCTTGCGTTGTAGCCGAAACGTCGTGAGAATTATATTATTTTATTATGATTTGTTTTTTTTATTATTTTATTACTTCCCTTCTACGTGACTTTACCGAAAGAACCAAGAAGATGAATCCCTGCAGTCACGAAAGCTTTAAACCAGTTATTTCCCGTTCAATTCAGTATGGAATATCGCTCATCTCCTGTTTACGGTCCTGAGCCTGTTCTAAGGAAATTCCACATTTGTATGGCAGGGGCGAGTCTTCCCTTAGAACAACCGCCGGGAACGTCCCCACACCGGACGCACGCTGGGCCACGTCCTCCCTGGCACCGGGACGTGAACTCACAACTTTCGCACCGCGCGGCCGCCCTCTCCGCCATCGACACACACAAAAAACAAAACCTCGTTCAACGGTGCTCTTCATGTTGTTGGTGCTGCTGCTGTTGCTTTATAACCTTGGCTGATTTCCAGCTCCGAGAATGAAAACATTCAGCGTTTGATCGGCATGCACCGAAGAAGCACTCCTGAGCAGGACACGCACGGCAGGTGTGGGCTGCCGTGCGGTGACGATGGGACGGTTACGCAACGCCCCCCACCCCCTCGCTCCCCCGGGGGAGCCTTCACCGGCACACAGGGTGATGCACCGCTCGCTGCAAGCGCGCCTGCGTTGGAGCGCTGCGATGCAAATTTGAAGAGGCACGGTGATTGAAACGACGCGGTTTGGTTGGAAAAATCTAAAAAATAAAAATACGACGCAAAAAATGAACGAGGCCTTTCCACCACTGCCCTGATGGGGGTGTCACCGGTGGCGCAGTGGCGGCGAGAAGGGCCCCTGGGTTCGACTCCCGACTAGGGGGGGGGGGCCCTCTTTGTGGTGTTTGTGTGTTCTCTCTACCCCTGTTCTACAGAGTGAGTGGAGGTTGTGTGTTCTCTCTACCCATGTTCTACAGAGTGAGTGGAGGTTGTGTGCTCTCTCTACCCATGTTCTACAGAGTGAGTGGAGTATGTGTGTTCTCTCTACCCATGTTCTACAGAGTGAGTGGAGGTTGTGTGCTCTCTCTACCCCTGTTCTACAGAGTGAGTGGAGGTTGTGTGTTCTCTCTACCCCTGTTCTACAGAGTGAGTGGAGGTTGTGTGTTCTCTCTCCTTCTGTTCTACAGAGTGAGTGGAGGTTGTGTGTTCTCTCTACCCATGTTCTACAGAGTGAGTGAGTGGAGGTTGTGTGTTCTCTCTACCCATGTTCTACAGAGTGAGTGGAGGTTGTGTGTTCTCTCTACCCCTGTTCTACAGAGTGAGTGGAGGTTGTGTGTTCTCTCTACCCCTGTTCTACAGAGTGAGTGGAGGTTGTGTGTTCTCTCTACCCATGTTCTACAGAGTGAGTGGAGGTTGTGTGCTCTCTCTACCCCTGTTCTACAGAGTGAGTGAGTGGAGGTTGTGTGCTCTCTCTACCCATGTTCTACAGAGTGAGTGGAGGTTGTGTATTCTCTCTACCCCTGTTCTACAGGGTGAGAGGAGTTTGTGTGTCTCTATGGGTCTCTGTGTATCTCTGTGGGTCTCTACATTTGTGTATGTGTCCGTGTGGGAAGCGGTGGTGTAGTGGTTAGCGCGCTGCGCTACAAACCCGGCCGCCCGAGTTCGATTCCCGCTCACAGTAAACTCCGGTGACGATTATCTGAATCGGTCCTGGGCCTCCCCTATGTCGACTCAGCCTCAAATAAATACCTGGTGTGCGGTGTGTAAACATCGCCACTGGGGAAACAAAGGCGGCCGGGCGTGGTGCTGGCCACCCATCTCCTCGTGTGCCGTGGTGGCCTTCATAGGTGCTCGCTAACAGCACTTGCCCCTACAGTCTGTGACGTGTATATGGGGGATCTTTGTCTTTTGCCTCTGTTGCATCTCCCTCTCTGTGTCTCTATGGATTTACCACACGGGCTGCAGCTGGGGTTGCGTGGCCACGACCACATACAGCTTATATCAAGACCAGGATCCTTGCAAATGCGATTTTTTTTTCAAGCGATGAGTCAGCAGGGCTGGCATCCGGCATTTGCAGGCAGGCGGTCGGACCGCGGGCGATCTGTGTCCACGGGCGTCCACTCTGTCCCCACGACGGGACCGGTACCTACCGGGGCCTACCGGGGCCTACCGGGGCCAGGTTCACCCGTGCTGACCGCAGGCTCCTTGCTCGAGTTCAGAAGTCTCGCGAGCCAAAACGCCGCTTCCGTTCGCGGACGGTGAACACAAAAGATGCTTTGCGGAAAGAAAAACGAAAACTACCGATGTTTAAATTGGTCAAAAGAGTGGGGGCCCAGACGAGACGGCTGGGATGAGAGATGGAGCAAGGTGACCCCACGGGCACGGCAGCGACTCCAGACGGAGACCCAACATCAGTTCCACTGCCGCAAGACGAGCCCACCACAACGCCACCAACACCCCCACCACAACTCCACCACAACCACAACACGATCCCAACACAACCCCACCACAACGTTACCAACACCCACACCAACATCCCCACCACACCAACACCCTCACCACAACTCCACCACAACGCCACCAACACCCCCACCACAACTCCACCAACACCCCCACCAACACCCCCACCACAACTCCACCACAACGCCACCAACTCCCCCACCACAACTCCACCACAACGCACACCAACATCCCCACCACAACTCCACCACAACTCCACCAACATCCCCACCACAACTCCACCACAACGCCACCAACTCCCCCACCACAACTCCACCACAACGCCACCAACATCCCCACCACAACTCCAAAGACAAAGATCCCCCGTAAAGCCTTAACAGACTGTCGGATGCAAGTGCCGTTAGTGAGACGCTACGAAGGCCAGGACGGCAGCACCAAGCCCGGCCGCCTTTGTCTCCCATTTGGCGATGCTTACACACCGCATAAGGTACTCATTTGAGGCTGTGTCGACCTAGGGGAGGGCCCAGCACCGGTTCAGATAAAGGTCACCGGTGTTGGCCGTGAGAGAGAATCGAACCCGGGTCGCCGGGTTCGTAGCGCAGCGTAGCGCTAACCACTACGCCACCGCTCCCCGCCCCGTGTCCACCGGGCATCTCGATCGTCACTCCACGTGGCCGTCGCCCACGCACGGACTTGCAACGCCGATGGCTTCGATACGGCACGGTGCGGCACGACACCCACGGTGCGGCACGACACCCACTGGGCACACGGCACGCACACACCGCACAACACGCACACACGATACACACAACACGCACGCACTATGCGCATGGCACGCACAATACGCACCAGTACACACACGATACGCACGGTACGCACGCACGGCGAATCATGTGGTTTGTATGCGTGGTACAATACAATTCGCGTGACCCTCCAGCCACTAGACGCCGCTGTGATTATTATTATTATTTACTGGACAACAACTTCCCCCCCCCCACCACCAAATAAATACTTGAAGCAAGTAAGGAGCCCCGAATCGTTACAAGAGCATCATCAGTCACGCGACCAAACAATCTCCAAGTGACAGAAACACTCATCGATCGGACCTCGTACACGGGTGAACACACCTAGACACGCGTGAACACACCCAGACACGCGTGAACACCCTAGTGAACACGCCCAGACACACGTGGACACACCTAGACACGCGTGAACACACCCAGACACGCGTGAACACCCTAGTGAACACGCCCAGACACACGTGAACACACCTAGACACGCGTGAACACACCCAGACACGCGTGAACACCCTAGTGAACACGCCCAGACACACGTGAACACACCTAGACACGCATGAACACACCCAGACACGCGTGAACACCCTAGTGAACACGCCCAGACACACGTGAACACACCTAGACACGCGTGAACACACCCAGACACGCGTGAACACCCTAGTGAACACGCCCAGACACACGTGAACACACCTAGACACGCATGAACACACCCAGCCACGCGTGAACACCCTAGGGAACACGCCCGACACACGTGAACACACCTAGACACGCGTGAACACACCCAGACACGCGTGAACACCCCCAGACACACGTGAACACACCTAGACACGCGTGAACACACCTAGTGAACACACCTAGACACGCGTGAACACGCCTAGTGAACACACCTAGACACGCGTGAACACGCCGAGACACACCCCAGATCCAGGTGAACAGCCGTGAAGCACGCCACAGTCGATCCACTGCTGGATGACAACTCCTCCCTAATGCGTCGCCATGTGGCGGTCCTTGTGAGTGCCACGATCCACTCAGCGCGCGATCCGACTTCATCGCTCCGTCTCCACGGAGTCGGCCCTCTCTGGGGGCCCGTCCCCTGCCTGCCTGTCTGCCCCGGTCAGTGGGAGCGTACTGCGAACATCAGCGCAAGCAGGTGATGGTCGTGGTCGCGGAGGATGTTCGTGACGGTGGAGGCGGTGGAAGGATGTTAGCGATGGTGGAGGTGATGGTGGTGGTGTTTTTTGGAGGTAGCAATGGTGGTGGTGATATGATAGGAGCTAATGATGGAGTTCGGTGAGGATGATGGCGAAGGTGGTGATGAAGTTGAACGTGATGATGGAGTTGGTGATGGTAGTGATATTGGTGGTGATGACAGATGTGATGGTGATGATTATGGTTGTAATGAAGATCGATGTGATGGTGATAATGGTGGTGGTAGATGTTGATGATGATGGTGATGTTGATGTTGGTGGTGATGATGGTGGTGGTGATGATGGTGGAGATGTTAGTGGTGATGGTAGATGGTGATGTTGGTGGTGATGGTAGATGTTGGTGGTGATGGTAGATGTTAATGATGATGTGATGTTGGTGGTGATGCTGTTGATGGGACCACTTTACCCTGGCCGCCTCGCTGCTGCTCCACTGCGCGCACGCACCATGGCCCCGACCCTGACCTCGACCTTGACCTCGACCCTGACCCCTAAGGCGCGTGGGGGGTCACGGGTCCCGCGGGGGTCATCCCAGGACCCCCCTCCCCCACCCGCCACCAGGGCCCGGGGGTCACGGTGGGGGGAGGGGAGGGCGAGGCGGAGAAGGGGGGGGGCGAGGGAGCGAGGAGAAGGAGCGGAGAGGGGCACTGGAGCCGTCGAGCATGAAGTGGAGAGAGTAGCAGGAGACCCAGTGCGGGGAAGAGCGTGCGGGAGAGCGTGCGGGGGAGAGAGCGTGTGAGAGAGCGTGCGGGGGAGAGAGCGTGTGAGAGAGCGTGCGGGGGAGAGAGCGTGTGAGAGAGCGTGCGGGGGAAAGAGCGTGTGTGGGAGAGAGCGTGCGGGGGAGAGCGTGTGTGGGAGAGAGCGTGTGTGGGAGAGAGCGTGCGGGGGAGAGCGTGTGGGAGAGAGCGTGCGGGGGAGAGAGCGTGTGGGAGAGCGTTCCGGGGGAGAGAGCGTGCGGGGGAGAGAGCGTGTGAGAGAGCGTGCGGGGGAGAGAGCGTGTGAGAGAGCGTGCGGGGGAGAGAGCGTGTGAGAGAGCGTGCGGGGGGGAAAGAGCGTGTGTGGGAGAGAGCGTGCGGGGGAGAGCGTGTGTGGGAGAGAGCGTGTGTGGGAGAGAGCGTGCGGGGGAGAGCGTGTGGGAGAGAGCGTGTGGGAGAGAGCGTGTGGGAGAGAGCGTGCGGGGGAGAGCGTGTGTGGGAGAGAGCGTGTGGGAGAGAGCGTGTGGGAGAGAGCGTGTGGGAGAGAGCGTGCGGGGGAGAGCGTGCGGGAGAGAGCGTGCGGGAGAGAGCGTGTGGGGGAGAGAGCGTGTGGGAGAGAGCGTGTGTGTGGAGAGAGCGTGTGGGAGAGAGGCGTGTGGGAGAGAGCGTGTGGGAGAGAGCGTGTGTGGGAGAGAGCGTGTGGGAGAGAGCGTGCGGGGGAGAGCGTGCGGAGAGAGCGTGCGGAGAGAGCGTGTGGGGGAGAGAGCGTGTGGGAGAGAGCGTGTGTGGGAGAGAGCGTGTGGGAGAGAGCGTGTGTGGGAGAGAGCGTGTGGGAGAGAGCGTGCGGGAGAGAGCGCGTGTGGGAGAGAGCGTGTGGGAGAGAGCGTGCGGGGGAGAGCGTGCGGGGGAGAGCGTGCGGGAGAGAGCGTGCGGGAGAGAGCGTGGCGGGAGAGAGCGTGTGTGGGAGAGAGCGTGTGGGAGAGAGCGTGCGGGGGAGAGCGTGCGGGAGAGAGCGTGCGGGAGAGAGCGTGCGGGAGAGAGCGCGTGTGGGAGAGAGAGCGTGTGGGAGAGAGCGTGCGGGGGAGAGCGTGTGTGGGAGAGAGCGCGTGTGGAGAAAGCGTGTGGGAAGAGAGCGTGCGGGGGAGAGCGTGCGGGAGAGAGCGTGCGGGGGAGAGCGTGTGTGGGGAGAGAGCGCGTGTGGGAGGAAAGCGTGTGGGAGAGAGCGTGCGGGGGAGAGCGTGCGGGAGAGAGCGTGCGGGGGAGAGCGTGCGTGGGAGAGAGCGCGCGTGGGAGAGAGCGTGTGGGAGAGAGCGTGCGGGGGAGAGCGTGCGGGAGAGAGCGTGCGGGAGAGAGCGTGCGGGGGAGAGCGTGCGGGGAGAGCGTGCGGGGGAGAGCGTGTGTGGGAGATGAGCGTGTGGGAGAGAGAGCGTGTGTGGGAGAGAGCGTGCGGGGGAGAGCGTGCGTGGGAGAGAGCGTGTGGGAGAGAGCGTGTGGGAGGAGAGCGTGTGGGGGAGAGCGTGCGGGGGAGAGCGTGCGGGGGAGAGCGTGTGTGGGAGAGAGCGTGTGGGAGAGGCGGGGGAGACAGGAGAGCGAGGGGGGAGTTTCGGAGTGAAGGGGATGAGAGGGGGGGGGGCGAGGGGGGTGATTAGGAGAGTGTGGAAGCGGTCGGCGAGTAGGGAGGGGGGAGAGGAGTTTGAGATTTGCTGGCAGAGCCGAGGGTCCTGGGGGAGGGGCGGGGAGATGAAGGAGGGAGATGGGGGAGCGGAGAGGGGGGGGAGAGAGTGACCCGGAGAAGAGAGAAGGGGGGAGCTGAGGGGGGCGGGGGAGCTGAGGGGGGGGGGGGAGCTGAGGGGAGGGCTGAGGGGGGGAGCTGAGGGGGGGGGGGAGCTGAGAGGGGGGAGCTGAGGGGGGGGGAGCTGGAGTGGGGGGGCTGAGGGGGGGGGGAGCTGAGGGGGGGGAGCTGAGGGGAGGAGCTGAGGGGGGGGCTGAGGGGGGGGGAGCTGAGGGGGGGGCTGAGGGGGGGGGAGCTGAGGGGGGGGCTGAGGGGGGGGAGAGCTGAGGGGGGGGCTGAGGGGGGGAGCTGAGGGGGGGGGGCTGATGGGGGGGGCTGATGGGGGGGAGCTGAGGGGGGGGCTGAGGGGGGGAGCTGAGGGGGGGGCTGAGGGGTGAGAGCTGAGGGGGGGGCTGAGGGGGGGGCTGAGGGGGGGGAGCTGAGGGGGGGGGCTGAGGGGGGGGGGAGCTGAGGGGGGGGAGCTGAGGGGGGGGGGAGCTGAGGGGGGGAGCTGAGGGGGGGGCTGAGGGGGGGGGAGCTGAGGGGGGGGGCTGAGGGGGGGACTGAGGGGGGGGGGACTGAGGGGGGGGAGCTGAGGGGGGGGAGCTGAGAGGGGGGAGCTGAGGGGGGGCTGAGGGGGGGGGCTGAGGGGGGGGAGCTGAGGGGGGGGCTGAGGGGGGGAGCTGAGGGGGGGCTGAGGGGGGGAGCTGAGGGGGGGGGCTGAGGGGAGGGGGGAGCTGAGGGGGGGGGGCTGAGGGGGGGGGAGAGCTGAGGGGGGGGCTGAGGGGGGGGAGCTGAGGGGGGGGCTGAGGGGGGGGAGCTGAGGGGGGGGGCTTAGGGGGGGGCTGAGGGGGGGGGGGAGCTGAGGGGGGGGGCTGAGGGGGGGGGGAGCTGAGGGGGGGGAGTTGAGGGGGGGGGAGCTGAGGGGGGGAGCTGAGGGGGGGGGCTGAGGGGGGGGGGGAGCTGAGGGGGGGGAGCTGAGGGGGGGGGGCTGAGGGGGGGAGAGCTGAGGGGGGGGGGAACTGAGGGGGGGGGAGCTGAGAGGGGGGGAGCTGAGAGGGGGGGAGCTGAGAGGGGGAGCTGAGGGGGGGGCTGAGGGGGGGGGGCTGAGGGGGGGAGCTGAGGGGGGGAGCTGAGGGGGGGCTGAAGGGGGGGAGCTGAGGGGGGGGAGCTGAGGGGGGGCTGAGGGGAGCTGAGGGGGGGAGCTGAGAGGGGGGGAGCTGAGAGGGGGAGCTGAGGGGGGGGCTGAGGGGGGGGGCTGAGGGGGGGGAGCTGAGGGGGGGAGCTGAGGGGGGGCTGAAGGGGGGGAGCTGAGGGGGGGGAGCTGAGGGTGGAGCTGAGGGGGGGAGCTGAGGGGGGGAGCTGAGGGGGGAGCTGAGGGGGGGAGCTGAGGGGGGGTGGATGAGGGGGGGGATGAGGGGGGGTAGGAGAGACGGGAACCCGGGCCCAGAGCGGGTCCCCGCGTCTCCTGCACAAAGCGAAACCCACAGAGCGAGAGGCGGCGCGACGCGGCGATACAGTAGAGGTGTGTGAGAGAGAGAGAGGGGGAGAGGGGGTGTGAGGGGGGTTGTGAGAGAGAGGGGGGAGAGGGGGGAGAGAGGGGAGTGTGTGAGTGTGTGAGAGAGGGGGAGAGGGGGGAGAGTAGTGTGTGAGAGAGGGGGAGAGAGAGAGTGTGGGGGATAGAAGATAGTATGTGTGTGAGAAGGGAGAATGAAAGAGTGTGTGTGAGAGAGAGGGGGAGTGTGTGTGAGAGAGGGGAGCGTGAAAGAGTGTGTGTGAGAAAGAGTGCGTGTGTGTTAGAGAAAGAGTGTGTGTGAGAAAAAGTGCGTGTGTGTTAGAGAAAGAGTGTGTGTGAGAAAAAGTGCGTGTGTGTTAGAGAAAGAGTGTGTGTGAGTAAGGGAGAGTTACTGTATGTGATAGAGTGTCAGAAAGAGGGTGTGGGGAGCGGTGGTGTAGTGGTTAGCGCACTGCGCTACGATCCCGGGCGACCCGAGTTCGATTCCCGCTCACTGCCAACACCGGTGACCATCATCCGAACCGGTCCAGGGCCTCCCCTAGGTCGACTCAGCCTAAAATAAGTAGCTGGTGCGGTGTGTAAACATCGCCACTAGGGAGACAAAGGCGGCCGGGCATGGTGCTGGCCCTCGTGTGCTCGCTAACAGCACGCGTCAGCCTGCACGGCTGTTCAGTGACCCACAGCCACTCTTGGACATGTTCACCGTCTAAAGTCTCTCCTCTCTGCACCGCAGTGAGACCCACATCACGTTCAGCCGAGCTTGGAGCATTGAAGAATATTCTGAGGGAGGCCGGTCGGCCGAAACGTCAGGGACGTTTTCATTTCAGCACGGGCAATGCAACGCGCGTGCTTGTTGTTGGTTGTAACGAGCCTCGCTCGTGTCTCCACGTGGTCGTCTCCTCGTGGGTGTTGGAGGTGACCCCCCCCTGCCCACCTATGCAGCCACCAAAGACAAAGATCCCCCGTATAGCCTTTAACAGATTGTTGGGGCAAGTGCTGTTAGCGAGTAGCACCTACGAAGGCCGGCACGGCACACGAGAGTGTGGGTGAGCAGCATTGCGCCCGACCGCCTTTGTCTCCCCCGTGGCGATGTTCACACACCGCACCAGGTACTCACTTTAGGCTGAGTCGAACTAGGGGAGGCCCAGGACCGGTTCAGATGATCGTCACTGGGTGTTGGTGACCGTGAGCGGGAATCGAACCCGGGGTTTCCGGGTTCGTAGCGCAGCGTAAGCGCTAACCGATGCACCACCGCTCCCCACGCGTCACCCCTCCACTCCTCACACGCCCCCTGAACTCCCCCAACCCACCCGCCACGCCTCCTGCCGCCCCGTAGCGAGATGAGCCGTGGGCAGGTGCGATGGGGGGGGGGAAGCCACGGACACATTCGGGCCCACAATTGACGACGAGTTAAAGAGAAGCAGAAGCGTTAACGGAGGCGAGGGGAGTCCTCCATCCAGCGGTGGATAGACAATGGCGAAACTATGACGACGATGGTGGTCGTGTGTGGCGAGGTAACTGGTTGTGTTTGATGAAGTGAATCGTGGTTGATGATGGTCGTCATGATGATGGTGGTGGTGGTGATGATGCCGTTGATAATGATTGGAGAGGATTGATCGGTGGTGATGATATTAATGATTTATGGGTGATTACACTGTATAACACTTTTTTGTTCCTGGGTAGTAAGTAAGTGTTATTTCCTATTTGCTTATGCCTCAAAAGTACAGAAAATTGATATTTTCCCCCACAAACTTTGCTTTTGTGACAAGGATAGTGATATTTCGAAATTTACCTATTTTCCAGAACATTCCAGATAAATTCAGTGCTGAGTAAACTTGGAGTAACTTCTATAACATTCTAGAATTTTCCAGTAATATAAATAGTAGCATAAATACAGGGGCATTAAGCCCACCAGTTCAGTTTAGTTCCAGCTGCCTAAGTGGATACATATCTGCATTTTTATGAGATGGCTGCAAGCATCCGGCAGACGCATTTTGCTATATCTGCTGCCAATTTATCAAGACAAGAGCGAAAAAGTACTCTGTGGAAGCATCTGCTAAGATGTGCGAGGCCTACAAGGCATATTTCGGCATCAAGACAAGCTGTGGGCACCTATTATAAGCTTTAAATCAAAATTTGTGGGCACCTAATTTCACCTGCGAGCAATGCAAAAAAACTCTGGAAGATAAGATGGACAATTGTTGCTCGGAATTTTTTGTTATATAACTTGTTAAAATAAAACAAAATGTAAGTAAATTTTTTTAAAATGTTTTACAATTTTCAATGTTATTGAAAAAATATATACCATATATGAAAAATGTTGCGATAATCTCTTACACATTAGTCATGGGTGAAATACATGTTTTTTGTAGGATGGTACAGAGGGGAAAAGAGAGCCATGAAGTTCGCGATCCCAAGAATTTGGCGGGAACCCACTGACCACTCAAGCAACTGCTTCTTCTGCATGGTGGACCCTTCCAAACGTAGGACTGTCAAGAATGCACCTGCTATCACATTGCTTCATCCATCGCCCCGGTGCCACACTGCCATGAGCTCCCCGTACCTACTCCTCCGGAGAGCGAGCAACCGTCTTTAGAATAGAGCAGCAAGTCAGAGCAAGGAAGACGTTGTAGATGCAGATCAACAATTTCAGAGGTGGAGCTGAGGAGAGAAACCCATACTACCCCAACCATAAAGACCTCAACGACTTGATCAGAGATCTTGGTCTCACCAAGTCCAATGCCGAGCTTTTGACGTCTAGGCTCAAGCAGTGGAACGTGTTGGATTAAAGTGTGCAAGTTGCAGATCAGAGGAAGCATCACCAACCTTTTTGCAGCTTCTTCACCCGTCAATATGAGCTCTGCTTCTGCCACAACATGACCAGTCTGTTCGAGGCAATCGGGATCGCCTGTAACCAGAATGAGTGGCGCCTCTTCATTGACAGCTCATCCAGGAGCCTCAAAGCCATGCTGCTCCATAATGGTAACAAGTACCCGTCTCTTCCCCTGGCTCACTCGGTGCACCTCAAAGTGGATTACAACAGCATCAAGACCTTGCTAGACGCCTTGAAGTATGATGAGTATGGCTGGGAGGTCATCGGAGACTTCAACATGGTGGCATTCCTGATGGGTCTCCAAGGCGGTTTTACCAATTTTCCCTGCTATCTTCGGCTTTGGGACAGCAGGGACACCAAGGCGCACTACCACAGATGGGACTGGCCACAGCGGACCGAGTTCTCTGTGGGGAGGAACCACATCAAGTGGGAGCCACTGGTGGACCCCCCCAAGGTGCTGATGCCACCACTGCACATCAAATTGGGCCTTATGAAACAAATTGTCAGAGCTGTAGATAAGGAGTCGGCAGCCTTCAAGTACCTTCAATACTTCTTCCCTAAGCTGTCTGAGGCAAAGGTCAAAGCCGGTGTCGTCCTGGAGTGCAATGAATTCCCCAAGAAGCTCACTAGTAAGGAGAAAGCGGCTTGGAACAGCTTTGTCGCAGTGGTTCGTGGCTTCCTGTGCAATCACAAGGTCGAAAAGTACGTGGAGCTGGTTGAGACTGGTGAAGAACTACGGCATAATGGGCTGTATGATGTCCCTCAAAGTCCATATCCTTGATGCCCATCTTGATAAATTCAAGGAGAACATGGGAGTGTACTCGGAGGAGCAAGGCGAGCGCTTCCACCAGGATATACTGGACTTTGAACGCCGCTACCAAGGACAGTATAACGAGAACATGATGGGAGACTACATTTGGGGGCTGATTCGTGAAAGTGATTTACATTGTAATCGTAAATCTCGAAAAACTATTCACTTCTAAATCTTTTGTAGTAATTTTTTTATTACTTTAGTATAAATACATGTACATTTTGATTCATATGTTGTTTTTCGCCCGTTTTCTAATTTAAAATAGGTACAATAAAAAATGTCACTGTCCTGGTCACAAAAGCAAAGTTTGTGGGGAATAATAGCCATTTTATATACTTTTTAGGCATAAACAATTACGAAATAACACTTACTACCCAGGAACAGAAATTGTGTTACATAGTGTTATTGATTGGTAGTGGTGTTGATGTTGCGTGATGATGCCGCTGCCAATGATTGCTGCCGCTGCTGATGATGACTCCCTATCGGCCGTTCTCCTCTGACGAACGCGTCCCAGTCATCCGTGCCCTCGACTCCCTGCCCCTGTTAAAATGCAGAACTCGATAGCCTTCCCCGACTGCCTTCCTCCATCAAATACAAATTCAGCGTCTTCAGATGCCGTCGCATTTACACGCCGCGCACACTCCGAAGCAGTCTAATTGCGCGCTGCAGACTTGCACAGACTGCCACGCAGACCCGCAGACTCGCACAGAGACGCGTGGCTTTGCTGGCTATGCACGTGGCCGTCTGTAATCCGGCACTGCGGAGGGCGGCAGCGAGGGTTGATGGATCACCACCGCACACACACGCGCGTTGTGAGACTCCCTTCCCCGTAGGTGGGCGTCGAGGAGGTGGTGCCGTACTCCTGGGCTCTGCCAGGAGAAGGCGGTACACGGCTAAAATGTCGACTCCATCTGTTCCGTCTGCATGGGATAGAGCGTTCCCCCTCGCACGCGTGGGTTTTCTCCGGGTGCTCCGGTTGCCTCCCACATGTAAAAAACTCATCAATTGGCCGATAACACCTTCATATGTAGAGGACCGAAGATCTTGGGCAATTGTTATGAGTGCTGACTGCTCACCCCGTGGCTGCTGCTGCCTTCCTACAGCTTCGTCCGTGGTTCCTTTGCTTGGCGCCTCTGAGGCGTCCTCTCTGTCTGAGTCGTCCTCTCTCTCTGTCTGAGTCGTCCTCTCTCTCTGTCTGAGTCGTCCTCTCTCTCTCCGAGTCGTCCTCTCTCTCTCCGAGTCGTCCTCTCTCTCTCCGAGTCGTCCTCTCTCTCTCCGAGTCGTCCTCTCTCTCTCCGAGTCGTCCTCTCTCTCTCCGAGTCGTCCTCTCTCTCTCCGAGTCGTCCTCTCTCTCTCCGAGTCGTCCTCTCTCTCTCAGAGTCGTCCTCTCTCTCTGAGTCGTCCTCTCTCTCTGAGTCGTCCTCTTTCTCTCTCTCTCTGAGTCGTCCTCTCTCTCTCTTAGAGTCGTCCTCTCTCTCTCTCCGAGTCGTCCTCTCTCTCTGAGTCGTCCTCTCTCTCTGAGTCGTCCTCTCTCTCTGAGTCGTCCTCTTTCTCTCTCTCTCTGAGTCGTCCTCTCTCTCCGAGTCGTCCTCTCTCTCTCTCAGAGTCGTCCTCTCTCCACGAGAGCGATGAGTGAGTGGATGTCACGCTGCTCTGGAGGGCGCAGCGTGCCAGGTGGGCGTGGTGCTTGCTCATTGTACAATCAGCGCGCCCGCTGCGGTGGATGTGCAGCATCGTAAGCTGCGATCAAATTCACACGCTGCTGCTGCTGCCTAAATAAACAATGACTTATTGTCGACGGCGCTGTTGCTATTTATTTATTATAATAATTATTGCTCAGTGATGATTATTAAGATGAATCAGTGATGATGGTTGATTGATCAGTTATGGTTATGCCTGATCAGTGATGATTATGATCGGTCAGTGATTATTACTGATCAGGGGTGATTATTATAATTGAGTAGTGATGATCGATCAGATATGATGATTGTGATTGATCATGATAATGATCGATCCGTGAGTGATGAAAATTGCTGATGATGATCAATCAGTGGTGGTGGTGTTTCCTGCTACTATCTGATGATGATGTTGACGATGATGGTGATAATTGTTGATGATGACTGATCAGTGGTGATGTTTCCTGCTACTATCCGATAATGACGATGTTGATGATGGTGATAATTGTTGATGATTGATCAGTGGTGGTGATGTTGATGATGGTGGTGGTTATTGTTGATGATGACCGATCAGCGGTGGTGATGTTTCCTGCTACTATCCGATAATGACGATGTTGATGATGGTGACAATTGTTGATAATGATTGATGAGTGGTGGTGATGTTGATGATGGTGGTGGTGGTGGTGACTGCTACCGAATGTGTCTCGCTCGTCTCGATACCCGAGGGGGTTAGCGCTCCACGCGAGACCCCCGTGCACAGCTGAAAGAGGCCCTGGGCGGGAACGTCGCCACACGAACGTCACTCACGCGGCTGGCCAAACGTCCCATGAACATCGCCATGAACATCCACATGAACATCCCCAGTGTGGCAGGAGCCGCCTCCAAATAACCTCTCGACACTCAGACATCGAAGCTTTCCCGACGACATCTAAACACGCACACACGCACTTGTCTGTGTGTGCGCGTGTTGAACTTAGCGGTGGTGTGGTGGTTAGCGCTGCGCTACGAAGTTCGATTCCCGCTCACGGCCAACACTGGTAACGATTATCTGAACCGGTCCTGGGCCTCCCCTAGGTCGACTCAGCCTTAAACGAGTACCTCGTGCGGTGTGTAAACATCCCCACTAGGGAGACAAAGGCGGCCGGGCGTGGTGCCGGCCACCCACCCCCTCGTGTGCCGTGCCGGCCTTCGTAGGTGCTCGCTAACAGCACTTGCCCCAACAGCCTGTTAAGGCTCTATGGGGGAAATCTATATAGTTTTTTGTTCAACTTATTTCGCGCATCTCCGATTAGCACGGTCGGCTACGTGTACGGTGCGAAAGAAGTTCAACATACACGCGGTAAAGCCGCATTGTGATTCGCGGATTGGGAGCGGTGGCGCGGTGGTTAGCGCCGCTGGGCTCCGAAACGGTGGGTCGCGAGCTCCGGCCCCTTCACCAACGCGCATCGACTCGCGTGGTGAAGTATGGCGACGCAGAGGACAAGGAGCCACCGCGGAGTGACGGCGGAAAAGCTCCGCATGGTGACCACAAGCACAACCACCACCACTACCACCACAACAACTCAAAAACAACCACCATAACCAATAACCACGACCACCAACCACAACTACCACGACCACAACAGCTCCAAAACAACCACTATAACCACAACCACTATAACCGCAACCACTATAACCGCAACCACTATAACCGCAACCACCATAAGCGACACCGTAACCACCAATAACCACAAACAACCACCAGCAGCAGCAACCAGCAGAGTCAACCCTCGCATCAGCCCCGTGATGGAATTCGCTCGCGCGTTACCGTGCGCGAGCGCGCGTCCCCCTCTCTCGTCTCCTCTCTCACCCCCTCTCTCGCTCGCCCCCTCTCTCGCCCCTCTCGCGCCCCCTCGCCGGGGTCCTCACCGGTCCGGGAAGGGGGCGAACCCCATGCCGAAGGAGCCGTTGAGGGGAGTCATGGAGCCCGCCGCCAGCGCCGAGCCATCGCCGGCTAAGAGCCCGGCGGCCGTGCCGCTCGCCACCGCGGCGTCCGCGTAGTCCGAGAAGAGGCGGTGCATCCCAGGGACTGCGCGCTCCTCCCTCCCGCTACCGCTCAGCCCCGACTCACGAAGACCGGGAGCCCTGGCTCAGGGAAGAACTCGTGGCTCATGAAGACGGGAGACGCCTGGCTCGCGGAGGGAGCGTCCTGGCTGCTGGAGAGAGCGAGAGCTAGTGGCTCATGGAGACGGAGCGGCGTGGCTCATGGAGACGGAGCGGCCTGGCTCATGGAGATGGAGCGGCCTGGCTCATGGAGACGGAGCGGCGTGGCTCATGGAGACGGAGCGGCCTGGCTCATGGAGATGGAGCTGCCTGGCTCATGGAGATGGAGCCACCTGGCTCATGGAGAAAGCAAGACTTGTGGCTCATGAAGAGAGGAGGAAACGCCTGGCTCACGGAGCGTCGTGGCTCCTGGAGAGAGCGAGAGCTCTGGATTATGGAGAGGGAGGGGAGAGTGGGAAGAGGGGGGGGGGGTGGTAACGGCTCAGCGCGACTCAGCGCTGCCCGGGGGCTCACGAGTTAGAGCCCCAACGGAGGCACGACCGCTGAGCCACGACTGCGCTCCGGGCAGCGCGGCGAGGTGTCGCGTCTCGCATCGCGCGCCCCCAGTCCCTCCCCGGACTCCTGCCGCTACCGCTACTCTCCTCGCTGTTGTATGTGCGTTGGACTTCTTGCGCACCGTACGTAGCCGCTGCTGCTGTAGTAGTTGTTGTTGTTGCTGCTCGAGTAGTTGTAGCTGCAGCTGCTCCCGTGTGTCGAGGTAGTTTGCGACGCTGCGTCGTCTCTGCTGTCGGGCTGCTGCTGCTGCTGCGTCGAGACGGGGCGCGCGAGATGAGCAGCAACACGCGGGGCCCTCCGCCTCCTCCCCCGCCTCCTCCTTCTCCGCCTCCTCCGCTGCTGCTGCTGCTCTCCAGGGTGAGGGTCAGGGCCGGAGCGCGTGGTGCCCCGCGCGGGGCGGTCGAGGAGTGGAGAGAAGTGAGAGGGAGCAGAGAGAAGGGTGGGGGGGGGCTCGTGGTGGTGGTGCGGGAGCGTTAACACGCAGCGCTCGAGATGAGCCAATGGGCGGTTCCTCCTAGCATCTCCCCCGCCCCGCCCCTGGGTTCCACTGACAACGTGTTGCACGTGAATCCATGTGCAGCATGTGATGGGTGTGTGTGTCAGTGCATATCTGTCTGTGTGTACGTGGGGAGTGGTGGTGGAGCGGTTAGCGCGCTACGCTACGAACCTGGCGATCCGGGTTCGATACCCGCTCACGGCCGACAGCGGTGACGATTATCGGAAACGGTCCTGGGCCTCCCCTAGATCGACTCAGACTTAAATGAGTGCCTGGTGCGTTGTGTAAACATCGCCAATGGGGAGACAAAGGCGGCCGGGCGTGGTGTTGGCCACCCACCCCCTCGTGTGTCTTGTCAGCCTTCATAGGTGCTCGCTATCAGAGCTTGCCCCAAACGCCTGTTAAAGGCTATATGGGGAGTCTTTGTCTTTGCGTCTCTCTGCGCGTGTGTGGAGCGGCGGTGTATTGGGTAAGCGCACCGCGCTACGAACCAGGCGGCCCGAGTTCGACATCAGTGGCGAATATCCGAACCGGTCCTGGACTTACCTTAGGTAGACTCGACCTTAAATGAGTACCTCTGTGCGATATGTACACATCATCACCGGTGAGACAAAGGCGGCCGGGCGTGGTGCTGTCCACGCCACCCCCTCCGACTCACGAGGTGGGAGGGGGGGGACGAGGTAGGGACGAGGTGGGGGGGGGGACGAGGTGGGGGGGGGGGGGCGAGGTGGTCTCGGTGTCGCTTGTCTCGCCGTTGCCCCCCCCCGACCCCGCACGTCCGACGATCTCGGTTGGCGTGCGGACGTTGGCGACAGCGGCGCTCACCTGGTGGTTGACGCGGGGTGAGCGTGACGAGGGCAGTTGGCGCGTCATGAGCACGGTCGGTGCACCCCCAAACCCCGTAAGTTACACGCGGCTGGGTTGACAGGAAGCTTCGAGGCATGCCAATCAAACTACAGCGGGGCTCCCCACAATCGCACACAGCCGCGACTCACGCGACTGCACTTGTTTTTCCTAAACTTGTTCGTCCGTTCGCCGGTTGCCCCCCCACCCCCACTCCGCTACAGGAGAGTTGTTTGGCGGCTGCCGTGGATATGCGAGTGATTTCATGAGTCCATCTGGTCGATAGCCAGGGTCGCTTCTGCAACGACGACTTCGGCGCACACGCAGACTCATCTGCCCACATTGGCATCATATATCGTCCAATTGTTCATGCATTCACTACATAAAGCATATATATGTCACGTGTACTCTATACGAGACTTTCATTCTATGCAATGTGCGTGGTGGTACTGTGTTTAAAAAAATGACAACATTAAAAACCCATAACACATTTGTCAATCGCAAAAAAGGGTTGTTTCGGCAGCTCAGTGAGGGGGCCTTGCCTGGGAGAGTAAACATTATTGTGAAAATAAAATACAGGGTGCTTCTAAACATGTTTTTAACACTTCTGAGAATTTGTAACAATAGCACAAGAAATATGCCTCCTCCGGGCTCTGGAGACCACCTGGAGTAGATTCCAGGCAACGCGTTGACAGTGATGGCGAGCAAGTGGAGACTCTGTGACTTTTTGAAGCTATCAAGATACATTTGTTATCATGTTACAGTGTATTATCCGTTCTTTTTCCATTAAAAACGATCGTCCCATGTAAGTGTGACCATTTTTTGAAGCACCCTGAATAATAAAAACAGGCGACGGAACGGGTAAAAAAACAGACGAACAAATGAACAAATAAACACACAATTAGATCAATGAACAACAAATAATCAAACACATTTACAAGTAGATAAATGAATAAACAAATACGTCATTAAATAAATAAGCAAACGAATAAATAAACAAATAAACAAACAAACAGTATCTCGCAGATACGCGACGCGGCCACCCCAATAAAACCGACCCCAAACATTCACTTGATTTTGACAGAGTCCCCTTCCCACCCTCCCCACCACCAGAAAAGAAAATAAATAAAATCGCGGGCGCATTTTTTGCTGCTTCTGCTGCTGCTTCTGCTGTTGCTGTTGCTTCTGATGCTGCGACTTTTGCTGCGGCTGCTTCTGTTGCTGCTTCTGCTTCTGATGATGTTGCTGCTGCTTCTGCTGCGGCTGCGGCGGCACGCGCCGCGATCTTTGGCAGGCGACGGCCGTCACGGGGCCGCCGCCGTTTGACAGAAGCCGCGTGAGAGGCCGTTGGGGCGGGGGGGCACTGACGAGTTAAATAGCGGGGGGGGGGGGCTGGGAGATGGGGTGGTGGGGTGGGGGGTTGGGGGTGTGGGGTGGTGGGGCCACTGACGAATTAAATAGCGGGGGAGGGGGGCTGTGGACGGGGGGGCGGGGGGGGGGGCTGGGGGGGCTGGGGACGGGGGGGGCTGGGGACGGGGGGGAGTCTGGAGTGGGGTCTGGGGTGGGGGCTAGGGGGGTATTGGCCGTTGGTTGATGGCATCGCGGGGTTTCCGTCGCTGCAAGAGGTCGCAATCCCCCTGGGGTCCACATCAGCCGTGTGAGCGAGGAGTGAGCGGTGGTGCAGCGGTTAGCGCGCCGCGCTGCGCCATACTTCACCACGCCGGTCAGTGCCGGTTGGGTGCGTGTGTGGCAAATTTACGTAGCTCCGCGTGCCCTCTGACCCACAGCCCTGCCCCCTAAACATCTACCCCGCCCGCCATCCCTCTCCAGTTGTGGGATTAAAATGTAGGTTGAGTGTTTGATGGGATGGATCACTGCATGGATTCCCACCGAAGTGGAATGCCTTTTGCAAAGGCAACAGGGATGCGTGCGTGTGCACGTGTGTGTTGTGGGGACCGGTGGTGTAGCGGTTAGCGCTACACTGCGCTATGAACCCGGCGACACGGGTTCGATTCCCGCTCACGGCCAACACCAGGGACGATTATCTGAACCGGTCCCGGGCCTCCCCTAGGTCGACTCAGCCACAAATGAGTACCTGGTGCGGGTGTGTAAACATTGCCACTGCGGAGACAAAGGCGGCCGGGCGTGGTGCTGGCCACCCACTCGCGTGCCACAGTGCTGGCCTTCATAGGTGCCCGCTAACAGCACTTGCCCCAGCAGCCTGTTAAGCTGCACAGGGGGTCTCTGCGGCTCACGTAAAACGAAAGCGACCCCGGGGGGGGGGGGGGGGGTGCGTGCTCGATGGCCGAGAGAACCCTCCTTGTTAACCCCCGGGGCCGGCACGCGTTGTTTGCTGAAACCAAATGAAGCACACGACTCCGGTGATGCGATTTGAACGCTTGGCTCTCGGTTGGTTAAAATGGAAGAGTCGTGTACGTCGAGTATATAAGAAGCGTGCGTATCGTGTGTTGGTGTCATCCGTGGGGCGTGGTGCTGGCTGGCCACCCACCCCGCTACGTGTGCAACAGTGCCGGCCTTCATAGGTGCTACTCCCTGTCAGCACTTGCCCCAACAGTCTGTTAAGGCTATACTGTCGGGGGGGGAGAATGTGTCTTTGTGTCACCCGTACACCGTGGGGCGCGATAGTGTAGTGGTTAGCGCGCTGCGCTACGAACCCGTCCACCCGAGTTCAATTCCGACCGTCAGTGACTGAACCGGTCCTGGGCCTCTCACCAAGGTTGACTCAGCCTTAAAAATTAGCTCATTGTGTGGCGTGAAACCATCAGCACTTCAGCATTTGGGCGACAAAGGCGGCCGGCGGCCGTGGTGTTGGCCACCCACCCCGCCACGTGCCCTGCCGACCTTCATCCTTGTCTCTGTCACCGTGCAAGCATAGCGCGCCGATGACTGCAGCGGCAATCGCCACCACCATCACCATCATCGAGCGCGCACAGCGCGTAACGGCGTGCGGCGCTTGCGAGCGAGAGACGACGCAGGGTGGACGCGTCCGTTGCATAGCAGAGTCCTTTATTAACCCGACACAGCAGCAGCAGCGGACATGCATAGGGGGTGCGAGGGGGGGGGGGCAAGGGTCTGGGTCGGTAGAGTACCCACACACACACAGACTGGCAACAGCGACACAGCGAAGGGGGGGGCACGCGAACACGCAGAGGAGAGATGCGCGACGTCTGTACACGGCCGTATGTACACGGAAACGCGCTTCTGTCGAGAAGAAGACGAAAAGAGACGAAGGCAACGGGACCTGCATTCACCTTGGGGTCCTTCTCTCTACGGCGGCCGAGGAAGGCACGGGGGGGGGGGGGAGGTGGCTACACTTGGGCGGGGGCTCTGTTATATTGTGGGTAGGGGCGGGGGGGGGGCTCTGCTATGTAGGGGGGGGGGGTGACCTTTAATACGCGGGGTGGATCTGTACGCAAAAGGCTCGGCAATTTGGGGGAAGAGGCTCTGGACCTAATTACCCAGGGGAGAGCCACGGGATTCGTTTTGTGTGTATTAAGGAGGGTCCTGCCTGCTACATTGGGATGCTCGTGGCCAACGCCGATGGCAGACACTGCGCGCGGTCGGTTTAGCTACGGGGAGGTCACCGGAGCGAAATCCATTGCAGGACACGGGCGAGAGAACAAACACGAACTCCACGGAGAGAACTGGCGTCTTCTATTTAGAACTATGATGGGGGTTTCTGATATGGCCGAAGATTTGTTTATATGGGAGGGGGAATTGGTGGGATGGGGGGTGGAGGTGGGGGGGAATTCACCGCGTGTTGCCCCACACCCCCTACCGCTCGACACCACCACTCACAGGGGACGCGGCACTCGCGGAGTCTGAAAATGCGAAAGGGGGGGGGGGGGGCAGAGCGGGAGAGGCCTTCAACTTGGCAGCGGAGAGACGATGGCTGTGACGATGATTGTGATGCCTCTGGTGGGCCACGCTTTTCACGCACAGCTCAGTCACTGCAAGAGGCCCTTCTGCAGTGCCTGGCCACGCTTCAACACAGTGGTGTTGGTGATGGTGTTGCCAGGTCATAAGATGCCTTTGCAGTGACAACATCGTTTGCGGGCCGTGCCTAACGTTGGGAGACCCCTGGTGGCCCCGGCTAGATGGGACATCAAGTTGGCCCACGTGGCCGTAAGTTTCTCCACCACTGGCTTCAGAGGAATTATCTGGGGGGAGGGGGGGGCAATTCCACTGCAAGGAAGTTAATTGATCCACACACAGACGACACCTCGGGCTGAGACCAAGAACCCACGTGGAGACACGTGTGTGTGTGTGGATGGGTCCATGCGCACACGCGTGTGTGTGTGGATGGGTCCATGCGCGCACGCGTGTGTGTGTACGTACGTATGGAGGCGCAGTGGTGGCTCAAACCGCTGCGCCACGAGCCCGACGACCCGCGTTCGATTCCCGTTCACGGCCCACATCCGTGACGATTGTCTGACCCGTTTCTGAGTGCCTGGTGCGGTGTATAAACATCGCCACTCGGGAGACAAAGGCGGACGGCCGTGGTGCTGGCCAATCAACCCCTCCTGTGGCGGGCCGGCCTGCTTCATAGAAGCTCGCTAAGAACACTTGCCCCGACAGTCTGTGCAAGGCTATACGGGGGATCTTTGTCTTTGCATGCAGGTGGCGCCTCTGCCAGTCATCTCAGTTTAACCCGTAACACCTGGGGGGGGGGGGGGGGGGAGGGCTCCTGCCAGCGATGGCCTGAAAGTGCACCTAGCCTGGTACAAGCACCGTGATGAAGTCACCGTCACTTAGTTGAATGCAGGCGTTGTTGTTGTTGTAGTATTTGTTGTCTTTGTGTGCATGCAGCAGGGGAGCGGTGGCGCACTGGTGAGCGCACTGTGCAATCATCCCGCTCGTCCAAGTTCGATTCCCCGGTACACGGCTATCGTCAGTGGCAAGAATTATAAACGTCTCCTGGGCCTCCCCTAAGGGCGTCTCAGCCTTAAACGTGTTCGTAAATATCAACACGAGGGATACAAAGGCGGTCGGACGGTGGCAATGGCCACACCACCTCCTCGTGCGCCGCGGGGGTCCTAATAGGTGCTCGCTCGCAGCACTTGCCCCGAGACCAATTGTAAACGAGCTACATGGAACACCTTTGTCTGTATGAGGGTGGCGGCGCGCCCCCCCTCCCCACCGCCGCTAGTTGTTGTTAGAGGTTCACGGCTCGAATTCCATCGGCCGCCCCTGGTCATTACCGCGGGCACAACAATGACGTCACAGGGGTTCCCCGTGACGTCATTGGCAAGAGGCGGGGCCATCGCGTGCCGGCCGCGGGCAGGGGGTCCACGTCTTTTGTCAAATCGGTGAACCTCGTCGCACGTGAGTCGATTGGGATCTCGCCCACACACACACACAGCTGCAACCACTGTTCCTCCCCGCCCCTATCCCACCCCCACCCGCTGGCCTGACCTATTGTGGTCTCACCTGGCTAAACAAAACCAACGGAGGCCTGTGTGTGCGTGTGAGCGTTGTGACCAGAGTTTGATTCGTAGCCAAGAGCGGCATTTGCCCCAACAGTTTGTGTTGACCTTCGTGTGTTCGTATGTACCCGTGTTGGCATGTGTGTGTGTTTGAGTGATACTTAAACCGGTCGTGGTCAGTGTGAAGGTCAAACAACCAAATACACCGGTATGGGATATCAATACACCTGCTCAGCCATCAGTGCGATTAACTGGGGGTGCCAGAGCAGGGCATGGATGGTGGTAATGGGGCCTTGGTGAATGATAGTAATGGCCATGATGATGATCATGGTGATGGAGGTGATGATGGTGATGATGGCGATGATGGTGATGATGGACATGATGGCGATCGACATGATGGAGGTCGACTCAGCCTTAAGTGAGTACCTGATGTGGTGTGTAAACATCAGTTCCGGGGAGACAAACGCGGCGGGGCATGGTGCTGGCCACCCACCCCCTCGTGGGCCATGTCCACTAACAGCACTTGCCCCAACAGTCTGTTAAAGGCGAAACTAGGAAGCTTTGCCTTTCTGCGAATGTGCGTCTGTGTTTGTGTATCCATGACCGTGTGCAAGTGAGGGGGTTACCTCCAGGTTGTATACATCAGCAGAAGGTGCGATTACAGCCAAATCCACAGACACACACACACACTGATACAGACACACACACACAAAGATACACGGAGACGCACACACGCACACGCGTGCCAGCGCCCACTCACGCACACGCACGCTATTTCGAGTAAGCGCAGAACCTGGTTTCTGGCCGTGCCGGACCTGTGCGGCGAGGGCCCGCGGGCGAACACCGCTCGATCTACCGCTCGCGTTGTGCAGCATCGCTACACCGCACGGCTCGGCACGCCTGCACAACCCAGCGCACCTGCACGGCCCAGCGCACCTGCACAACCCAGCGCACCTGCACGGCCCAGCCCACCTGCACAACCCAGCGCACCTGCACAGCCCTGCGCAGCTGCCGCGCGCTCTCCCCCCTGCGACCATGCTCATCGGATGGAGACGACGACGACTTGCACCAACGGGACACTCCACTCCCTGCGCACGATTCCTCCGAGGCCGACGTTGTTGCCGCCCCTCCGCCTCCCGAGATGAAATTCGCGAGTGCGCGATGGGGGGGGGGGGGGCGGCGGCAAGGCCGGTCCGGCAATCCCTTGCAGGGGAGGGGTCACGGAGGTAGCGGCCTGGGGGGTCCGAGGGTCCTGGCCACACCGCCTCATCATCCACTCCGATCTCCGCTCCTCGCCGGGGGTCGAGGTGGCCGTGGCCGGCTCGGGTCATCGCGTCGTTGGGACCTGCCGGTTGAGAATACGCGACACCTCAATGCGGGTAAGGGTTGCCACCTGAACCATCGTTTTCCCCAGGGATCGTCCTTTTGTTGGGTGAAGTAGCCGTCCTGGGAAACCTGTAAGTGTTCGCGAAACATTCAACGTTTTGGTTTTTGTCATTGGGTGTAGCAATAATAATAACAATACGAACAATAACGCGCCACTATCACTCCCCTCATCGTGAGCATATTCGCCCGCGCGTGGATACTGCCCCGGTGTTTTGCACCACGGAGGTGACGACTCTACCTTGCCGTGGAGGTGGTGGCCTTTCCTCGGCCTTGTCCGGCGGTGGTGCGACTAGGGGCGGGGAGGGGTGGGTGGCCGGCTCGCCCTGACCCCTCCCCAGGGGTTGACACCACAGCGGGCGAGAGAGAGAGGAAAGAGGAGGGGGGGGGGGCCCACTCAGGGCACCGACGCGGCTAATGGAGCGCGCCAATCTCCCATCTGGTGATCGCGGCGGAGCACCATTAAGGCAACAAGGCCATTAGCCCCGCAGATTGTGCCACGGCCGGCCCCTTTCCATCATCTCTCGAAATTGACAGCGGCGCGCGGAGCTCGGGAGGAATTAAATCCCCGCGCCGGCAAAAAAATTATCCCTGCACGCTTTTAATCCGAGCAGAGGAAAAAAAAAGATGTATATAAATATATAAAATATAAAAACTCAAAATTGTGCCGCATCATCGCTGGCGCGGTTAAATGAGATTTCGCCGTTCTTGTTGCTGCTGTCGCAGCTCGAGTTGAGGAGGGGGCTTAATTTGTTTGTTCGCGTAACGTCTCCGCACAGGTAACAACAACAACAATGACCACAACAACGCCTACAACTACAGTGACGACAACAATAACTACTAGGACAACAAAAACAACGACTACGACAACAACATCTACAACGACCACAACAACAACGGCCACAACAACAACTACCACAATAACAACAACGACCACAACAACAACAAGCACCACCACCACCACAGTAACAACGACGATGACAATGACGACGACCACAACAGCAGCCATAGGAACAGGAGCGAGGTGGGCGAGTGGCAGGCTGGGTTCACTGTACACGAGGGGGTGGGGTGGGCAGCACCACGCCCGACCGCCTTTGTCTCCCCAGCAGCGATGTTTTACACACCGCACCAGGTACTCATTTGAGGCTGAGTCGACCTGGGGGAGGCTCAAGACCGGTTCAGATAATCGTCACCGGTGTTGGCCATGAGCGGGAATTAAACTCGTGTCGCCGGGTTCGTAACGCAGCGTAGCGCTAAGCGCTACACTGCGCCACTATACGTAAGTCCGCGCACACACCCACACGTATATTTAATTCGGTGCTTTCGTTGAATTCAGATAATTTCTACTCTTTTGAGAAATAAAGAAAACAACAACAACAACGAATGAGAATAGGTTTTTCCTTTTTTTTTCTGGCAACAAAACAGATGTTAAGATGTCAAAACACCAAACTGGAACCTTTTACAATGAATCATGTCTACATTAGCCACAATACTTGTGGTCAGAATGCAAACAAATAACTAACTCTGATAATATATGCATTGTCTTTGAAACTGATTGGTCCACATCAGAGACAGCTTTCTTTTGAGCCTCGTCTCAAAACGGTGTTAGACCAGAGGATGCCAAAAGGCGTACAGCACAAAGACAATGCACTATCAGAGTAATGAAGGCTCGGGGTAGAGCATCTACATCTGGGGTGGGGAACGTCCAGCCCGCGGGCCGTATGAGGCCCGCGAAATCATTTAGTGTGGCCCTGCCAAGGCAACCGCAGGCGGGACTCGACATTCAATAAATCTAGGAGCAAACCTGGAAAAGCAGTTGCGAGTAGCAACATCATCAATACCAGCTAACATCACACACGCCTCACCAAAGAGAAGCAGTTCCAGCCATCGCATTAGGGGTGAGTTAATTAAATGTTCGACCAAATATAACGGGCTAATTTTTAAGTTGATAATTTTGTATGGCCCGCGAATGATGTTATAAATATCCAAATGGCCCTTGCAGAAAAAAAGGTTCCCCACATCTGACCTACATCATGGGACCTCCTTTGCCAGTACCAAAATATGAAAATATAAAACAACAACCACAAACCCCATTGCTTTGTTCACCCCTCTGGAACATTCGTGGCCAGGCCCGTGAGACGGTGACGCCTCCGCCCAGCGTGCACCACCACACACACGCAGGGCGGAGGGACCTCGTCAGTAGCTCTGTGACGTCACCCATAACGGGGCGGGGGTGGGGGCAGGGGGGCTGTTCTCCGGCACAAGGCGGTGCACTGCTCTCCGCGAGCCGTTGCAGTGGAAATTCCTTCATCTCGTGCCAACGTGGCCGCTCACCCCCAGTCAGCCGCACAACTGGAATATAATTTGGCGCAAGGCCAAAAAATATAAAAATGCTTTTTTTTTACATGGAAGTGAAAAACCTAATCCTCTCGTTGCCGTCCGTGGTGGCGGCGGTGGTGGTGGCCCCCCCCACCCCCCCCACCGCGTCTGCGCGACACGCGGGGGGGGGGGGGCGTCGCCCCGAGCGCAATTCTTGACGCTCCTCCGTCGTTGCCCGGGGCGAGGCGGCCCTTCGTCAGCAACAAAGAGCGAGCGGGCCCATCAATCATCGCCGGTGGGAAGAGTCTGAGAAAGAGCGAAGCCGCCCCCGGGGCGACGAGGGGTAGGGTGAGGCCCCCCCCCCCCACACCTCCTCTAGTGGGGGGGGGGGGAGAGTACGGACACCCCACCCCAGAATCTGTATTTATCGTCAACGGTTGCGGTTGGATGACTGCCGCTGTGTGTGCGCGTTTCATCCCTATCGAGTGATCTGCGGCGTCATTTCCGAACTTGGAAAATTTGGACTCCGGCGCCGAGACGCGCAATGGAGTCTTTAACGTGCGCTGTGAAGCAGACGGCGCGTCGTCGTCGCAGCGGCGTCACAGTTCACGCACGCGCAGTCATAATGAGTGGCGGCCACTGGATTCCAGCCGTGAACGTCCCGGCCTTCAAGTGGCCGGGACGCGCTGCCGCCGCTGCGCCGCTGTCGGCATCGTCAGGTGCGCGCTGCGTCCGGGCTCGCTCGTGTGGTGGTGACCGCGAGCACCGGAGACCCCAGGTGGTGGGCGGAGAAGTAGGTGGAGAAGAAGAGGGGGGCGGAGGAGGAAGATGAAGGCGAGCGCCTCACCTGGAGGCGACGCAGGGTGCAGGCCAATGCTGGGCGCTTAGGGGAGGGCTTTGGGCCTCCCTCCCGCGTTGCAGGGAGGGAGTTTGGCTCCGGAGCGGCCGCCGGGGGCCGCCGGGTGGCCCTGCCGTGCGGACCCCACGTGGGCCAGGCCCCGGGAGCCTTTCCCGCGCTCCGCGGGCCCCTCCGAGGTTCTCGTGGGCCCCGCGCGGAGCCTGGCGCTCCTCGGCGTGAGCTGAGCGCAGGGGACAACGCGCACGCAGGTGTGTCAAAGACAAAGATCCCCCGTGTAGCCTCAGCAGGCTGTTGGGGCAAGTGCTGTTAGCGAGCACCTATTAAGGCCGGCACGGAACACGAGGGGGTGGGTGGCTAAGACCACGCCCGGCCGCCTTTGTCTCCCCAGTGACGATGTTTACACACTGCACCAGGTACTCATTTGAGGCTGAGTCGACCTAGGGGAGGCCCAGGACCGATTTAGATAATCGTGACCAGTGTTGGCAGTGATCGGGAATCGAACCCGGGTCTCCGGGTTCTTAGCGCAGCGCGCTCACCGCTACACCACCTCTCCCCACTACGCAGGTGTGGTGCAGGTGTGTGCAGGTGTGTGCAGGTGTGTGCAGGTGTGGGCACAAACATCCCGAGTGGCAGTTGGTGAGCGCCTGCCAGGCGCTGGCTATGCCGCGCGAGGTGGTGGCGCGGGCGGCCCCACTGCTCACATTGACGCACAGCACCGGGCAGAGCGACGGTGCGTGCCTCAAAAGTGCCGCGTTCACAGTTGGGGGCGGGGCTGGGGGGGGGGGTGCAAACTATGACGTAAACACCACGCAGTGCGATGGCGGAATGAAGAGCCCACGTGATCATTCCGTGCGTATTACCCAGCATTCCCACACCGCTCATCGGCGCAACTCAAGAAAGTAGTCCGTTGTCGACCGCTCAGGAAACGTGTTATAAACGGGGTGCCTTCCGCGTTACAGCGGTGTGCGTTCCTCGTCATAACTGGCGCGTTCCATGGTGTAAATCCACGTTATGACGCGCGTTGTCGCGTTTCAATGCGTGCAATCTGCGTTAAAACGTGCTACTCATTCCACGGTACAACATGCATTCTGCGTTATAACAGGGGCATCCTGCGTTACAATGCGCACGTTCCGTGTTATCACGCGCCGATTCACGTACGTTATAACAGTGCGCGTTCCGCACTGTGCGAAACGTGTTCCCTCATAGAAGAACCGCGTTATAGCGAAAACGCGTTGGGTGTACACGGGATAAACGAGGAATATCTGTACTCGTCTGAGGCTGAACCGACCCTAGCAGAGTCTCGGAGCGCTGGGCCAGATATCACTCGCCACTCCTGTCGGCCGTGGCCGGGAAATCGAATGCGAGTTGCCGGTTTCGTAGAGAAGCGTGCTAACCGTTGTACCACCGCTCTCCAGAGGAGTGCGCGCACGCAAACGCAACGATCGGCATACCCCGCGCAATGCTGCATAGGCGGACGGACGTCATGGCCATCATCGCCGCCATCATCATGCCATTACTGTCATCAGCGGTCCGACCCATTCCCATCATCGTTATCCCATCAGCGTTGGGTGGTCGTCATGACGACCAGGGAGCCTCACACCCATCCCTAACCCCTGGTGAACCACATGGAGTTTGGATAGGTATTGTGGGACTGGTGTGTGTCGTGGTGGGATTGTGTGTGTCGTGGTGGGACTGTGTGTGTCGTGGTGGGACTGTGTGTGTCGTGGTGGGACTGCGTGTGTCGTGGTGGGACTGTGTGTGTCGTGGTGGGACTGTGCGTGTCGTGGTGGGACTGTGTGTGTCGTGGTGGGACTGTGTGTGTCGTGGTGGGACTGCGTGTGTCGTGGTGGGACTGTGTGTGTCGTGGTGGGACTGCGTGTGTCGTGGTGAGACTGTGTGTGTCGTGGTGGGACTGTGCGTGTCGTGGTGGGACTGTGTGTGTCGTGGTGGGACTGTGTGTGTCGTGGTGGGACTGCGTGTGTCGTGGTGGGACTGCGTGTGTCGTGGTGGGACTGTGTGTGTCGTGGTGGGACTGCGTGTGTCGTGGTGGGACTGCGTGTGTCGTGGTGGGACTGCGTGTGTCGTGGTGGGACTGTGCGTGTCGTGGTGGGACTGCGTGTGTCGTGGTGGGACTGTGTGTGTCGTGGTGGGACTGCGTGTGTCGTGGTGGGACTGTGTGTGTCGTGGTGGGACTGCGTGTGTCGTGGTGGGACTGCGTGTGTCGTGGTGGGACTGTGTGTGTCGTGGTGGGACTGCGTGTGTCGTGGTGGGACTGTGCGTGTCGTGGTGGGACTGCGTGTGTCGTGGTGGGACTGTGTGTGTCGTGGTGGGACTGCGTGTGTCGTGGTGGGACTGTGTGTGTCGTGGTGGGACTGTGTGTGTCGTGGTGGGACTGCGTGTGTCGTGGTGGGACTGTGCGTGTCGTGGTGGGACTGTGTGTGTCGTGGTGGGACTGTGTGTGTCGTGGTGGGACTGCGTGTGTCGTGGTGGGACTGCGTGTGTCGTGGTGGGACTGTGTGTGTCGTGGTGGGACTGCGTGTGTCGTGGTGGGACTGTGTGTGTCGTGGTGGGACTGTGTGTGTCATGGTGGGACTGTGTGTGTCGTGGTGGGACTATGTGTGTCGTGGTGGGACTGCGTGTGTCGTGGTGGGACTGTGTGTGTCGTGGTGGGACTGTGTGTGTCGTGGTGGGACTGTGTGTGTCGTGGTGGGACTATGTGTGTCGTGGTGGGACTGCGTGTGTCGTGGTGGGACTGTGTGTGTCGTGGTGGGACTGCGTGTGTCGTGGTGGGACTGTGCGTGTCGTGGTGGGACTGTGTGTGTCGTGGTGGGACTGTGTGTGTCGTGGTGGGACTGTGTGTGTCGTGGTGGGACTGTGTGTGTCATGGTGGGACTGCGTGTGTCGTGGTGGGACTGCGTGTGTCGTGGTGGGACTGCGTGTGTCGTGGTGGGACTGTGTGTGTCGTGGTGGGACTGCGTGTGTCGTGGTGGGACTGTGTGTGTCGTGGTGGGACTGCGTGTGTCGTGGTGGGACTGTGTGTGTCGTGGTGGGACTGTGTGTGTCGTGGTGGGACTGTGTGTGTCGTGGTGGGACTGTGTGTGTCGTGGTGGGACTGTGTGTGTCGTGGTGGGACTGTGTGTGTCGTGGTGGGACTGTGTGTGTCGTGGTGGGACTGCGTGTGTCGTGGTGGGACTGTGTGTGTCGTGGTGGGACTGTGTGTGTCGTGGTGGGACTGCGTGTGTCGTGGTGGGACTGTGTGTGTCGTGGTGGGACTGTGTGTGTCGTGGTGGGACTGCGTGTGTCGTGGTGGGACTGCGTGTGTCGTGGTGGGACTGCGTGTGTCGTGGTGGGACTGCGTGTGTCGTGGTGGGACTGCGTGTGTCGTGGTGGGACTGTGTGTGTCGTGGTGGGACTGCGTGTGTCGTGGTGGGACTGTGTGTGTCGTGGTGGGACTGCGTGTGTCGTGGTGAGACTGTGTGTGTCGTGGTGGGACTGTGCGTGTCGTGGTGGGACTGTGTGTGTCGTGGTGGGACTGTGTGTGTCGTGGTGGGACTGTGTGTGTCGTGGTGGGACTGTGTGTGTCGTGGTGGGACTGTGTGTGTCGTGGTGGGACTGCGTGTGTCGTGGTGGGACTGTGTGTGTCGTGGTGGGACTGTGTGTGTCGTGGTGGGACTGCGTGTGTCGTGGTGGGACTGTGTGTGTCGTGGTGGGACTGTGTGTGTCGTGGTGGGACTGCGTGTGTCGTGGTGGGACTGCGTGTGTCGTGGTGGGACTGCGTGTGTCGTGGTGGGACTGCGTGTGTCGTGGTGGGACTGCGTGTGTCGTGGTGGGACTGCGTGTGTCGTGGTGGGACTGCGTGTGTCGTGGTGGGACTGCGTGTGTCGTGGTGGGACTGCGTGTGTCGTGGTGGGACTGTGTGTGTCGTGGTGGGACTGTGCGTGTCGTGGTGGGACTGTGCGTGTCGTGGTGGGACTGCGTGTGTCGTGGTGGGACTGCGTGTGTCGTGGTGGGACTGTGTGTGTCGTGGTGGGACTGTGTGTGTCGTGGTGGGACTGTGCGTGTCGTGGTGGGACTGTGTGTGTCGTGGTGGGACTGCGTGTGTCGTGGTGGGACTGTGCGTGTCGTGGTGGCACTGTGTGTGTCGTGGTGGGACTGTGTGTGTCGTGGTGAGACTGTGTGTGTCGTGGTGGGACTGTGCGTGTCGTGGTGGCACTGTGTGTGTCGTGGTGGGACTGTGTGTGTCGTGGTGAGACTGTGTATGTCGTGGTGGGACTGCGTGTGTCGTGGTGGGACTGCGTGTGTCGTGGTGGGACTGTGCGTGTCGTGGTGGCACTGTGTGTGTCGTGGTGGGACTGTGTGTGTCGTGGTGGGACTGTGTGTGTCGTGGTGAGACTGTGTGTGTCGTGGTGGGACTGTGCGTGTCGTGGTGGCACTGTGTGTGTCGTGGTGGGACTGTGTGTGTCGTGGTGGCACTGTGTGTGTCGTGGTGGGACTGCGTGTGTCGTGGTGAGACTGTGTGTGTCGTGGTGGGACTGTGTGTGTCGTGGTGAGACTGCGTGTGTCGTGGTGGGACTGTGTGTGTCGTGGTGGGACTGCGTGTGTCGTGGTGGGACTGCGTGTGTCGTGGTGGGACTGCGTGTGTCGTGGTGGGACTGCGTGTGTCGTGGTGGGACTGTGTGTGTCGTGGTGGGACTGCGTGTGTCGTGGTGGGACTGCGTGTGTCGTGGTGGGACTGTGTGTGTCGTGGTGGGACTGCGTGTGTCGTGGTGGGACTGTGTGTGTCGTGGTGGGACTGCGTGTGTCGTGGTGGGACTGCGTGTGTCGTGGTGGGACTGCGTGTGTCGTGGTGGGACTGTGCGTGTCGTGGTGGGACTGCATGTGTCGTGGTGGGACTGTGTGTGTCGTGGTGGGACTGCGTGTGTCGTGGTGGGACTGTGTGTGTCGTGGTGGGACTGCGTGTGTCGTGGTGGGACTGCGTGTGTCGTGGTGGGACTGCGTGTGTCGTGGTGGGACTGCGTGTGTCGTGGTGAGACTGTGTGTGTCGTGGTGGGACTGCGTGTGTCGTGGTGGGACTGCGTGTGTCGTGGTGGGACTGTGCGTGTCGTGGTGGGACTGTGTGTGTCGTGGTGGGACTGTGTGTGTCGTGGTGGGACTGCGTGTGTCGTGGTGGGACTGCGTGTGTCGTGGTGGGACTGTGTGTGTCGTGGTGGGACTGCGTGTGTCGTGGTGGGACTGTGTGTGTCGTGGTGGGACTGTGTGTGTCATGGTGGGACTGTGTGTGTCGTGGTGGGACTATGTGTGTCGTGGTGGGACTGCGTGTGTCGTGGTGGGACTGTGTGTGTCGTGGTGGGACTGTGTGTGTCGTGGTGGGACTGTGTGTGTCGTGGTGGGACTATGTGTGTCGTGGTGGGACTGCGTGTGTCGTGGTGGGACTGTGTGTGTCGTGGTGGGACTGCGTGTGTCGTGGTGGGACTGTGCGTGTCGTGGTGGGACTGTGTGTGTCGTGGTGGGACTGTGTGTGTCGTGGTGGGACTGTGTGTGTCGTGGTGGGACTGTGTGTGTCATGGTGGGACTGCGTGTGTCGTGGTGGGACTGCGTGTGTCGTGGTGGGACTGCGTGTGTCGTGGTGGGACTGTGTGTGTCGTGGTGGGACTGCGTGTGTCGTGGTGGGACTGTGTGTGTCGTGGTGGGACTGCGTGTGTCGTGGTGGGACTGTGTGTGTCGTGGTGGGACTGTGTGTGTCGTGGTGGGACTGTGTGTGTCGTGGTGGGACTGTGTGTGTCGTGGTGGGACTGTGTGTGTCGTGGTGGGACTGTGTGTGTCGTGGTGGGACTGTGTGTGTCGTGGTGGGACTGCGTGTGTCGTGGTGGGACTGTGTGTGTCGTGGTGGGACTGCGTGTGTCGTGGTGGGACTGCGTGTGTCGTGGTGGGACTGTGTGTGTCGTGGTGGGACTGCGTGTGTCGTGGTGGGACTGTGTGTGTCGTGGTGGGACTGCGTGTGTCGTGGTGGGACTGTGTGTGTCGTGGTGGGACTGTGTGTGTCGTGGTGGGACTGTGTGTGTCGTGGTGGGACTGTGTGTGTCGTGGTGGGACTGTGTGTGTCGTGGTGGGACTGTGTGTGTCGTGGTGGGACTGTGTGTGTCGTGGTGGGACTGCGTGTGTCGTGGTGGGACTGTGTGTGTCGTGGTGGGACTGTGTGTGTCGTGGTGGGACTGCGTGTGTCGTGGTGGGACTGTGTGTGTCGTGGTGGGACTGTGTGTGTCGTGGTGGGACTGCGTGTGTCGTGGTGGGACTGCGTGTGTCGTGGTGGGACTGTGTGTGTCGTGGTGGGACTGTGTGTGTCGTGGTGGGACTGTGCGTGTCGTGGTGGGACTGTGTGTGTCGTGGTGGGACTGCGTGTGTCGTGGTGGGACTGTGCGTGTCGTGGTGGCACTGTGTGTGTCGTGGTGGGACTGTGTGTGTCGTGGTGAGACTGTGTGTGTCGTGGTGGGACTGTGCGTGTCGTGGTGGCACTGTGTGTGTCGTGGTGGGACTGTGTGTGTCGTGGTGAGACTGTGTATGTCGTGGTGGGACTGCGTGTGTCGTGGTGGGACTGCGTGTGTCGTGGTGGGACTGTGCGTGTCGTGGTGGCACTGTGTGTGTCGTGGTGGGACTGTGTGTGTCGTGGTGGGACTGTGTGTGTCGTGGTGAGACTGTGTGTGTCGTGGTGGGACTGTGCGTGTCGTGGTGGCACTGTGTGTGTCGTGGTGGGACTGTGTGTGTCGTGGTGGCACTGTGTGTGTCGTGGTGGGACTGCGTGTGTCGTGGTGAGACTGTGTGTGTCGTGGTGGGACTGTGTGTGTCGTGGTGAGACTGCGTGTGTCGTGGTGGGACTGTGTGTGTCGTGGTGGGACTGCGTGTGTCGTGGTGGGACTGCGTGTGTCGTGGTGGGACTGCGTGTGTCGTGGTGGGACTGCGTGTGTCGTGGTGGGACTGTGTGTGTCGTGGTGGGACTGCGTGTGTCGTGGTGGGACTGCGTGTGTCGTGGTGGGACTGTGTGTGTCGTGGTGGGACTGCGTGTGTCGTGGTGGGACTGTGTGTGTCGTGGTGGGACTGCGTGTGTCGTGGTGGGACTGCGTGTGTCGTGGTGGGACTGCGTGTGTCGTGGTGGGACTGTGCGTGTCGTGGTGGGACTGCATGTGTCGTGGTGGGACTGTGTGTGTCGTGGTGGGACTGCGTGTGTCGTGGTGGGACTGTGTGTGTCGTGGTGGGACTGCGTGTGTCGTGGTGGGACTGCGTGTGTCGTGGTGGGACTGCGTGTGTCGTGGTGGGACTGCGTGTGTCGTGGTGAGACTGTGTGTGTCGTGGTGGGACTGCGTGTGTCGTGGTGGGACTGCGTGTGTCGTGGTGGGACTGCGTGTGTCGTGGTGAGACTGTGTGTGTCGTGGTGGGACTGCGTGTGTCGTGGTGGGACTGCGTGTGTCGTGGTGGGACTGCGTGTGTCGTGGTGGGACTGCGTGTGTCGTGGTGGGACTGCGTGTGTCGTGGTGGGACTGTGTGTGTCGTGGTGGGACTGCGTGTGTCGTGGTGGGACTGCGTGTGTCGTGGTGGGACTGTGTGTGTCGTGGTGAGACTGTGTGTGTCGTGGTGAGACTGTGTGTGTCGTGGTGGGACTGTGTGTGTCGTGGTGAGACTGTGTGTGTCGTGGTGAGACTGTGTGTGTCGTGGTGGGACTGTGTGTGTCGTGGTGGGACTGCGTGTGTCGTGGTGGGACTGTGTGTGTCGTGGTGGGACTGTGTGTGTCGTGGTGAGACTGTGTGTGTCGTGGTGGTACTGTGTGTGTCGTGGTGGGACTGCGTGTGTCGTGGTGGGACTGCGTGTGTCGTGGTGGTACTGTGCGTGTCGTGGTGAGACTGTGTGTATCGTGGTGGGACTGTGCGTGTCGTGGTGGGACTGTGTGTGTCGTGGTGGGACTGTGTGTGTCGTGGTGGGACTGTGTGTGTCGTGGTGAGACTGTGTGTGTCGTGGTGGTACTGTGTGTGTCGTGGTGGGACTGCGTGTGTCGTGGTGGGACTGCGTGTGTCGTGGTGGTACTGTGCGTGTCGTGGTGGGACTGTGTGTGTCGTGGTGGGACTGTGTGTGTCGTGGTGAGACTGTGTGTGTCGTGGTGGTACTGTGTGTGTCGTGGTGGGACTGCGTGTGTCGTGGTGGGACTGCGTGTGTCGTGGTGGTACTGTGCGTGTCGTGGTGAGACTGTGTGTATCGTGGTGGGACTGTGCGTGTCGTGGTGGGGCTGTGTGTGTCGTGGTGGGACTGCGTGTGTCGTGGTGGGACTGCGTGTGTCGTGGTGGGACTGTGTGTGTCGTGGTGGGACTGTGTGTGTCGTGGTGGGACTGCGTGTGTCGTGGTGGGACTGTGTGTCGTGGTGGTACTGTGTGTGACGTGGTGGGACTGTGTGTGTCGTGGTGGGACTGTGTGTCGTGGTGGTACTGTGTGTGACGTGGTGGGACTGTGTGTGACGTGGTGGGACTGCGTGTGTCGTGGTGGGACTGTGTGTCGTGGTGGTACTGTGTGTGACGTGGTGGGACTGTGTGTCGTGGTGGGACTGTGTGTGTCGTGGTGGGACTGCGTGTGTCGTGGTGGGACTGTGTGTCGTGGTGGTACTGTGTGTGACGTGGTGGGACTGTGTGTGACGTGGTGGGACTGTGTGTGACGTGGTGGGACTGTGTGTGACGTGGTGGGACTGCGTGTGTCGTGGTGGGACTGTGTGTGACGTGGTGGGACTGTGTGTGACGTGGTGGGACTGTGTGTGACGTGGTGGGACTGTGTGTGACGTGGTGGGACTGTGTGACGTGGTGGGACTGTGTGTGTCGTGGTGGGACTGTGTGACGTGGTGGGACTGTGTGTGTCGTGGTGGGACTGTGTGACGTGGTGGGACTGCGTGTGTCGTGGTGGGACTGTGTGTGTCATGGTGGGACTGTGTGTGTCGTGGTGGGACTGTGTGTGTCGTGGTGGGACTGTGTGTGTCATGGTGAGACTGCGTGTGTCGTGGTGGGACTGTGTGTGTCGTGGTGGGACTGCGTGTGTCGTGGTGGGACTGTGTGTGTCGTGGTGGGACTGTGTGTGTCGTGGTGGGACTGTGTGTGTCATGGTGAGACTGCGTGTGTCGTGGTGGGACTGTGTGTGTCGTGGTGGGACTGTGTGTGTCGTGGTGGGACTGTGTGTGTCGTGGTGGGACTGTGTGTGTCATGGTGAGACTGTGTGTGTCGTGGTGGGACTGTGTGTGTCGTGGTGGGACTGTGTGTGTCGTGGTGGGACTGTGTGTGTCATGGTGAGACTGCGTGTGTCGTGGTGGGACTGTGTGTGTCGTGGTGGGACTGCGTGTGTCGTGGTGGGACTGTGTGTGTCGTGGTGGGACTGCGTGTGTCGTGGTGGGACTGTGTGTGTCGTGGTGGGACTGCGTGTGTCGTGGTGGGACTGCGTGTGTCGTGGTGGGACTGTGTGTGTCGTGGTGGGACTGCGTGTGTCATGGTGGGACTGTGTGACGTGGTGGGACTGTGTGTGACGTGGTGGGACTGTGTGTGTCGTGGTGGGACTGTGTGTGTCGTGGTGGGACTGTGTGACGTGGTGAGACTGTGTGTGTCGTGGTGGGACTGTGTGTGTCGTGGTGGGATTGTGTGACGTGGTGGGACTGTGTGTGTCGTGGTGGGACTGTGTGTGTCGTGGTGGGACTGTGTGACGTGGTGGGACTGCGTGTGTCGTGGTGGGACTGTGTGTGTCGTGGTGGGACTGTGTGACGTGGTGAGACTGTGTGTGTCGTGGTGGGACTGTGTGTGTCGTGGTGGGACTGTGTGTGTCGTGGTGGGACTGTGTGTGTCGTGGTGGGACTGTGTGACGTGGTGAGACTGTGTGTGTCGTGGTGGGACTGTGTGTGTCGTGGTGGGACTGCGTGTGTCGTGGTGGGACTGTGTGTGTCGTGGTGGGACTGCGTGTGTCGTGGTGGGACTGTGTGTGTCGTGGTGGGACTGTGTGTGTCGTGGTGGGACTGCGTGTGTCGTGGTGGGACTGTGTGTGTCGTGGTGGGACTGCGTGTGTCATGGTGGGACTGTGTGACGTGGTGGGACTGTGTGTGACGTGGTGGGACTGTGTGTGTCGTGGTGGGACTGTGTGTGTCGTGGTGGGACTGTGTGACGTGGTGAGACTGTGTGTGTCGTGGTGGGACTGTGTGTGTCGTGGTGGGACTGTGTGACGTGGTGGGACTGTGTGTGTCGTGGTGGGACTGTGTGTGTCATGGTGGGACTGTGTGACGTGGTGGGACTGCGTGTGTCGTGGTGGGACTGTGTGTGTAGTGGTGGGACTGTGTGACGTGGTGAGACTGTGTGTGTCGTGGTGGGACTGTGTGTGTCGTGGTGGGACTGTGTGTGTCGTGGTGGGACTGTGTGTGTCGTGGTGGGACTGTGTGACGTGGTGAGACTGTGTGTGTCGTGGTGGGACTGTGTGTGTCGTGGTGGGACTGTGTGACGTGGTGGGACTGCGTGTGTCGTGGTGGGACTGTGTGACGTGGTGGGACTGTGTGACGTGGTGAGACTGTGTGTGTCGTGGTGGGACTGTGTGTGTCGTGGTGGGACTGTGTGACGTGGTGAGACTGTGTGTGTCGTGGTGGGACTGTGTGACGTGGTGGGACTGTGTGTGTCGTGGTGGGACTGTGTGTGTCGTGGTGGGACTGTGTGACGTGGTGAGACTGCGTGTGTCGTGGTGGGACTGTGTGACGTGGTGAGACTGCGTGTGTCGTGGTGGGACTGTGTGACGTGGTGGGACTGTGTGTGTCGTGGTGAGACTGCGTGTGTCGTGGTGGGACTGTGTGACGTGGTGGGACTGTGCGTGTCGTGGTGGGACTGTGTGTGTCGTGGTGGGACTGTGTGACATGGTGGGACTGTGCGTGTCGTGGTGGGACTGTGTGTGTCGTGGTGGGACTGTGTGACGTGGTGAGACTGCGTGTGTCGTGGTGGGACTGTGTGACGTGGTGGGACTGTGTGTGTCGTGGTGAGACTGCGTGTGTCGTGGTGGGACTATGTGACGTGGTGGGACTGTGCGTGTCGTGGTGAGACTGTGTGTGTCGTGGTGGGACTGTGTGACGTGGTGGGACTGTGCGTGTCGTGGTGGGACTGTGTGTGTCGTGGTGGGACTGTGTGTGTCGTGGTGGGACTGTGTGACGTGGTGGGACTGCGTGTGTCGTGGTGGGACTGTGTGTGTCGTGGTGGGACTGTGTGACGTGGTGGGACAGCGTGTGTCGTGGTGGGACTGCGTGTGTCGTGGTGGTACTGTGTGTGTCGTGGTGGGACTGTGTGTGTCGTGGTGGGACTGTGTGACGTGGTGGGACTGCGTGGGTCGTGGTGGGACTGCGTGTGTCGTGGTGGGACTGTGTGTGTCGTGGTGGTACTGTGTGTGTCGTGGTGGGACTGTGTGTGTCGTGGTGGGACTGTGTGACGTGGTGGGACTGCGTGTGTCGTGGTGGGACTGTGTGTGTCGTGGTGGGACTGTGTGTGTCGTGGTGGGACTGTGTTTAGTGGTGGGACTGCGTGTGTCGTGGTGGGACTGCGTGTGTCGTGGTGGGACTGTGTGTGTCGTGGTGAGACTGTGTGTGTCGTGGTGAGACTGTGTGTGTCGTGGTGGGACTGTGTGTGTCGTGGTGAGACTGTGTGTGTCGTGGTGAGACTGTGTGTGTCGTGGTGGGACTGTGTGTGTCGTGGTGGGACTGCGTGTGTCGTGGTGGGACTGTGTGTGTCGTGGTGGGACTGTGTGTGTCGTGGTGAGACTGTGTGTGTCGTGGTGGTACTGTGTGTGTCGTGGTGGGACTGCGTGTGTCGTGGTGGGACTGCGTGTGTCGTGGTGGTACTGTGCGTGTCGTGGTGAGACTGTGTGTATCGTGGTGGGACTGTGCGTGTCGTGGTGGGACTGTGTGTGTCGTGGTGGGACTGTGTGTGTCGTGGTGGGACTGTGTGTGTCGTGGTGAGACTGTGTGTGTCGTGGTGGTACTGTGTGTGTCGTGGTGGGACTGCGTGTGTCGTGGTGGGACTGCGTGTGTCGTGGTGGTACTGTGCGTGTCGTGGTGGGACTGTGTGTGTCGTGGTGGGACTGTGTGTGTCGTGGTGAGACTGTGTGTGTCGTGGTGGTACTGTGTGTGTCGTGGTGGGACTGCGTGTGTCGTGGTGGGACTGCGTGTGTCGTGGTGGTACTGTGCGTGTCGTGGTGAGACTGTGTGTATCGTGGTGGGACTGTGCGTGTCGTGGTGGGGCTGTGTGTGTCGTGGTGGGACTGCGTGTGTCGTGGTGGGACTGCGTGTGTCGTGGTGGGACTGTGTGTGTCGTGGTGGGACTGTGTGTGTCGTGGTGGGACTGCGTGTGTCGTGGTGGGACTGTGTGTCGTGGTGGTACTGTGTGTGACGTGGTGGGACTGTGTGTGTCGTGGTGGGACTGTGTGTCGTGGTGGTACTGTGTGTGACGTGGTGGGACTGTGTGTGACGTGGTGGGACTGCGTGTGTCGTGGTGGGACTGTGTGTCGTGGTGGTACTGTGTGTGACGTGGTGGGACTGTGTGTCGTGGTGGGACTGTGTGTGTCGTGGTGGGACTGCGTGTGTCGTGGTGGGACTGTGTGTCGTGGTGGTACTGTGTGTGACGTGGTGGGACTGTGTGTGACGTGGTGGGACTGTGTGTGACGTGGTGGGACTGTGTGTGACGTGGTGGGACTGCGTGTGTCGTGGTGGGACTGTGTGTGACGTGGTGGGACTGTGTGTGACGTGGTGGGACTGTGTGTGACGTGGTGGGACTGTGTGTGACGTGGTGGGACTGTGTGACGTGGTGGGACTGTGTGTGTCGTGGTGGGACTGTGTGACGTGGTGGGACTGTGTGTGTCGTGGTGGGACTGTGTGACGTGGTGGGACTGCGTGTGTCGTGGTGGGACTGTGTGTGTCATGGTGGGACTGTGTGTGTCGTGGTGGGACTGTGTGTGTCGTGGTGGGACTGTGTGTGTCATGGTGAGACTGCGTGTGTCGTGGTGGGACTGTGTGTGTCGTGGTGGGACTGCGTGTGTCGTGGTGGGACTGTGTGTGTCGTGGTGGGACTGTGTGTGTCGTGGTGGGACTGTGTGTGTCATGGTGAGACTGCGTGTGTCGTGGTGGGACTGTGTGTGTCGTGGTGGGACTGTGTGTGTCGTGGTGGGACTGTGTGTGTCGTGGTGGGACTGTGTGTGTCATGGTGAGACTGTGTGTGTCGTGGTGGGACTGTGTGTGTCGTGGTGGGACTGTGTGTGTCGTGGTGGGACTGTGTGTGTCATGGTGAGACTGCGTGTGTCGTGGTGGGACTGTGTGTGTCGTGGTGGGACTGCGTGTGTCGTGGTGGGACTGTGTGTGTCGTGGTGGGACTGCGTGTGTCGTGGTGGGACTGTGTGTGTCGTGGTGGGACTGCGTGTGTCGTGGTGGGACTGCGTGTGTCGTGGTGGGACTGTGTGTGTCGTGGTGGGACTGCGTGTGTCATGGTGGGACTGTGTGACGTGGTGGGACTGTGTGTGACGTGGTGGGACTGTGTGTGTCGTGGTGGGACTGTGTGTGTCGTGGTGGGACTGTGTGACGTGGTGAGACTGTGTGTGTCGTGGTGGGACTGTGTGTGTCGTGGTGGGATTGTGTGACGTGGTGGGACTGTGTGTGTCGTGGTGGGACTGTGTGTGTCGTGGTGGGACTGTGTGACGTGGTGGGACTGCGTGTGTCGTGGTGGGACTGTGTGTGTCGTGGTGGGACTGTGTGACGTGGTGAGACTGTGTGTGTCGTGGTGGGACTGTGTGTGTCGTGGTGGGACTGTGTGTGTCGTGGTGGGACTGTGTGTGTCGTGGTGGGACTGTGTGACGTGGTGAGACTGTGTGTGTCGTGGTGGGACTGTGTGTGTCGTGGTGGGACTGCGTGTGTCGTGGTGGGACTGTGTGTGTCGTGGTGGGACTGCGTGTGTCGTGGTGGGACTGTGTGTGTCGTGGTGGGACTGTGTGTGTCGTGGTGGGACTGCGTGTGTCGTGGTGGGACTGTGTGTGTCGTGGTGGGACTGCGTGTGTCATGGTGGGACTGTGTGACGTGGTGGGACTGTGTGTGACGTGGTGGGACTGTGTGTGTCGTGGTGGGACTGTGTGTGTCGTGGTGGGACTGTGTGACGTGGTGAGACTGTGTGTGTCGTGGTGGGACTGTGTGTGTCGTGGTGGGACTGTGTGACGTGGTGGGACTGTGTGTGTCGTGGTGGGACTGTGTGTGTCGTGGTGGGACTGTGTGACGTGGTGGGACTGCGTGTGTCGTGGTGGGACTGTGTGTGTCGTGGTGGGACTGTGTGACGTGGTGAGACTGTGTGTGTCGTGGTGGGACTGTGTGTGTCGTGGTGGGACTGTGTGTGTCGTGGTGGGACTGTGTGTGTCGTGGTGGGACTGTGTGACGTGGTGAGACTGTGTGTGTCGTGGTGGGACTGTGTGTGTCGTGGTGGGACTGTGTGACGTGGTGGGACTGCGTGTGTCGTGGTGGGACTGTGTGACGTGGTGGGACTGTGTGACGTGGTGAGACTGTGTGTGTCGTGGTGGGACTGTGTGTGTCGTGGTGGGACTGTGTGACGTGGTGAGACTGTGTGTGTCGTGGTGGGACTGTGTGACGTGGTGGGACTGTGTGTGTCGTGGTGGGACTGTGTGTGTCGTGGTGGGACTGTGTGACGTGGTGAGACTGCGTGTGTCGTGGTGGGACTGTGTGACGTGGTGAGACTGCGTGTGTCGTGGTGGGACTGTGTGACGTGGTGGGACTGTGTGTGTCGTGGTGAGACTGCGTGTGTCGTGGTGGGACTGTGTGACGTGGTGGGACTGTGCGTGTCGTGGTGGGACTGTGTGTGTCGTGGTGGGACTGTGTGACATGGTGGGACTGTGCGTGTCGTGGTGGGACTGTGTGTGTCGTGGTGGGACTGTGTGACGTGGTGAGACTGCGTGTGTCGTGGTGGGACTGTGTGACGTGGTGGGACTGTGTGTGTCGTGGTGAGACTGCGTGTGTCGTGGTGGGACTGTGTGACGTGGTGGGACTGTGCGTGTCGTGGTGAGACTGTGTGTGTCGTGGTGGGACTGTGTGACGTGGTGGGACTGTGCGTGTCGTGGTGGGACTGTGTGTGTCGTGGTGGGACTGTGTGTGTCGTGGTGGGACTGTGTGACGTGGTGGGACTGCGTGTGTCGTGGTGGGACTGTGTGTGTCGTGGTGGGACTGTGTGACGTGGTGGGACAGCGTGTGTCGTGGTGGGACTGCGTGTGTCGTGGTGGTACTGTGTGTGTCGTGGTGGGACTGTGTGTGTCGTGGTGGGACTGTGTGACGTGGTGGGACTGCGTGGGTCGTGGTGGGACTGCGTGTGTCGTGGTGGGACTGTGTGTGTCGTGGTGGTACTGTGTGTGTCGTGGTGGGACTGTGTGTGTCGTGGTGGGACTGTGTGACGTGGTGGGACTGCGTGTGTCGTGGTGGGACTGTGTGTGTCGTGGTGGGACTGTGTGTGTCGTGGTGGGACTGTGTTTAGTGGTGGGACTGTGTGTGTCGTGGTGGGACTGCGTGTGTCGTGGTGGGACTGTGTGTGACGTGGTGGGACTGTGTGACGTGGTGGGACTGTGTGTGTCGTGGTGGGACTGTGTGTGTCGTGGTGGGACTGTGTGTGTCGTGGTGGGACTGTGTGACGTGGTGGGACTGTGTGTGTCGTGGTGGGACTGTGTGTGTCGTGGTGGGACTGCGCGTGTCGTGGTGGGACTGCGTGTGTCGTGGTGGGACTGTGTGTGACGTGGTGGGACTGTGTGTGTCGTGGTGGGACTGCGTGTGTCGTGGTGGGACTGTGTGTGTCGTGGTGGGACTGTGTGTGACGTGGTGGGACTGTGTGTGTCGTGGTGGGACTGCGCGTGTCGTGGTGGGACTGCGTGTGTCGTGGTGGGACTGTGTGTGTCGTGGTGGGACTGCGCGTGTCGTGGTGGGACTGTGTGTGTCGTGGTGGGACTGTGTGTGACGTGGTGGGACTGTGTGTGTCGTGGTGGGACTGTGTGTGTCGTGGTGGGACTGCGTGTGTCGTGGTGGGACTGTGTGTGTCGTGGTGGGACTGCGTGTGTCGTGGTGGGACTGTGTGTGTCGTGGTGGGACTGTGTGTGTCGTGGTGGGACTGCGTGTGTCGTGGTGGGACTGTGTGTGTCGTGGTGGGACTGCGTGTGTCGTGGTGGGACTGTGTGTGTCGTGGTGGGACTGTGTGTGTCGTGGTGGGACTGCGTGTGTCGTGGTGGGACTGCGTGTGTCGTGGTGGGACTGTGTGTGTCGTGGTGGGACTGCATGTGTCGTGGTGGGACTGCGTGTGTCGTGGTGGGACTGTGTGTGTCGTGGTGGGACTGCGTGTGTCGTGGTGGGACTGCGTGTGTCGTGGTGGGACTGCGTGTGTCGTGGTGGGACTGCGTGTGTCGTGGTGGGACTGCGTGTGTCGTGGTGGGACTGTGTGTGACGTGGTGGGACTGTGTGTGTCGTGGTGGGACTGTGTGTGTCGTGGTGGGACTGTGTGTGTCGTGGTGGGACTGTGTGTGACGTGGTGGGACTGAGTGTGTCGTGGTGGGACTGCGTGTGTCGTGGTGGGACTGTGTGTGTCGTGGTGGGACTGTGTGTGTCGTGGTGAGACTGTGTGTGTCGTGGTGAGACTGTGTGTGTCGTGGTGGGACTGTGTGTGTCGTGGTGGGACTGTGTGTGTCGTGGTGGGACTGTGCGTGTCGTGGTGGGACTGTGTGTGTCGTGGTGGGACTGTGTGTGTCGTGGTGGGACTGTGCGTGTCGTGGTGGGACTGTGTGTGTCGTGGTGGGACTGTGCGTGTCGTGGTGGGACTGTGTGTGTCGTGGTGGGACTGTGTGTGTCGTGGTGGGACTGTGTGTGTCGTGGTGGGACTGTGTGTGTCGTGGTGGGACTGTGTGTGTCGTGGTGAGACTGTGTGTGTCGTGGTGGGACTGTGTGTGTCGTGGTGGGACTGTGTGTGTCGTGGTGGGACTGTGCGTGTCGTGGTGGGACTGTGCGTGTCGTGGTGGGACTGTGTGTGTCGTGGTGGGACTGTGTGTGTCGTGGTGGGACTGTGTGTGTCGTGGTGGGACTGTGCGTGTCGTGGTGGGACTGTGCGTGTCGTGGTGGGACTGTGTGTGTCGTGGTGGGACTGCGTGTGTCGTGGTGGGACTGTGTGTGTCGTGGTGGGACTGTGCGTGTCGTGGTGGGACTGTGTGTGTCGGGGTGGGACTGTGTGTGACGTGGTGGGACTGTGTGTGTCGTGGTGGGACTGTGCGTGTCGTGGTGGGACTGCGTGTGTCGTGGTGGGACTGTGTGTGTCGTGGTGGGACTGCGTGTGTCGTGGTGGGACTGTGTGTGTCGTGGTGGGACTGTGCGTGTCGTGGTGGGACTGTGTGTGTCGGGGTGGGACTGTGTGTGACGTGGTGGGACTGTGTGACGTGGTGGGACTGCGTGTGTCGTGGTGGGACTGTGTGTGTCGTGGTGGGACTGTGTGTGTCGTGGTGGGACTGTGTGTGTCGTGGTGGGACTGTGTGTGTCGTGGTGGGACTGTGTGTGTCGTGGTGGGACTGTGTGTGTCGTGGTGGGACTGCGTGTGTCGTGGTGGGACTGCGTGTGTCGTGGTGGGACTGCGTGTGTCGTGGTGGGACTGCGTGTGTCGTGGTGGGACTGCGTGTGTCGTGGTGGGACTGCGTGTGTCGTGGTGGGACTGCGTGTGTCGTGGTGGGACTGTGTGTGTCGTGGTGGGACTGTGTGTGTCGTGGTGGGACTGTGTGTGTCGTGGTGGGACTGTGTGTGTCGTGGTGGGACTGTGTGTGTCGTGGTGGGACTGTGTGTGTCGTGGTGGGACTGCGTGTGTCGTGGTGGGACTGCGTGTGTCGTGGTGGGACTGCGTGTGTCGTGGTGGGACTGCGTGTGTCGTGGTGGGACTGTGTGTGTCGTGGTGGGACTGTGTGTGTCGTGGTGGGACTGTGTGTGTCGTGGTGGGACTGAGTGTGTCGTGGTGGGACTGCGTGTGTCGTGGTGGGACTGTGTGTGTCGTGGTGGGACTGTGTGTGTCGTGGTGGGACTGTGTGTGTCGTGGTGGGACTGTGTGTGTCGTGGTGGGACTGTGTGTGTCGTGGTGAGACTGCGTGTGTCGTCGTGGGACTGTGTGTGTCGTGGTGGGACTGCGTGTGTCGTGGTGGGACTGTGTGTGTCGTGGTGGGACTGCGTGTGTCGTGGTGGGACTGTGTGTGTCGTGGTGGGACTGCGTGTGTCGTGGTGAGACTGCGTGTGTCGTGGTGAGACTGTGTGTGTCGTGGTGAGACTGCGTGTGTCGTCGTGGGACTGCGTGTGTCGTGGTGGGACTGTGTGTGTCGTGGTGGGACTGTGTGTGTCGTGGTGGGACTGTGTGTGTCGTGGTGGGACTGTGTGTGTCGTGGTGGGACTGCGTGTGTCGTGGTGGGACTGTGTGTGTCGTGGTGGGACTGTGTGTGTCGTGGTGGGACTGCGTGTGTCGTGGTGGGACTGTGTGTGTCGTGGTGGGACTGCGTGACGTGGTGGGACTGCGTGTGTCGTGGTGGGACTGCGTGTGTCGTGGTGGGACTGTGTGTGTCGTGGTGGGACTGCGTGACGTGGTGGGACTGCGTGTGTCGGGGTGGGACTGTGTGTGACGTGGTGGGACTGTGTGACGTGGTGGGACTGCGTGTGTCGTGGTGGGACTGTGTGTGTCGTGGTGGGACTGTGTGTGTCGTGGTGGGACTGTGTGTGTCGTGGTGAGACTGCGTGTGTCGTGGTGAGACTGCGTGTGTCGTGGTGAGACTGCGTGTGTCGTCGTGGGACTGTGTGTGTCGTGGTGGGACTGCGTGTGTCGTGGTGGGACTGCGTGTGTCGTGGTGGGACTGTGTGTGTCGTGGTGGGACTGCGTGTGTCGTGGTGGGACTGCGTGTGTCGTGGTGGGACTGCGTGTGTCGTGGTGGGACTGTGTGTGTCGTGGTGGGACTGTGTGTGTCGTGGTGGGACTGTGTGTGTCGTGGTGGGACTGTGTGTGTCGTGGTGGGACTGTGTGTGTCGTGGTGGGACTGCGTGTGTCGTGGTGGGACTGCGTGTGTCGTGGTGGGACTGCGTGTGTCGTGGTGGGACTGTGTGTGTCGTGGTGGGACTGCGTGTGTCGTGGTGGGACTGTGTGTGTCGTGGTGGGACTGTGTGTGTCGTGGTGGGACTGTGTGTGTCGTGGTGGGACTGTGTGTGTCGTGGTGGGACTGTGTGTGTCGTGGTGGGACTGTGCGTGTCGTGGTGGGACTGTGTGTGTCGTGGTGAGACTGCGTGTGTCGTGGTGGGACTGTGTGTGTCGTGGTGAGACTGCGTGTGTCGTGGTGGGACTGTGTGTGACGTGGTGGGACTGCGTGTGTCGTGGTGGGACTGCGTGTGTCGTGGTGAGATTGCGTGTGTCGTGGTGGGACTGTGTGTGTCGTGGTGGGACTGCGTGTGTCGTGGTGAGACTGCGTGTGTCGTGGTGGGACTGTGTGTGACGTGGTGGGACTGCGTGTGTCGTGGTGGGACTGTGTGTGTCGTGGTGAGACTGCGTGTGTCGTGGTGGGACTGCGTGTGTCGTGGTGGGACTGCGTGTGTCGTGGTGGGACTGTGTGTGTCGTGGTGGGACTGTGTGTGTCGTGGTGGGACTGTGTGTGTCGTGGTGAGACTGCGTGTGTCGTGGTGAGACTGCGTGTGTCGTGGTGGGACTGCGTGTGTCGTGGTGGGACTGTGTGTGTCGTGGTGGGACTGTGTGTGTCGTGGTGGGACTGTGTGTGTCGTGGTGGTACTGCGTGTGACGTGGTGGGACTGCGTGTGTCGTGGTGGGACTGTGTGTGTCGTGGTGGGACTGTGTGTGTCGTGGTGGTACTGCGTGTGACGTGGTGGTACTGCGTGTGACGTGGTGGGACTGCGTGTGTCGTGGTGGGACTGTGTGTCGTGGTGGTACTGTGTGTGTCGTGGTGGGACTGTGTGTGTCGTGGTGGTACTGCGTGTGACGTGGTGAGACTGCGTGTGTCGTGGTGGTACTGTGTGTGACGTGGTGGGACTGTGTGTGACGTGGTGGGACTGCGTGTGACGTGGTGGGACTGTGTGTGACGTGGTGGGACTGTGTGACGTGGTGGGACTGCGCGTGTCGTGGTGGGACTGTGTGTGACGTGGTGGGACTGTGTGTGTCGTGGTGGTACTGTGTGTGACGTGGTGGGACTGTGTGTGACGTGGTGGGACTGTGTGTGTCGTGGTGGGACTGAGTGACGTGGTGGGACTGCGCGTGTCGTGGTGGGACTGTGTGTGCCGTGGTGGGACTGTGTGTGTCGTGGTGGGACTGTGTGTGATGTGGTGGACTGTGTGTGTCGTGGTGGGACTGTGTGTGTCGTGGTGGGACTGTGTGTGTCGTGGTGAGACTGCGTGTGTCGTGGTGGGACTGTGTGTGACGTGGTGGGACTGCGTGTGTCGTGGTGGGACTGTGTGTGTCGTGGTGAGACTGCGTGTGTCGTGGTGGGACTGCGTGTGTCGTGGTGGGACTGCGTGTGTCGTGGTGGGACTGTGTGTGTCGTGGTGGGACTGTGTGTGTCGTGGTGGGACTGTGTGTGTCGTGGTGAGACTGCGTGTGTCGTGGTGAGACTGCGTGTGTCGTGGTGGGACTGCGTGTGTCGTGGTGGGACTGTGTGTGTCGTGGTGGGACTGTGTGTGTCGTGGTGGGACTGTGTGTGTCGTGGTGGTACTGCGTGTGACGTGGTGGGACTGCGTGTGTCGTGGTGGGACTGTGTGTGTCGTGGTGGGACTGTGTGTGTCGTGGTGGTACTGCGTGTGACGTGGTGGTACTGCGTGTGACGTGGTGGGACTGCGTGTGTCGTGGTGGGACTGTGTGTCGTGGTGGTACTGTGTGTGTCGTGGTGGGACTGTGTGTGTCGTGGTGGTACTGCGTGTGACGTGGTGAGACTGCGTGTGTCGTGGTGGTACTGTGTGTGACGTGGTGGGACTGTGTGTGACGTGGTGGGACTGTGTGTGACGTGGTGGGACTGTGTGTGACGTGGTGGGACTGTGTGACGTGGTGGGACTGCGCGTGTCGTGGTGGGACTGTGTGTGACGTGGTGGGACTGTGTGTGTCGTGGTGGTACTGTGTGTGACGTGGTGGGACTGTGTGTGACGTGGTGGGACTGTGTGTGTCGTGGTGGGACTGAGTGACGTGGTGGGACTGCGCGTGTCGTGGTGGGACTGTGTGTGCCGTGGTGGGACTGTGTGTGTCGTGGTGGGACTGTGTGTGATGTGGTGGACTGTGTGTGTCGTGGTGAGACTGTGTGTGCCGTGGTGGGACTGTGTATGACGTGGTGGGACTGTGTGTGTCGTGGTGGGACTGTGTGTGATGTGGTGGACTGCGTGTGTCGTGGTGAGACTGTGTGTGCCGTGGTGGGACTGCGTGTGTCGTGGTGGGACTGTGCGTGTCGTGGTGGGACTGTGTGTCGTGGTGAGACTGCGTGTGTCGTGGTGGGACTGTGTGTGACGTGGTGGGACTGCGTGTGTCGTGGTGGGACTGCGTGTGTCGTGGTGAGATTGCGTGTGTCGTGGTGAGACTGCGTGTGTCGTGGTGGGACTGCGTGTGTCGTGGTGGGACTGTGTGTGTCGTGGTGGGACTGCGTGTGTCGTGGTGGGACTGCGTGTGTCGTGGTGGGACTGTGTGTGTCGTGGTGGGACTGTGTGTGTCGTGGTGGGACTGTGTGTGTCGTGGTGGGACTGTGTGTGTCGTGGTGGGACTGTGTGTGTCGTGGTGGGACTGTGTGTGTCGTGGTGGGACTGTGTGTGTTGTGGTGGGACTGTGCGTGTCGTGGTGGGACTGTGTGTGTCGTGGTGGGACTGTGTGTGTCGTGGTGGGACTGTGTGTGTCGTGGTGGGACTGTGCATGTCGTGGTGGGACTGTGTGTGTCGTGGTGAGACTGCGTGTGTCGTGGTGGGACTGTGTGTGTCGTGGTGAGACTGCGTGTGTCGTGGTGGGACTGTGTGTGACGTGGTGGGACTGCGTGTGTCGTGGTGGGACTGCGTGTGTCGTGGTGAGATTGCGTGTGTCGTGGTGGGACTGTGTGTGTCGTGGTGGGACTGTGTGTGTCGTGGTGAGACTGCGTGTGTCGTGGTGGGACTGCGTGTGTCGTGGTGGGACTGTGTGTGTCGTGGTGGGACTGTGTGTGTCGTGGTGAGACTGCGTGTGTCGTGGTGAGACTGTGTGTGTCGTGGTGAGACTGCGTGTGTCGTGGTGAGACTGTGTGTGTCGTGGTGGGACTGCGTGTGTCGTGGTGGGACTGTGTGTGTCGTGGTGGGACTGTGTGTGACGTGGTGAGACTGTGTGTGTCGTGGTGGGACTGCGTGTGTCGTGGTGAGACTGTGTGTGTCGTGGTGGGACTGCGTGTGTCGTGGTGGGACTGTGTGTGTCGTGGTGAGACTGCGTGTGTCGTGGTGAGACTGCGTGTGTCGTGGTGAGACTGCGTGTGTCGTCGTGGGACTGTGTGTGTCGTGGTGGGACTGCGTGTGTCGTGGTGGGACTGCGTGTGTCGTGGTGGGACTGTGTGTGTCGTGGTGGGACTGCGTGTGTCGTGGTGGGACTGTGTGTGTCGTGGTGGGACTGCGTGTGTCGTGGTGGGACTGTGTGTGTCGTGGTGAGACTGCGTGTGTCGTGGTGGGACTGTGTGTGTCGTGGTGGGACTGTGTGTGTCGTGGTGGGACTGCGTGTGTCGTGGTGGGACTGCGTGTGTCGTGGTGGGACTGCGTGTGTCGTGGTGGGACTGCGTGTGTCGTGGTGGGACTGTGTGTGTCGTGGTGGGACTGCGTGTGTCGTGGTGGGACTGTGTGTGTCGTGGTGGGACTGTGTGTGTCGTGGTGGGACTGTGTGTGTCGTGGTGGGACTGTGTGTGTCGTGGTGGGACTGTGTGTGTCGTGGTGGGACTGTGCGTGTCGTGGTGGGACTGTGTGTGTCGTGGTGAGACTGCGTGTGTCGTGGTGGGACTGTGTGTGTCGTGGTGAGACTGCGTGTGTCGTGGTGGTACTGTGTGTGACGTGGTGGGACTGCGTGTGTCGTGGTGGGACTGCGTGTGTCGTGGTGAGATTGCGTGTGTCGTGGTGGGACTGTGTGTGTCGTGGTGGGACTGTGTGTGTCGTGGTGAGACTGCGTGTGTCGTGGTGGGACTGCGTGTGTCGTGGTGGGACTGTGTGTGTCGTGGTGGGACTGTGTGTGTCGTGGTGGGACTGTGTGTGTCGTGGTGGTACTGCGTGTGACGTGGTGGGACTGCGTGTGTCGTGGTGGGACTGTGTGTGTCGTGGTGGGACTGTGTGTGTCGTGGTGGTACTGCGTGTGACGTGGTGGTACTGCGTGTGACGTGGTGGGACTGCGTGTGTCGTGGTGGGACTGTGTGTCGTGGTGGTACTGTGTGTGTCGTGGTGGGACTGTGTGTGTCGTGGTGGTACTGCGTGTGACGTGGTGAGACTGCGTGTGTCGTGGTGGTACTGTGTGTGACGTGGTGGGACTGTGTGTGACGTGGTGGGACTGTGTGTGACGTGGTGGGACTGTGTGACGTGGTGGGACTGCGCGTGTCGTGGTGGGACTGTGTGTGACGTGGTGGGACTGTGTGTGTCGTGGTGGTACTGTGTGTGACGTGGTGGGACTGTGTGTGACGTGGTGGGACTGTGTGTGTCGTGGTGGGACTGAGTGACGTGGTGGGACTGCGCGTGTCGTGGTGGGACTGTGTGTGCCGTGGTGGGACTGTGTGTGTCGTGGTGGGACTGTGTGTGATGTGGTGGACTGTGTGTGTCGTGGTGAGACTGTGTGTGCCGTGGTGGGACTGTGTATGACGTGGTGGGACTGTGTGTGTCGTGGTGGGACTGTGTGTGATGTGGTGGACTGCGTGTGTCGTGGTGAGACTGTGTGTGCCGTGGTGGGACTGTGTATGACGTGGTGGGACTGTGTGTGACGTGGTGGGACTGTGTGTGACGTGGTGGGACTGTGTGTGACTTGGTGGGACTGTGTGTGACGTGGTGGGACTGTGTGTGACGTGGTGGAACTGTGTGTGTCGTGATGGACTGTGTGTGACATGGTGGGACTGTGTGTGACGTGGTGGGACTGTGTGTGACGTGGTGGGACTGTGTGTGACGTGGTGGGACTGTGCGTGTCGTGGTGGGACTGCGTGTGTCGTGGTGGGACTGCGTGTGTCGTGGTGAGACTGCGTGTGCCGTGGTGGGACTGCGTGTGCCGTGGTGGGACTGCGTGTGTCATGGTGAGACTGCGTGTGCCGTGGTGGGACTGTGTGTTCTGCGGCGAAGCGGTGTCACAGGCGACAACGCGTTGAGATTTCAGGTGTTCCAGCGACGCCGCCATCGCAACCACGGCACTCAGAAACTGGGCCGGCAACATCGCCCCGCTGCCCAGCGCTCCGATCCAGTGGAATTCCACAGCCCCGGCAGCGTAACCTCCCCTCCCCCCCACACCGCTCCCCCACCACCACCACCACCCCCCGCCGGACCCACTGCCTTCTCCCCACTCGCCACGACCGCCCCCCCCCTCTCCCCCCACCTCCACCGCCCCACCGTCCCGCGGAGGAACAGAAGGCTCTTTGTGGCGGAGCGAGCGTGTCTGCGGGAACAGAGCTCGCCCGCTCGCTCGCCCTCCCGCTCGCCCTCCCGCTCGCTCGCTGGGCCGGCGTCCAGCCCACAATTCATTCTCGCGGACAGCCTCGTTGCTCTCGGGCCTCGAATTAAGCGTGAGTGGCGTGGCGAGTGGCCGCTCCGCTGTGTATTGCTGCAGCCATGCGTGGGACGACGCCAGGTGCTGCTGCTGCTGGTTGATGCAGTCCGCCAACCCCAGCCCACTCTCAGTGAGCTGCAGCGGTGGGGTGACGTGGAGGAGGTGGTGAGAGGCGAGGAGTCGATGGATGTGGTGTGGAGGCCGCCTCTGGGATCCGGCGCTTTGGGAGACTCGGGTTGGCGGATGGCGCGATGATTTGCGAGACTCCAAAACCCAGCGGGCTACGACGTGGCCAGGAAATGGTCGCACAGCGAGGGTGTTTATGAGCCCCGTCTGTGTGGACCTTTGAGAGTTGTCCCCTCGCATGAGCGGTGGGCTTTTCCCCGGGTTCTCCAGTTCCTTGCCGCGTGCGAATAATAAATTCCTCAACGTGGAATTGGCCCTCGTGAAAATGAGTCTCGGTGAGACTTTCCCCGGATAAATAAACGGCCCTGTTATTTAATAATTTGACGGACATGTGCACGGCGAAAAAAAGAAAAATCGCACCACGTGACCTTGACACAGCCAAGTTAAACACCAACAGGCCGCCCGCACGCTCTACACTGGGGGAGCATCAATCTTCAGAGGGCTTCGTCACTCCGCACGGGAGCTCCGCGATGAACGGGCGAGATCGATCCGCTGCTGGATGAAGACCACCCCGACACGTTTTGGCGCGTTGCCGACAGTCCACCTCGTGCCGGTGCGCGAGCCGATCTCACCGCTCCATCTCCGCGGCGGGCGTCAGGCAGATCGTCATTTTTGTTTCACGAAATGTAAACTGACGATGGCGTAGATGCAGTTACGAATGAATGACTGAATGAATGACTGAATGAATGACTGAATGACTGAATGAATGACTGAATGACTGAATGAATGACTGAATGACTGAATGAATGACTGAATGAATGACTGAATGACTGACTGAATGAATGCTTTCACGATAATGACCCGCCTGCTTCCGCCAAGCCCGCCGTAACAAGTTCGCGTGATTACCTTCAAGCGGAAGGGACTCCGCTAGAGGGAGCTCTAGGGAGCCCCTCTAGAGGTTAACTTTGGCCTACCCTTACATTTGTGGGAGTACCCACACTTCACTGCACGCGGCCTGCCAATCAACTAAATGAGGTTTATGCATATATATATACTTCTGGGTGAACAAAGACGATGTGTGAGTAGATTTAATAAACACGATTTCAACTTCCACGCCGGGAGATGGAATCGAAGCGGCGCCCTCTTGATTGCAATTTCCACGCACTGCTAACCGTTACGGCACCACTGTGGGCACCACCCGAACCGAAGTCCCGAACCGTGCGGGGCCTTTACCTGCTTCACCGCGGCGACGACGGCGTCCTGCTGCGTGCGCCTGGGGGCCGTCGTGCCGCCCGTGTTTCCGTTGCCGGGGCCTACGAGGTCGTTCTTGTTGCGGTCCTGCCCTCGCGTCCACGCGGCGACCCCGACGCCGCCCGTGGGCTTGGGGGAACGCCGCTTGCCGCTCCTCTCCGTCGGTTGGCTGCTGTTGCTGTTCTCGTCCAGGCCAGTGTCCTCCTGCTGCAGACTCTGTAGGCTCCGGTTCGCCTGCTCCTGCTCCTCCTCATCCTCCTCTTCCTCCGGTGTGGGAGGCGCTCCGGCGGGAGACGCTGCGGGAGACGTGGCGGGAGACACGGTGGGAGAGGCGGATGGTGCTCCGTTGGGAGACGTGGCGGGCGACGTGGCGGGAGAGGCAGGTGGTGCTCCGTTGGGAGACGCGGCGGACGACGTTGCGGGATACGTGGCGGGAGAGGCTGGCGGCGCTCCATCGGGAGACGAGGCGGGAGATCCCGTGAGAGACGTTACGGAAGACACCGCGGGAGACGCGGGAGCGCCGGTCGGGTGCGGGAGGCTACTGGATCGGCGTGGCGGGGGAGGCGGGGGGTTCCGAGGCGGAGGCAGCGGCGGGAGCGGCCGGCGAGGCGGCAGCAGCGGAGGGGCCGAGCCCTCGGGTGACGGTGCGGCGGCCTCCTCCGGAGCGCCGGCCGTCCCCCGCATCTCCGTCTCGCTCGTGGCGCCCGGTCGCCCGGCAGGAGGTGGCAGGGACGCCGACGGCGCTCCGGCCCCTGGCCGTGGTGCTTCGGCGGCAACGCCGCGCTCCCCGTCCTCCTCGGAGCGCGTGTCCTCGTCAAGCGGCAGCAGCGGCGTGCTGGACATGTCGTCGTCGCAGCTGCTCAGCTCCCAGGCGCACTCGCTGTCACGCAGCGCCACGTAGGAGTACGCGGCGGCCTTGCGCGGCTCGCCGGCGTGCGGCGCCGGCTTCGACCGCTCGCTCCTCTGCCTGAAGGAGGACGTGCGGTTGAGGACGGAGCCGCCACCCCCGCTCTGTGCGGACATCTTGACGAGCGCCGCCGACGCGATCTCGATGATCTCGGTCACGTAGCGGCACACGCCACGCGCCGGCCTCGCGGTGCCGGTCTCCGGGGAGGCGAGCTCACCCTCCTCCTCCTCCCGACGCCGCCGCAGCGGTGCCACCATTGTCGCTTCGAAGCAGCTTAGCTGCGCTTCCATCGCCAGCGTGAGCGCGTCCGCGCGGGGCCGCAGCGGCGTCACGGCGGCGCAGTCGATCTCCACCGAGTCCGGGCCGACGTCCGAGATGCGCGAGAACGAGAGGGACGAGGCGGAGCTGCTCCGCGTGACGCCGCCCGCCTCCCTCGTCGTGGAGAAGGGCACCGGCAGCATCGGAGTCGTCGGCTGGAGCACGGAAGGCTCGGCCGAGCACCACAAACGACTACCCGGCGGCGGCGGCGACGGCTCCGGCCCGCCTGCATCTCCCGCCGCGAGCTCGTCCCCGCGCGCCGGCGGGTGGCTCCACCTCTGGTGCGACTTCTTGACGAGGCGGTGGCCCTTGCCGGCCGCGCCGGTGGTGCCGCGCTCTGCACCGTCCTCCCGGGCGGCCCGGGCGGAGACCGCAGCCTGCGCGAAGGACGCCATCTTCTTCTTGTTCTTCTTCTCGGCAAGAAAGTCCCTCTGGGAAATGGGCCGGCCCTCCGGCGCGTAGAGCGTCTCCCCCTCCGGGTTCTCAAAGCACAGGCTGTCCTCCTCGAAGGACGACAGGTACGGCGACTCGTCCACGTTGCCGTTCTCGAAGTCGGCGTTGCTCGCCGAGCCGGGGTCGGCCGCTCCCCGGAACGTTCCGGGCGGGAGAAGGCCGCCCTCGTCCGCTGCGCACGACGGGTTCACGAGGGTGGTGGCCAGTGGGTCGGGACGCGAGAACCGCGCGTAGAACGTTCCGAATGGCCGTCCGGCGGCGCCATCGCCGCCGCCGCCGAGAACCGCGGTGAGGCCCTGCAGGTGGGCCGCATCCCACGCCGGCCGCAGGTAGAAGCCCTGGTTCGCCGTGGTCGTGGCGGCGCACTCGTCCTCCGAGAAGCTCTCGCTGTCGTCGCTGTCGTCGTCGTCGTCGTCCTCGTCCCAACTGCCCGAGCTGGACGAGCTCTCCTCATCCACGCAGAAGCCGTCCTCGTCGCCGCCGCCGTTGTCGCCCTCTTCATCGTCGCTCAGGGTCACTGTGGAACTGGACAGGAGGTCCGTGTCGTCGTCGCCGTCATCGTCCGAGCAGACGGACGTGCCCGAGATGTTGACGATCATGCTCACGCTCGCGTCCTCCGCCGGCGAGGCGCTCGGCTCGCCGCGGTCATCGGACGTCAGCGAGACGTCCTCGCAGCTCCCGTCCGACGGCTCCGAGATGGAGGCGGCCGAGTTCTCGCGCCCGCGGGGCCTCCCCTCCGGCGGGGGATGAGCGCCCGGCGCCGAGGGCCGTGCCGAGACGCTCTCCGGCGCCGCGCCCGACGCGCCGCCGCGCGCCGCTCGCCCGCCCAGGCGGCCGCTCGCCTTTTCCAGCTGCTGCAGGAGCTCCAGCGTGGCCTCGCTGAGGTAGCCGGCGGCGGCGGCGGCGACCCCCGTGGCCGCGCTCCTGTCCGCCGGCGCACCGCTGTGGTAGTAGCACTCCTCCCCGCCCATGCACGTGGAGTCGGCGGACGAATTCATCGACGGGAGGTCGCGCTCGTCCTCCGTGAGCGACGCCGACGACGTGGGGCTGGGTGGCTCCGGCGCAGCGGCGGCGCCGGCGCCGGCGTCGCGGAGCGGCGGCGTCTTCTCCGCCGCCCCGGGGTCGTCGCGATCGGGGAGACAATAACGAGACAGAGAAGGAGGAGGCGACTGCACATCGGGGACCTGCGCCCCGGAAAACCCCGCGGACGTCGTCACGTGGGGCGCGCGCCCCGGCTCTTCTGGAAAGTGGCCGTTGTCGTAGAAGCCGAGAGGCCTCGCCGGCCGGTTGGGCGTCTCGCGGTCGTCCTCATCCGGGCGGTTTCGCCGCGACGCTCGCCTCTCGTCGGCCGCGTCCCCCTTCTCCGGGCAGCGCTCGCCCGTCGCGGCGCGGACGTCTCCCGCCCCGCCGGGCGCCGCGTCGTCGCCCGGCGGCCGCGAGTCGGACATGGTGGCGGCGTCGCCCTCGCTCGCGATGCCGCTTTCGCACTCGCCCGTCACGCCCGGCGTCCCCCAGCCGTCGCCCAGCAGCCCGTCCAGGAGGTTGAGCAGCGACTCGGTGGAGGAGAAGGAGGAGTCCTTGCTGGCGCTCTTCACCAGGCCCTTGGCCTTGCCCGGCCCACGGAGGCCGAAGCCGCCGTCGAGCGGCAGGGTGGGGTCGGCGTCCAGGAAAACGTCGTGCACGCTGTACACCTGGTAGACGAGCGAGCCGCCCGGCTCGTACGACATCCCTCCTCCTCCCCCTGCTCTCCCTTCCTCTTCCTCCTCCTCATCGTTTTTCTCCTTCGTCGTCGCCCGCGGAGCCCGGCCGCGGGGCGCCGAGGCGGAGAAGTACGCGCTGGTGGGGTCGTCGTCCGCGTGCTCCTCCTCGGCGTGCTTCCCCTCGTCGTGCTCGCCGTCGTCATCGAAGGTGGAGGTGATGAGCTCGTTGTCCAGGTCGGTCTCGTCCCACTCGAGCGCCTCGTCGCTCGAGCAGCACAGGTCGGCGAGCGACGCGTCCACGTGCCGCAGCGGCGCCTGCGCGCGCGGGGAGTGGGGCGGTTACTGCGTATGTGTGTGTACGTGGGTATCTGTGTGTGTCTGTGTTTGTACGTGTGTGTACGTGTGGAGCGGTGGTGTAGCGGTTAGCGCGCTGCGCTAGGAACCTGGCGACCCGGGTTCGATTCCCGCTCATGGCCAATACCAGTGGTGACGATTACAGTGTAACAAATGTTTATTTTGTTCCTGAGTCGTAAGTGTTATTTCCTAATTGCTTATGCCTCAAAAGTACAGAAAATGGCTATTACTCCCCACAAACTTTGCTTTTGTGACTAGGACAGTGATATTTAGAAATGTACCGATTTTCAATGAAAAAACGGGTGAATTTGTGTCTTTTCAGTCACGTAAAGTCAGAAAAAACAACATATGAATCAAAATGAACATGTATTTATACTAAAGTAATACAAAAATGACTACAAAAGATTTAGACACCAAGGCGCACAACCACAGGCCACATCGAGTTCTCTGTGGTGAGGAACAACATCAAGTGGGAGCCACTAGTGGACCCCCGGAAGGTGCTGATGCCACCACTGCACATCAAATTGGGCCTTATGAAACAATTTGTCAAAGCTGTAGATAAGGAGTCGGCAGCCTTCAAGTACCTTCCCTAAGCTGTTTGAGGCAAAGGTCATAAATACATGTTAATGTGTGTCTAAATCTTTTGTAATAATTTTTGTATTACTTTAGTATAAATACATGTTCATTTTGATTCATATGCTGTTTTTTTCTGACTTTATGTGAACGAAAAGACACAAATTTGCCTGTTTTCTCATTGAAATAGGTAAATTTCTAAATATCACTGTCCTGGTCACAAGTTTGTGGGGAATAATAGGCATTTTCTCTACTTTTTAGGCATAAGCAATTACGAAATAACACTTACACAAAAATTGTGTTACATTGTGCTATCAGATCCGGTCCTGGGCCTCCCCTAGGTCGACTCAGCCTCAACTGAGTACCTGGTGCAATGTGTAAACATCGCCACGAGGGAGACAAAGGTGGCCAGGCATGGTGTTGGCCACCCACCCCCTCGTGTGCCGTGCCGGCCTTCATAGGTGCTCGCTGACAGCACTTGCCCCTACAGTCTATACGGGTGATCTTTGTCTTTGCTGCGCTACAAACCCGCTGACCCGAGTTCAATTCCCGCTCACAGCCAACACCAGTCATAAACATCTGAACTCCGCCTGGACCTCCCCTAGTTGGACACAGCCTTAAATGAGGACCTGCTGCGGTGTGTAAACACAAGCACTGTGGAGACAAAGGCAGCCGGGCGTGGTGCTAGCCACCCACCCCCTCGAGTTCGATCCAAAAACGCGGTGGAAACTAAATAAATAAAACTACAACAACAACGTGAAGTGGTATCGGCGTCGCCGAGAGTGCGTGAAACGGTCCCCCCGGTGCCCCCCGGTGCCCCCCCCCCCCGGTAGCTCCGGGCCGTCCACTCGCCTGCTCCGGCGTGCAGCACCGCTGCAGCCGCGACTGCCAGTGCACGGCCTGGAGCACCAGCGCCTCCCACCGCCGCTCCATTCCCTCCGCCAGCCGCCGCACCTCGCCGTCCCGTCCGGCATCCTCCTCCGCCGCCGCCTCTACCCACTCCGCGCCGCCCCCTTGCCGGGGAGTGCCGGCAACCTCCGGCCGCTGGGGCTCGCGAGCCGTCACCGTCCGTCCGCGAGTCCGGTCCGCCGGTCCGGGGGCGCCGTCCGGGTTTTGCGGTGTCCCGGCGGCGGCGGCGCCGGGCCACGTGCCGTGGAGCGTGGCAGCCGAGAGATGCGGCGGCGATCGGCCGTCACTCCCGGCGGCGCTCTCCTCGTGCTCCAGCAGGCGGTGGCACAGGCGCAGCAGGGCGCCCATGCCCCTGCGCCGCTGCCGGATGTGAGCGCACAGCGACTGGGGAGGAGCGGGGGGCAACGTCGCGCACAGCACCACGGCAAGTCACGACACGGTTGATTTGTGTCGGCAGGCGAGAACGCGAGAGGCCAGGATAGAGTCTCCATTGCAAGAGCGACCTGGGTCACCAACATGGCAAATGATTAGAGGAGAGCGATGAAGCAAAATAGAAATCGGAGCAAACGCAACCGTGTCAAGAACGCACTAAGCACGCCACGCACCGCACATTGGCATAGCACGTACAATAGCACACCGAACATTATACCACACACACACAGACGGGACACGCCAGAGAAGAGATAACACCACAACACCCCAAGCATTATACCGTACCACCACAATACAGCTTGCCAAACCACACCAACGTACACCACACCGCACATCCCACCACAACACCGCACATCACAACACCGCGCCAAACATAACACCACCCACACGGAGACAAGAGTCACAATACGGCAGATCACACCACATTAACACTTTGAAAATTATTTTAAAATATGATGCCGATATTCATTTCCTTTAAGCGCTCATACATGGGGGTAACAATTAGATACAAATGTAAATGCAATTATAGAATACAAGTAAAATATTCGCAAGAACGATGAGTCGTTATGGGAGGAGCGGGAACAGGAGGGGAAACTCGCCCCTGAGGAGGACGTCCACCGTGGAGACGGAGCAACGAATCCATCTATGTGGGACGTACTCGACGGATCGTTGCGCTGCAGAATTGTGAGAGATGTCGACGGCTTGCAGTGGCCCTGGCCCAGCAGCGGATTAAGCATGGCCGCTGGCGCATGCACTCTACGTTGAGCATCTCACATCGTACGTAGCCAACCACGCGAATCGGAGGTGCTGACGATGACGACGGAGATGATGATGAAGAGCTGCGTGTGTTTGCCCCGAGCCGACATCGCTCGCGTGATTGGGCTTCGTCGGCACGCCGGCTAGACGGCGCCGCTCGGCGTGACGCGTCTCACGGGGCGACGCAGCCAGGTCGCTTATGAAAAAGAAGCTCAGTGGGCTTCAGCTGGTTACATTTTTATTTTTGAAGTGATCTGTTTACCTTTCCTGTAATGTGCACTCCAATTGTGTTTTTGTATTGGTTGTTGTAACTTTCTGACCCGCCCTTACTGATCATCGGTTATAAAGCGCTTTCTAGCTCATCAGATGCCTGCACTACAAATAAATATTCTGATTCTTGTTTTAGATTCCTTCCAACGAAGAATTCAAAGGTGGCTTTTCCGATATTCAATTTGCTTTTTGCATTCCCAATGACACGGTGCGTCATCTGTTATAACCGATGATGAATAATAATAATTTTGAGTCGACTGCCGGGCTGTGGTTTATCATCACGTCGTTCCAGGTGGTCGGCCTCGTCGAGTAAAGCCGCAGGTGGTGGCACTGTCGCCTGTGTTCCCTCGGGCCCTCCGCACGCTCGACACCCGCCACGCGGTTACGCGCACAGACATCGGACAGCGCTCAAGGGCCGACGACACGCCGGCTCGTGGCATCGCACCGCAGAACAAACCTCACCCCTCGCCTCCCGCCACGCGCGCACGATCGGCACCGCGGCACTCCCGGGATGCAAACGTAGCGGACGCACGCGGCACGCCTCCGCGTCGCACACGCGGGTGGGACGCGTCCGCCCTGCCCGAGGCGCGCGAGGCGGCAATCAGAGACGCTCGGGAAAGACGGCGCCGACTCGCTTTGAGCGAGTGACGGGCGCTGCGAGCGAGGGCCCTCGGGGGGGGGGGGGGGGGGCGCGGACCGCCGCCGCTCATTTCGCACGCCGCCAATAATCTCGGATGCGGCACTTCAAAAACGCGCCGACAATTACTCGATGAAAATTGCAATTTCTGGTTTGTGCCTCCGTCCTCGGCCTTAAGGCGAGAAGCGCGGGGCTGCCGCCCGGCGCAGTCCGATGCCTTCGTTAGGAGAAGCGCCACTTCGTTAGCCGTCTCGTTCGTTTTCCGCAATCCAGCACCTTCAATTACGCGTCCCGGGCGGGGGGGGGGGGGTGGGGGGACTATGCGACCGCGAGCTCGCGACTCCCAGGGATCGAGCGCCGGAGGAAGCGTGGCCAGGGCGCCTCGCTGTGCGCGCGTTGCAGCACGCCCGCAATTGGCAAATGTGATCTGCGACTTTGATCCTGACCATCCGTGTGTCGATGGCTCTATGCGCCGGAGGGACAGCCTAGTTCAATGTAAATTTTTATTGAGGGGCTCCTGTGTGTGCAATTAGAACTTACATACTTTGTCTATTTGTATTTATTTGTAGTGATTTTCTTACCCTTCCTATACTTTGCACTCTTATCGTTTGTTTTGCATTGTGTCTGTTTTTGTAACTTTCTGACCTGCCCTTGCTGGACATCGGTGAAAAAAAGAGCCTCATGGCTTATCGGATTCCGCCAGACAAATAAAGATTCTGATTCTGAGCGGCGGGCGTCGTGGCGACGGGCGTCATGGCGATGGGTGACGTGGCGATGGGGCACGTTTCCAAGATAACGATGTTGTTGGTGACGACGATGCTCGTGGCGATCACGACAACAATGAAGACGACGACGACGGAGGTGGAGAGACAATCGGTGGAGACCGGCGCAACGGAGACAAAGGTCCCCCTGGTAGCCTTGGGGTTATTGGGGCAAGTGCGACGTGTCGGGGCCCGGCGGCCTCGCGTGCGAGCGTACCTTGAAGCGGCCGACGTGAGCGTCCAGGTCGCGGGCGAGGTCTGCGTCACCGGCGGCCGCGGCGTGCAGCAGCAGCTGCTCGGCGTGGAGGAGCCAGCGGCGCAGGTGGCGCACGGCGACGCCCAGGCGAGCGAGCAGGGCGGCCGCGTCGGCGCCCAGCAAGGCCCGGACGGCCGGCGAGCCGCCGCCGCCTTCCCACCGGGGGCACGCGTCCTCCAGCAACGCCTGCCGCGGCGACGGGGGGGACGTTACCAGGCTGCAGCAGCGTGCACAAACAACATCTCTGGCACGTGTCGTGACGGGCACTGCAAGATCAGCCCGTGTCCGTCCGGTGCTCGCCGAGCTGCACTGTGCTGCCGGGTTGCCGAACGAACTCGTCGTTATGAGGTCGCACTCATTATGCACAAAGTGCCCACCACACGTGAACAACAATACTTTGCTGATCTCGACAAAAAGCATAGATTTTGAATTTGCATGTTCTCCCCGTGATCGCGTGGATTTTTGTCTGGGTCCTCCGGTTTCTCCCTCCACGTTTGGAATCAACATTGCGCGTTTAGACCATTCTCCTCCTCCTTCTCCTCCCACGCGTTTGTCCCACTCGCGTGGAGTCCGCTGTTCTCGTCAACCTCCTCCACACTGCCCTGTCCTGCGCCACCTCGCACCACATCGCCCCACCTCGTTGTCTGCCTTCCTCTCGATCGCTTTCCTTCCACTTGCATCGCTTGCACCTTCTGAGCCACACACACTTTTCCTGCTGTCTCTCCACATGACCGAACCACACCAGAGTCTTTTCTCTCTCAACTTCTCTGTGATTTCTACCACCTTGAGTCTTCCTCTCGTACTCCTTGGTTCTTTCGGTAAAGTCACGGAGGTAATAAAATGAATCACGACGTTTCAATCGCAACACAAGCGGTCGTCCTCAGGCGGAAAAAATAGAATCCAGCAGTGGAACTACCCGAAGGTCTAAATGCCACCCCGAACCCCACCCCATCCACCGCACATCCTCATCTCATATCCTCATCTCTGTGACTGCCATAGCGTGGTCCGCCCTCTTTATTGTGCCCCAGCACTCTGCCCCCTCCATACAACAGCACCGGCCTCACCACCGTCTTGTACCATAGACTACTACACTACACTATACACTACACTATACACTACACTATACACTACTACACTATACTATACACTACTACACGACACTATACACTACTACACGACACAATACACTACTGCACTACACAATATACTACTACACTATACACTACTACAATGCACTATAGACTACACTATACACTACTACACTATACACTACTACATGACACTATACACTACTACACTATTCACTACTACACTATACACTACTACACGACACTATACACTACTGCACTACACTATACACTACTACACTATACACTACTACACTATTGCACTACACTATACACTACTGCACTATACACTACTCCACTATACACTACACTCTACACTACACTATACACTACACACTTTTCCCATCAACCAAACTGGGACCCTCTTATCGCACACCACGCCGGTCATCTCTCGCCACTTCAGCCATCCAGCCCTTGTTCTTGTTCTCATCTCTCCTTCGAGTGATCCATCAGCACCACATCCTAGCACCCAGGTCCTTAAAGCATTTAGAGTATTTGGCTGCTATAAATGTCCATGGGATGAACCCTTTTCGTTGAGCTATCATTTGTGATAGCCAGGTGGCTTCTGAAGAAGAGCTACATAGCTCAGTGGGCCTTACCTGGTCAAATAGAAATAATAGTTAAAATAAACACTTTGACACCTAATTTGCTTGGCTATGAACAGCAGCGGCACTCATCGGCGTGTGACCCCCTCTCCTCATTGTCTCCATTCCTTAACCTGCCTCTTCCACTCCTACTCCCACGATCCTTCTCTCCGTATCGAATATTCACGACGCGCGTGCGAAACGGCGCTCCCTGGGGGGCAGGGGGCGGGGGGCGTCGCGGTTTTAGAATTCCCCCACACGCTCTCCGCACGTGAACCCGGGCCCTCTTCGGCGGCAGCAGCTGTCGGCCCGCGGGCGCGGCGGGGCCCCGCGGTGTCGCCGCTCGGTGCGGCGGCGCGCCGGGGTCGGCCCAGCTGGGAGTTCAGCTGAGCTGCGAGGTCCGGCGAGGTGCGCGCGGGCGCATACCAAACGCGGCGAGCGCGTCCGTGCGCACGCGTAGGGACGCGCAGGGGCACGCGGGCGCGCGTTGCGTGCAAAGACAAAGATCCCCCGTATAGCCTTCAACGGGCGGGGCAAGTGCTGTTAGGGCACCTGCGTATGGTGCGAAAGAAGTTCAATGCAGACAGCGAGTAGCACCGATGAAAGCTGGCACAGTGCACAAGGGGGGTGGGCGGCTGACGCCACGCCTGGCGGCCTTTTTGAGGCTGAGTCGACCTAGAGGAGGCCCAGCACCGGTTCAGATAATCGTCACCGGTGTTGGTCGTGAGCAGGAAACGAACTCGGGTTGCCGGGTTTAAAGCACGGCGCGCTAACCCCTACACCACCACGTCCCCAGTGGAACACTGCACACGCAGACGCGCGCACACTTGTACACACGCACACACGTACACACGCACACACGTACACACGTACACACGGGCAGCTGCGGTGCTGTGCTATGTGGTGGTCAGCGGATGGCAACACAGCAATGTCCATTGTAGTCCTGTACTTCTACGCTCCCCGCCTTCACCAAGCCGCGCTGCCGACCAGGGCGGTGAAGTTGGGCGAAAGAGCCACGAGGGGAGGTCATCATCCAGCAGTGGAGCGACACGGGGTTCTGCGCGTGCGAGCCACCGTCTTGGCGGGCAGGCGGCGGGCTCCCCTCGCCGTACGTGGGGCTGCGAGGACCTTCAAGCCCGTCCCGGCTCGCGTCTCTGCGTCAGCGGATTTCAGTTTCTTTTTTTCGAGATGTAGAGGTGCGGAATTTGGGGCTTTGGCGGCAGGGTCACCTTGCGGCGCTCTCTCTCGGCGCAGCCCGTGCCCCCGTGCCACGGGCTGCTGTCACCGTCCGTGCCAAACCCGTCACGGCGCTTCGCAGCCGCAAAGAGCCGCCACCTCGCCTGTCCGCCCGCCCTGCCGCCCCTCCTCCCGCTAAATTATACAACTTCATCCAAGTGTTAGCGGCAGGGTTGCCGTCAACAACGACTTACTGGTGAGAAAAGAGCTTGCTAGCTCATCGGATTCCTCCAGCATAAATACAGATTCTGATTCTGAAAATATTCTGACTTTCATCATCATGTGTGCACGTTGAACTTCTTTCGCACCGCATGTAGCCAATCATCAGCAGCAGGAGCTCTGGACATGATTGATCCACTGCTGGATGAAGGACTCACGACAAGCCGTCGCCCGTCTCACGGTCGAGTGATGCTGCGGTGCGTGCAGATCTCATCGCGGCGGATGGACATTCATGAACGTCATCTTTTTTTTTGGCAACACCAGGCGGTAATGTTTGTTGTGGGAATGTCAAAATGTAAAAAAAAAATTCTACATCTATATAAAAATTATGGAGCACGTGTAATGGAGCATGTGTTATGGAGCACGTGTAATGGAGCACGTGTTATGGAGCACGTGTAATGGAGCACGTGCCATGGAGCACGTGCCATGGAGCACGTGCTATGGAGCACGTGCCATGGAGCACGTGCAATGGAGCACGTGTAATGGAGCACGTGTAATGGAGCACGTGTAATGGAGCACGTGTAATGGAGCACGTGCAATGGAGCACGTGTAATGGAGCACGTGTAATGGAGCACGTGTTATGGAGCACGTGTTATGGAGCACGTGCAATGGAGCACGTGTAATGGAGCACGTGTTATGGAGCACGTGTTATGGAGCACGTGCAATGGAGCACGTGTAATGGAGCACGTGCCATGGAGCACGTGTAATGGAGCACGTGTAATGGAGCACGTGTAATGGAGCACGTGCAATGGAGCACGTGTAATGGAGCACGTGCCATGGAGCACGTGCAATGGAGCACGTGTAATGGAGCACGTGTTATGGAGCACGTGTTATGGAGCACGTGTAATGGAGCACGTGTAATGGAGCACGTGTAATGGAGCACGTGCTATGGAGCACGTGTTATGGAGCACGTGTAATGGAGCACGTGTTATGGAGCACGTGTAATGGAGCACGTGTTATGGAGCACGTGTTATGGAGCACGTGCTATGGAGCACGTGTTATGGAGCACGTGTAATGGAGCACGTGTTATGGAGCACGTGTTATGGAGCACGTGCTGCCACCATTCGCCTCTCACCTGCACCGCGTCCCACTTGCGGAGCAGAGGCCGCAGCCGAGCGTGGAGCCCCCCACGCCGGGGACCCCCCTCCGCCGCCCGCACGGCGATCCGCTCCACCTGTCGTCGCCACAGCGGGAGCTCCGCGCCAAACACCTGCAGGCCGTCACACGCGCACCGCTACCATCATCGCCACCGTCACCGCCACCGCCACCGTCACCGCCACCATCACCGTCACCGCCACCATCACCGTCACCGCCACCATCACCGTCACCGCCACCGTCACCATCACCGTCACCGCCACCGCCACCGTCACCGTCACCGTCGCCACCAATAAAAACCAAAGATACAAAGATCCCCCGTATAGCCTTAGTAGCACCTATGAAGGCCGGCACGGAACTGGTGTCACTGGCCATGAACGGGAATCGAACTTGGTTCGCGGGGTTCATACCGTAGCGCACTAACCACTACACTACCGCTCCTCACTGCCACCGTCACCACCGCCAGCCACAGGCTACCACCGTCTCCACCACCCACCCACCCACCTAGTGGCCAACCACCACCACTCCCCACCGGCCACACGTACATATTAAACCTCACTCAGCCGATTTGTTTCCGTGTCAGCCTGTAATCATGCCTGTTAAGATTGCCATTTCCATTTTGGTTTCTCCTTGATAGACCGTTGATGAAAATGGACGTGCCAAACGTCGTACGTCGCGCGTGACGTTTGTGTGATTTATTATTTATTTTTTTGTTTTATTTTAATGCAATTTATAAAATCAGAGGGTTATTCCTATTTTTCTGGTGGGAGTATCTGGGCAATAATGGGAAAGTTAATGGGTCAGCGATACATTATCAGGTCCTGTTTAAAAACACACGCACGATAAGAGTAATTTATTTTATGATTGTTTAAGAAAAGTAAAATTTATCTTCTTGGTTCTTTCGGTAAAGTCACGTAGAAGGGAAGTAATAAAATAATAAAAATAAAACATAATACAATTATTTATTATGTTTTATTTTTATTAATAAAACTATTTTATTATGTTTATTTTTATTAATAAAATTATTTTATTATGTTTTATTTGTATTATTTTATTACTTCCCTTCTACGTGACTTTACCGAAAGAACCAAGAAGATGAATCCCTGCAGTCACGAAAGCTTTAAATCGAAAAGTAAAATTGCTAAAATATAGAGCTACTGCTGCCTAAATTGTACGCTCTGTCAAAGTCCTAAATTGAACACGGTACATTTTTATCTCTGAAGAGGCTTTCAGTGGAAGCCTTTGACATCATGTTGGTGATGTTGGTGTTGTTGATGATGTTGGTGTTGTTGATGTTGTTGATGTTGGTGTTGTTGTTGGTGTTGTTGATGTTGGTGTTGTTGGTTTTGTTGATGTTTGTGTTGTTGGTGTGCAGAGTATTTGGCTGCTATAAATGTCCACGTGATAAGCCACTTCGTTGAGCAATCATTCGTGGTCAGGTCGCTTCTGAAAGAGCTACATAGCTCAGTGGGCCTTACCTGGTAAAATAAAAAAAATAGTTTCGTTTGAATATAGTTATTACTTATTTTTAAATAATTTGTTTACCTTTGCTATACTTTGCACTCCCCGTGTTTTTGCACTGTTTGTTGTCCTAACTTTACGACCCGTCCCCTGCTGGGCACCTGTGAAAACGAGCTTCATAGCTCATCTGATTTCTCCGGGATTAACAAAGATGCTCATTCTGATGATGTAGGTGTTGTTGACGATGGTGATGTTGTAAATGATTTTGATACCGGTGATGACGTTAGCCGGTGTTAGCCACTCGGGTTGCGATGGGTTTTTTTTCTCTTGTTCCACGCTGCTGCTGCTGCTGCCGCACCGCCCTGCTGTAATGTTGCACCGATGTCTACTTTACGATATTGGCGCGTGAAATAAAGATCGATGAACCGAATGATGACGATGACGTCGATGATGGTATTCTTTGGTAACGCGGATCGTGCTGACGATGTCGACGGCTGCTTTATATTCAGTCGGCCTCTCGGGGCGCCGGCCACGGCATCACGCGTAGCGAGGAGGTGAAGGAGGCGTTCGTAGGAGCGTCCCCGACGAGGAACCCGGGGTAATGGGCGGGGGGGGGGGCGCTCGCTCCTGCCACGTCGAGCACGTGCCTCTGGCCGCGAGACGTCCTTCTTATTTACGAGGGCGGTTGGAAATCATTTGCGTGTTATTTTAGGCTCGTGAAGCCGCGTCACGCTCAATAAAATATCGCGCCGTCCACACCGCCTCCGCCGCAGCAGCAGCAGCACCGCCAACTCCACCGCGCTCGATGCCGGCTGCGGCGAGGGAGGAGTCGCTCCTCTCACGGACGGGCGCCCCGCGGCTCGTCTTCGTGCCGGGGCCTAATGGGCACTTTCACGGCCACGGCCAGGGAATCCGAGCGGCGAGGTGCGCGCGAAAAACGTGTCTGGAATCTGGCGTCAGATTTTTGTGTTTTTTCTCTCATGTCCACGACCCCCCCCCCAAACACCTCTGCCCCACACCCCCACCCATCCCCTCTCTCCCCCCAAATAAATAAGAGATGCTGCATCTCGAATAGTCTGCGAGTTTGTGTCCGCCGTTGTGAAACACGAGCTCTGGGAAACACAACAGGGAGACGAACCGCGCGCACGCGTGGATTTTAGTAGCGCTTGCCAAACGTGCGCGTTCGTCCTGGGAAGTTTGTGATGATATGTATTTACGTCTATTTGTTATTTGCCTTCAACGATCGAGCGATGACACACGGAGCAGAATGACGGACGTTGATGAAGGCTGCGTCAAGTGGAGCGACGCCGTCGCGACACGCCGAGAGGGCCGGGATAATCGACTCGCGTGTTTTTTGTTGTTGAGATTTGGCCAGAACTGTGTCTGTTGCCGAAAGGCTCAGGGTTATAGTCATCCTCAGCAATATTACGCCTACTATTTTGTTTACCAGGTATAGCCCACTGAGCTACGAGCTCTTTTTCAGAGGCAACCATTGCACACATGATAGCTAATCGAAATGGCTGATGATATCATCATCATCATCATCACGCATGATTCTAAATGTGGAGGGAAAAACCTGGAAGGCTGTGGAGAGAACCCCACGTGACCACGGTGGGGGGAGGAGAGAGACCCAGCGAATTCCAAATATACAACAGAGATTGTCAGGGTCCGGGATCGCACCAGGCGATGGAAAAAGCATCTCAACACCGAGGCGCCCCAAACTTTCGTGTCAATATTTCATGATCTTTACCGGCATTTATCGCGACCCCCTGTTACAGACAGACGGACGGACCGACAGAGCCAACACATTGACGCTTTCCACTTCCCCATTGCGTAGTCCAATGACCCCCAGACATCAGAGTGGTCGTTCAGGGGGAGGTGGGACCCTCGTTCAGGGGGAGGTGGGACCCTCGTTCAGGGGGAGGTGGGACCCTCGTTCAGAGGGAGGTGGGACACTCGTTCAGAGGGAGGTGGGACACTCGTTCAGGGGGAGGTGGGACCCTCGTTCAGGGGGAGGTGGGACCCTCGTTCAGAGGGAGGTGGGACCCTCGTTCAGGGGGAGGTGGGACCCTCGTTCAGGGGGAGGTGGGACCCTCGTTCAGGGGGAGGTTGGACCCTCGTTCAGGGGGAGGTGGGACCCTCGTTCAGGGGGAGGTGGGACCCTCGTTCAGAGGGAGGTGGGACACTCGTTCAGGGGGAGGTGGGACCCTCGTTCAGGGGGAGGTGGGACCCTCGTTCGGGGGGAGGTGGGACCCTCGTTCAGGGGGAGGTGGGACCCTCGTTCAGGGGGAGGTGGGACCCTCGTTCAGGGGGAGGTGGGACCCTCGTTCAGGGGGAGGTGGGACCCTCGTTCAGGGGGAGGTGGGACCCTCGTTCAGAGGGAGGTGGGACCCTCGTTCAGGAATAATTGGCGGGGCCTGAAACGAGCGGCCAATTAGACGGTGACAGCGCCCCGGCGGTGGGGACGGTAATCTGGGGACTGATTTGCTTCTGATTACGCCGCCAGTAAAACCAAACTCCACGGAGCAAGGCGAGGCCACGTTTTCAAACTTCAATATGGTATATATATAAAAAAAAAAGTTTTGCCACGACCCGCTTTTTAGAACAAAATTGGTTTTGCCGATGATTATGATTATTAAATGATTGCAGGGAATTACCGCGGTAATGGAATTCTTGGTGGACAGTTCACGGTGTTGGAGGAACAGCGGGGGGGGGGGCAGAGGGGAAGGGGGGGCAAGCGTGCTGAACACAAAGTAACTGAAGACTGCTTCGAAGTGGTCTTGACAGGGGGCCCCCACATTTCACCAATTAATTTTTTTCCCGCCGCACACACGGCTGCCTACTTGGGCGGGGGAGAAGAGGCTGCGTTTGTTTTGATTCCCATAAACCCAGAACCGGCAGCTACCCCCGGCCCCGGGATGGCTGAGCCTCCTCGCCAGGTTTAGTTTTCATCTCCCGTGCAGCCCCAGGCGGGCGGCGCCCCGCACGGAGCAACCAACTGCTCACCGCGCCAATAACCGCTCACCACATGCCGCAGCCGCTCACCGCGCCAATAACCGCTCACCACATGCCGCAGCCGCTCACCGCACCAATAACCGATCACCACATACCGTAACCGCTCACCGCACCAATAACCGCACACCGCATCAAGAACAACTCACTGTACGCCAAAACTTCTCACCGCACCAATAACCTCTTACCACACCAATAACTGCTCACCGCACCAATAACTGCTCACTGCACGCCACAACCACTCACCGCACAAACCCGGCGACGCGACTTCGATTCCTGCTCACGGTTAAATAACATTGGCCAATATCTGAAGTGGTGCTGCGTCTCCCCTACGTTGACTCAGCCTTAAAATGATTACCTGGTGTGGTGTGTAACCATCAGCACTCGAGAGAGTGCTGATGGTTTGGTGCTGGCCTTAATAGGGTTACTCGCTAACAACACCTGCCCCAACAATCTGTGTAGGTTACACGGAGACCTCGATATTTGGATTTGTGCATTCCTCCGTGTGTGTGTGTGTTTATTATGGGTGTGTTTGTAACTTTGCACGTATGTCTGGATGTGTGTTTGTGTGTGTGTGAGGACGTGTGAGATGCGCGTGTGTGGAGCGGCGGTGTAGCATTCAGCGCGCGCTGCGCTACGAAACCCGGCGACCCGAGTTCGATTCCCGCTCACGGCCGACGATTATCTGAACCGGTCATGGGACTCCCATAGGTCGACTTAGCCTCAAATGAGTACCTGATGCGGTGTGTAAACGTCGCCAATGGGGAGAAAAAGGCGGCCGGGCGTGGTGTTGGCCACCCACCCCCTCGTGTGCTGTGCCGGCCTTCATAGGTGCTCGCTAACAGCACTCGCTGCAACAGTTAACGCCACGCGGGCCGCCAATCCGGCGAGACGTCACGGTGTCTCACCCCAGCAACATCGGCAACATCATCATCATCATCATTGGCTCATGCCGCAATCGGCTGCTGAGAATGAAGGCCGCGGCAGAAACATGGCAAGATAAATAAATAAAGCATATTACAGATTTGTTTAAACCGCGGGGGCCTGCAGCAGCATTTGCTTGGCAGATGTGGACTACAGTACTCGGGGCGGTGAAAATGACACGAGGGGGTGGCGGGGCGGGGGGGGGGGGGGGCAGTGGTGGGGGGGGGGTAGTGGACGGAGTGGGGGGCCTGAAAGGGGGCGGCAGGGAGGGGCTGGCGGAGAGGCTGCCACGTCCCACGGCATCGAGCGCACAGCGCTGCCGCAGACACGGGAGTGTAGTTGTGCCCGCACGCACATCTTCTCCAGGAACACCCCGCGATGAATGCCAAGTGGCAATAAAAGGGGGTTTAGCAGTAATGCTGAGGGGTTGTCTTTTTTTCCCTTCCTCGGCCCGGCGCTGGCCGCTGGAATTGTTCCTCTCGGTTTTGCGCCGCGATTTAATGAGCAGCGCGAGCGGAGGAGCGCATTCCTGCAGCTACGCAAAATCCCCCTCTCTTTGCTCTCTCTTTGCTCTCTTTGCCAATTAAAACATTTCCAAGGGCATTATGGGTAGTAGTGGTAGTAAGGAGAAAGAAAAAACACCCCCTCCATGCGGGGATTGTTGGCACGGAACGTCGTACCCATGGCGACGCGCAGAATGGTAAAGCGGGCGGGCGGCTTGAGAAAGTGGGTGGTGGGTGGGGTGGGTGGGGTGGGTGAGGTGGGTGGGGTGGGGGGCCCTCTGGCTTGGAGAACCGTCCGACGGAGTGGGGAGCATCGCGGGGGTCAGTCATGGCACGGAGCGATCAGCGCGAATCGGCCCGCGAGTTTAATATCCTCTAAATCCCGTTCCCACTTTAGGACGTCTCCGCGTCCGCGCCAACTTGTCGCTTCGCGTCCCCCGTCGCCGGTGTCAGGCCCCTTGCTCGTAGCTTGCCGCCGAAGGGTTCCGGTGAAGTTTGGTTTTCGCTTTGGCGAGATGCTGAGATGACGTTGCGGGGAAGCGACGCGGGCGGTGGCGGTGTGAGCGGGTGAGGAAGAGACTCCGTCCCGTGACGGTGGCGGTGTGAGCGGGTGAGGAAGAGACACCGTCCCGCGACCGAAAAACTTTAATTAAAATGTTTTGCGAAGTAGGTGGGCGTCAAGCGGGCCTGTAACGATGCATGGCTGCGGGCTCCTGACCCCCACCCACCCACCACAGCGAGTCCCAGACACCCCACGGTTTTCGGGTCCAGGAGAGGCGACACGCTCCAGGGTCTGCGGAACACCCCTGACCCTGACGCAAACTCTCACCCAAGATATCCATGGGACCCAAGATGTCCACCCACGGCAGGATAAATCCTGCCAGATAATCTCCATTTCGACGAGTTGTTACAGTGGCAGGGAAGACATCTGCCTTGGAAATGGGACGATGAAGTCAGCTCACGTGCCGCTGCTAGATGGATTGCTACAACGCAGCGCCAACGAGAGGTGGCCACAGCTTGGGGGGGGCCTGTGGCCAGCAGTGGATAGATCATGGCTGACGACGAAGCTGCTGGTGATGAGCTTGAGTAATTTATTTTCATCGCGATGACCAAAGCGCAGCTTTCGCGGGAGGGGGGAGGCCCCCTCACGTTCGCGAATGGCGAAGGCGAGGCGAGCACCGCACGCACGTGGCACTCAATCCCCGAATTCGCCGGTCTCGCCGGCGCCGTTCGTTCCGCGGCGGCTGACAGAGGAGGAGCGGCGGCAGCGGCGGCAGCTTCACCGCGGCACAGGCGGCAAAAACCGGTGGGAGGCACGACGCCGACTAGTTTCGCCGATCGTCTCGTTCGGCGTGTGCAACCTTCCGTGGCTTTGATGGACGACCGCGGTGCGTCACGAGACGAGTCCGGCCTTCATCAATATCAATTTGCGGCGGCTAACTGTCGTGGGAGGGAATTTTGTTCCAGATTTCTAATCAAATCCTGCTAACCACTAAAATCGCTCCGCCGCTACGGAAAACTTCATTAGGGCCCCGCGCCATCGCGCGCCCGCTCCATCGCGCAGGTATCGGGCAATCTGCGTCGTGCATTAACGATCAAGCGGCACGATGAATTGCAAATGGACTTTGGGAACTTGCGCAACGTTGCCCATCTCATTTATCTTCCCCCGGAATAATTTGATTTCGCTCTCGGCTACGAGCCACGCCGCCTCTCAACGTCCCGTCAAACGCCGCGCCCTCCCCCCCGCTCGCTGCTCCGAGCGCACGAGCGTTACGTTTCCGCGGACGGGAATCAATTTGCGCCCCTCCCCCGAACATCAGCCACGCAGCTCGCAGGCCCGAGCATCGCGTTAATTACGCCCGACGATGGAGACGGTCGCCAACATTTTTTTTTCTGCGAGAAGAAAAGAAGGAGAGAGAGAGAAAAAAAATAGAAAATTGGCATTTACTTATTTAATTAAAAACAAAATCTTCATGAACACAAAGTCGGCTAAGCGTGAGGCACAGGTTTCAGGGTTGAATTGCGCCACACTCCAACCGCTGCCTCACGCGCCGAGGATTCGGGGACCGGCCGATGGAATCTGACTTGACGAGAATCGTCCAAAAGGGTTCTCCGTGTTTAGATTCTCCGCGATGGCTGATGCTGATGCGGAGCAACGAATGAGGCGATTGCGTCAGGAGTGGTGGATTGGCACATCTCCACCACTACGGTGATGCCTCCTCCTTCGCGTTCGTGAACCGGGTACCGAGTCCACGTTACACGATGGTGAATGGGGCGTTGATTTCACATTACACGATGGTGAACGGGGCGTTGATTTCACATTACACGATGGTGAACGGGGCGTTGATTTCACATTACACGATGGTGAACGGGGCGTTGATTTCACATTACACGATGGTGAACGGGGCGTTGATTTCACATTACACAATGGTGAACCGGGTACCGAGTCCACGTTTCACGTTCCGCGGTGCTGTTCTAGGTGGTGACCACAGTCGCCACACACTGCCGCAGAATTTTCAATCTTCCATTGATTCATCATCACGATCAAGTATCACCACATCTGCTGCTGACATTATGGGTGTGTGGATGCGTTTTTCGAATGTCAGAATCAGAATATTAATTTATGTTTATATCTATATGTACGTACGTTGAACTTCTTTCGCACCGTACGTAGCCAACCGTGCTAATCGGAGGTTGTTGCCCATGAACCTCGTTGAAGATCAAATCCAGGGGACCATCTGCGTTGTCGGCTCTTTCACGGAGTGCTTGTGACATCTTGTGAACTCCGTTTGGTTTTCCAAGCATCATCGTCGTGCATCGCTGAAGGGTCCACGAGGGGCGGTGGTGAGGGAGGCTGTTGAGAGCCTCGTTCGACTGAGCAATGGGCAGCACCTCATCGGCTCCTCCGCATCAGAATAAGAATATTTATTAATTTATACCGCAGGAGGAACCCGGTGAAGCTATAAAGCTCTGTTTTTCCACAGATGTCCAGTAGGCGCAGGGGCTAAGAAGGTTACAACAACAAAGAATAAAAAACAAAACACGACAGCAGTGCAAAGTGCAAAGGGAAAGGTAAACAAATCACCCCAAAAACATACAAATAAAAACTAAAAAACCATCCCCATCCTACCAGCCCGTGCACACAAATGTACACTCCCATTACGTACGCTGGTGTCACGACAGGTCAAGCACGAATGACTTCCCAAAAAGCGGCAATTCCGTTGTTGTTTTTTATCAAACCGTGATGGGTTGGGATGAGCGCGAGGCTACAAGGGGAAATTCTGGCCACTAAACGCCGGCGACCGCTCCGTGATTAACTTTGAGAGGGGGCCCAATGGCGGGCGTTGGTATTGGATTGTAAGGGTTCCTTCCCTCGACCCTTTTACCACCAAAGACAAAGACCCCCGTATAACCTTAACAGACTGTCGGGGCAAGTGCTGTTTGCGAGCACCAACGAAGGCCGGAACGGTACACGAAGGGGGTGGGTGGCCAACAACATGCCCGACCGCCTTTGTCTCCCCAGTGGCGATGTTTACACACCGCATTAGGTACTCATTTGAGGCTGAGTCGACCTAGGGGAGGCCCAGGAACGGTTCAGATAATCGTCACTGGTGTTGGCCGTGAGCGGGAATCGAATCCGGGTCGCCGGGTTCCTAGCGCAGCGCGCTAACCGCTGCACCACCACTCCCCACCACGACCACCACCCACGCCCGATGAGGGCAAACGCACCACTCTTATCCCACCTCTCGGTCATTTCAGTTCTGTTTTCTTTCTCTTCTTAAATGTGGCGTACGGAACGTGAAGCTAAGCCCGACGTTAAAACGAATAAAACTTATTGCGTGCATTCGCCACCCCCCATACCCGCGGGGGAATACGCGTAGCGACGTTGCCGCTTGAATCGTTGAAATCACAGGACGGGAGTCATCTTCAGCCTCGACAGAGCGGACGATCAGAATTTACCGCATTCTGCGGGTCCAGAAAGGATGACGCCCGGTGCCGATGAAAGTTCTCTTGATCTGGTCCCTCACGCACGCACTGCCACATTGTCAGCCGCAACTATTGCTTTCAAGCACAGCGGAAGTTAGAAAGTTCCTCGCTTATATTTCCGGAGAGTACGGCACGGCAGTGCCCCGAGGTACGTCTCACCCCGCTAACCTGTCTCGCAAACACGTCGTCGCTCTGTGGACGCTGTCGCCACCACCACGTGATTTTGCGTCGCCTCAACCCCCTTCCCACGCACACTTAGGTCGCCAACAGCATCTTGCGCCCTTGACCATTATCTGTCGCCTCTCGGCTTTCGCCTTCACCCACCCACCACCCTGTAAGTAAATCCGCTTCGATCGACGTCGCTTCGATATTCGTCGTCACACAATGCAGGAATGCTCCCCCCCCCCCCGCCCGACGTCAACCGGGGGAATAACTGCGATGATAAATACGAGTCGCCCTGCATCCCCCGCGTTCATCCGTGACCCCCCCCCCCACCATCTCCATCCCCTTGCTTCGTGACCCCGCTCCGCTCTCGTACCCCCCCCACCCCCCTACGTCCCCGGCGTTCCCCGCGGGTCCCTCCACCTGGAGGACGAGACGGCAAAGCCACGGCGGCTCTTGGGAGCGATCGGGGGGCACGCGCATCTGTTGACAAACCGCGGGGACGCGGAGGAGGCGAGGGGCGAACGGTGCGCTCGCAACATGCAAATGAGCCGTGCCATCGTCTCCGTGTCCAGGAATTCCCAGGGGCCTCGCCGCGCGTTGAACCCCCCGGCTCCCTCCCCCCGCCCCTCCCGCCTCCCTCCCTGCCGCCCCCCCCCCGGCTCCCCCCTCCACCCACCGCTCCCGAGCCGCGCCAATCAGGCCCGGCGAGCCGGCGCGCGCACAGAGAGGCGTCGGCGCTGACACAAAGCGGCCCTGACAGCTATTTTTCTGCGCGGCCGCATTTGCATGAGTTCCCCCCTGATTAAGTCGCCGGACAATGAATGGTGAGCGCAGTCTTTATTCTAATGAGGTGCGTGTCAAGGTCAATGGGAGGGATGCTGACGAGGTGGTGTGGTGGGGGGGGGGGGTGGCTCCTTCTCTGAGCCAGGCGCTCTCTCGCTCTCTCGCTCTCTCGCTCTCTCTCACGCGGCGGGCCTCACTCGCGCTCATGGCCACAAACGCTCGCCGTGAACACCGCACGCGTGCGCTCGTGCGTGCGCTCGTGCGTGCGCTCGTGCGTGCGCTCGTGCGTGCGCTCGTGCGTGCGCTCGTGCGTGCGCTCGTGCGTGCGCTCGTGCGTGCACAGCAGCAGCAACAACAACGGCCGTGACGTCACCACGGAGCTTGTGCCAGGCTAGGTGCACCTTGAGGCCACGCGAAGTGTCGGCAGGAGGTCACACGGGACAGACCCAGGCGCCATGGGTTGACCGACCGAGATGACTTGCAGAAGCATCACCTGTGCTCCCCGCTGTGCCAACTCGCAGCGTATTATCTGCCCCACGCTCGTTGTTGTGAGCGTCGCTCCTCCGCCCTCTGTTGTTGCTGGAGGGCGACTGCCTCCAACTACCCAGTAATACCCTTCACAAGCCTCCTCCTCCTCCTCCACAGAGGCTGATCATGACACCACTGGTACCAGTCACCGGCAAGTCCAATCAACTCCACATCCTCCCGTACCACATCAGCTCTTCTCTTGTCTAGCCCGTGCCACGCCCCGTGTGTGTGCGTGTGGGGCAGTAGCACTGCGGCTAGCATGCTGCACTATGAACCCGGCGCTCCGAGTTCAATTCCCTTTCACGAACAATAACAGTGGCGAATATTTGAACCGGTCCTTGGTCTCCCCCAGGTCGACTCAGCCTCAAATGAGTAGCGAGTGTGGTGTGTAAAACATCCCCACTAGGGAGACAAAGGCGGCCTGGGGCGGTGTTGGCCACACACCCGCGCGTGTGCCGTGCCGGCCTTTATAGGTGCTCGCTAACAGCGCTTGCCCCAACAGTCTGTTAAGACTACACGGGGGATCTTGGTCTTTGTGCACACACGGCCAGCGGGCAGCACTATCATCATCCTTCCTGTTGGCATTTCGAGATTTGAAAGTCATCGCAGACGAAGATGCACGTTGCCATCATCATCTTCATCATCATAGGACAGTTTCTATCCACTGTTGGACGAAGATCTGCCCATGCCGATGCCACCCATCCCTCCTGGCCCAGCACCGCTACCGCTCCCATTTCACTCCTGCGCATGAGCTGATATAACGCTCCATGTCCGTGGCGGCCCATTGCGTGTCTCGGTGTAATAACGTTTTAATTCACAGTTCCTTGAGCAGTGGCCCAAAAGGCTGATTGGCGCTCAAGGTCGCAGGGCAGTCGCGAGCTCGCGCGTTTGTCGAATTGAGCGAGGTTATTATCGTTGTGGGGGGGGGGCAAGAGACGACGATGAGAGGAGGGAATTCCACAGTGGAGCAGTGCAAGGGAGGAAGCAGACAGAGAGGTGTTGTGACCTGCAGTGTGGTGAGCGAGTGAGTTCGTGGGCGAGTGAGTGGGTGAGTGAGTGGGTGAGTGGGTGCACATGGCCTGGCACAGGCCATGTCACTTAGTAGCCAATGGCGGGTATTGGTATTGGATGAGTGGGTAGGTGAGTGAGTGAGTGGGTGAGTGAATGATTGAGTGGGTGGGTGGGTGAGTGAGTGAGTGGGTGGGTGCATGGGTGGGTGAGCGAACTAGAGGGTGGGTGAGTCAGTGCTCGAGTGGGTTGGTAAGTGATTGAGTGGGTGGGTGAGTGAGTGAGTGGGTGGGTGAGTGAGTGTGTGAGTGCATGAATGGGTGGGTGAGTGAGTGAGCTCCTGTGACCTGCAGTGTGGCGGCTGAACAGTGCGGAGACAGCCAAGTCTGACGTGACGCTACAGGAACAGTGCTGTCCCACGTGACACTACAGGAACAGTGCTGCCTCAACGTGACACTACAGGGACAGTGGTGCCTGGATGTGGCACAGAGGGACCAGACAGGCCTCGACGAAGCAGGGCATGAACGGTCGTTCCTGGCTCGGTGGATTTTGGGTCAAACCCTCGAGGGTTGCCCGGCGCGTGAGGATGCGGAGTGGCGAGCCGGCGACGCGCTCCCTCGCAGTTGAACAGCGATAATCGGCCGCGCACGTGTCCACAGGCGTCGCCAATGCAAGTGAGAAGCAGAGGCCCCGAGCGGTGCGGGTAGCAATCTTGGGCCACGAAAGCCACGCGCGTGTGAATCGCGGCACGCGCCGAGCTGCTGCTGCAGCCCGCCGCCGCTGCTCTCCAGACAGAAGGCAGGCACCTCCGGGTTTCTCTTCTAGGGCTACTATGGGGGGAGGCCGCTCCCAGCGCCACGGCGTTTACCGTCGGAGTTTGGGTTTATGCTGCGGTGGCGGCGGCGTCTCAATGCGATCGCGGCCCAAGGCGCCGTGCGCGCAGAAGCGGCGGCGATGGTCGCTTTGCACGGAGGGGCGGTGAGCCGGCGGCCGCTCTGCGAGCCCACCGCTCCGTGTGAATCTTGCGCGAGTCTGCGCACCGCTTACGTAGTAAGCCTCGCGTGTGAATCTTGCGCGAGTCTTCACACCGCTTACGTAGTAAGCCTCGCGTGTGAATCTTGCGCGAGTCTTCACACCGCTTACGTAGTAAGCCTCGCGTGTGAATCTTGCGCGAGTCTTCACACCGCTTACGTAGTAAGCCTCGCGTGTGAATCTTGCGCGAGTCTTCACACCGCTTACGTAGTAAGCCTCGCGTGCGAGGATCGACGCCGAGGGCGTGAAATTCACGCTGCGCCTTCTCACGTGTGTGTGGGTACACGTACAGAGGAAGATGAGGATAATCGACAGGGAAGTGGCCTTAATTTGTCTGTGAACAATGGGGGGGTGGGTGGGGGCGGTGGGGGGTAGGGGGGTGGAAGGTGACGTGGGGGGGGTGGAAGCTGATGTGAGGGAAGGGAGTTGACGCTGCTGTCAAATTAGTTCACAACGGAATCGTGTTGGTGTTTGCAAACTTCCACGCGCACGCACGCAAGCACGTACGCGCAGACTCTCGCAAGCATATTCGGGCCATACCGCGCGTCGAGCAAAACGTCGGCACGATGTCTGACGTTTTGCTCGAGTTCCCCAAAGAAGCTCGCAGCACGCGCAGCCTTCGAAGCGTCGGACATCGTGCCGGACGGCGGCGGAAGAACGCATCGGCAGGGAGCCACACGGCGACTTCTCAACAAAAGGATACGAATCTCAATACCATCTCTCAGCTGGTTGAATAACGGCCACTTAAGTGCACACAGAGCGTGCATCATACGAGCTCCACGTTTCTTCCTCCCATCGGCCCACGTGACGGTGGCGGCCAAATTAAGTCTCCCTCCTCTGCCTGTGTCCAGTCTACCAGGTGAGGCTCACTGAGCTACATATTTCAGAAGCGACCTGACCATAGATGATAGCTCAACCAAGTGGCTTATGGTCACGTGGAAATTGATAGCACACAAATACTCTAAACGCACGTGGATTATATATGTGGAGGGAAAATCCAGAGGACCCGGAGAAAAATCCTCGCGAGCATAGGGAGAGAGAGACATGCAAACTCCAAATATACAGGCGCCAGAGTCAGGATCGAACCCACGACCTCCTGTATACCAGGCGAGGTAGTTAACTTTCTCGCCGCCGTGGTGCCCCCCTCTGCCGCTCCGCATCCTTATCCGGCGCGAAATTAACGCGGCGGAACGAGACCTGGCGGCGGAGAGAATGTTCAACGACAGCGCCCGGCGCCTTTGCAGTCTCCAGCGCAGCGCCGGGGCGAGGGTGGTGCAGCCGGGTTAAGGGTTAAAGGTTAGCGCCAGGGCTGCGCTCGTTTGTCCCAGGATCGTCGGCCGCTTTGGCGCGATTCAGAACTGACTGAAGCCGCGTTCGGGTGCTCAGTGCTGGGCCGGTTGGGCGGCGAGGGGAGGGGGGGGTTGGAGCGGTGGAGGCAAAGGAAATAATTTGCTGGGGAGGGGGGGGGGGGGGTGGAAACTCGCCGCTGGATGAAAAATGGAATCCGCGCAAACCTTGGGATGACCTCAGAAAATATATTCGGCGAGCCAAGTGCTACAGTGGCCGCATTGACGAGGAGGTGGTGGAGAAACGCGGGTCCGCGGAGTCGGAATGAAAGGGGAGGCGGCTTCAAAGGCGCCCGACCGCCCCGGCGCTTGAACCGGAGCCGAGCGAGCGAGCGGGGGGACGGCGTCTCCGCGTCCTCGTGGCGATGCTCCGCGATGGACGCAGAGCCGCGGCCGCGATGGACGCGTCGCCAAATTCCTCGCCGCGGCCGAAAAGCTCGCGGGGATTCACGCAAAGCGACTTGACGCGGAGACAACGGCTGGGCGAGGTTCCCGCGCGATTCGCGGGCGCGATTGTAGCTGGGGAAGGGTCGTTGCCCAAAACGTCACCGATTTTTAAGATGTTTCCTTCTTGAGGAATGTGTTTATTTTGCTACTATTCGGTGAGTATTCCTCCTTCCACCGCCCGGTTTTCATTATTATTTTGTTTCCGACCAAATAGTCATGCCCCCCCCCCCCCACCTGGGTTAGGGTGAGGAGTTAGGGGTTATGGGTAGACGCTGCATGGGTTAGAACAGATTGAGCACCGGAGTAAAGCCGCATTGAAAGCCCAGCGAGTCTGGAAAGTGGGCTGACGTACCAACGCGTTTAGATTTTACACCAAGATTGTCTTGTCGCAGAAAAAAATACGAGCACCAAATACGGAGTAGGGACGATGATCTTTACCGGAATATTGGCTCCTGGCGCAGTCCTCAGGGACTGATTACAGGGTCCGGGGGACACAGATAATAAACTAAACTATTTTATTTACCAGGTAAAGCCCACTAAGCCATTAGCTCGACCTGGCCATACATGATAGCTCATCGAAGTGGCTTGTATCATCATCATCAAACGTGGGAATTTATAGTAGCAGCCAAATCATCTGAATGCACCTTTCTAAGGAGGGCAAAAACCGGAAAAACCGGAGGAACCCGTGATCAAGTATCCACCTTTTTTTTTCTCTACACACTCGGTGAAAAAAATCTAACTTTTCCAAGATCTCTCGCCGTGCACCGCTGACAGCTCTCGCACCAAGAGTCTCGGGCACGCGGTCGATTGTTGTCCACAGCGTCACAGGCCCGGCGCGCGGACCGCGTCCGCCGCTGTACTGCGCCCGTACGCTCCCCTGGCCTCGACGCTCCCCCGGCCTCGACGCTCCCCCGGCTGCCTTCGCCGGGCCGGCACCGGCGGGCGCGGCCAAGCACGGGGCGTGCGGGGGGAGGCCTTCATCCAGCAGTGGATCGACGGGAACGGCCACCGTGCGTGTTCGTACAAAGAAGAACGAAGCCACGCCTGATTCGCGCCGCAATGAGGGGCGGCGCGGGGGGCCGTCTGGGTGACGGCGCGGCCAGCGGTGATTGGGAGGCGGAACTCGGTGGGAATCGAGAGGGGGGTGTGGATGGGGGGGTGAGGGGGAGGGGGCGGCACATCACAGCAACACCTGGGCCGAGCGATCCACGTTTCGACTTCACACTCGTCGACCTCAAAGAGTAAAACTAATCATCGAACGTCCGCCGGCTCTCGTCCGCGGCAGCTCTTGAGGGGGGAGGCGACGATGCACGGGGGGGGGGGATGAAGAGCGAGCGGGCGGCGCCTGCTTTGATCACGGCTCCGTCGACGTATCCAGATAGGAACACATTTCTTAATTTTTTTGTTGTTCTAAGTTTGTGGTTCCTGATTAAAAAAAAAAACTTGCCCATCTGCTCGGTTTGTCGAGCTTCGGTAAGAATCTCGCGGAACTCGCGTCACGGCGGAGCGCGAGAATTAGACGTGCCGCGCGATACCGTGGCAACCCGGGGAGAGACCTCGGTGGCCGAGGTTACCGTGGTGATTGTGGCAACCACGGTAGCCACGATGACTGTAGTTACCATGACAACCGTGGTAACCATGACAAGGCGCTCTCTAAAAGACCACCGTGACCACAGAAATGATGAGCAGCGCAGTAACCATGACAATTATATCGACTGCGTTGACCGTGACAACCAAAGTATCCATGACAATCACGGTAACTATGACGACCATGGTAATGATGACCACAGAAACCATGTATGGACTGTATGTTGAACTTCTTTCGCACCGTACGTAGCCAACCGTGCTCATCGGAGGTGCGTATGTAAGGAAACAAACTAAACACAAAAAAGCAGTTCGAAAGAACGACCACGGTGACTTGTGGTAACCGCGACGACCACGGCGAGCGTGGGGCTGGGGGGGGCGGTGGGGGCGGTGGGGGCGGGTAAATCGCCAACGTTGACAAAACGTCGTGAAGCTGGGAAGACGATGAGCGACGAGACGCGGTTGCTACGTTTTGAATAAAGTGTCGCTCACGGACGGCGGCGTTCTCACGACGGGTGAACGAGAGGTCGCCGGTTCCACCTCTCGGCACGGCAGGTGAAGCAGCGGCGGCGGCTTCTTCAACCTTCACCGCCCGCACCTCCCACTCCCGCTTCCACTGCCCCCCCTCTCCTCCATCAGCCGCACCGGGCCGCCACGCGCCGATTGACGCGGAGACACCGGCGGTGGCGGCTCGGTGTGTCGGCGAAGCGGCGCGGCTGACCCGCCGTGACACCCCCCGAGAAGCGCCGGGGCGATCGCGCTGATCGTAGAGAGAGGCGGCGTCGACCCCCCCCACCCCAATGCCGCCCCCCTCCCCCCTCCCCCCTCCCCCCGGCCAACTGATTGCGCTGAAACAATCCTGGACGCTCGGAGTAATCAGCCGTGGTGATGAGGCCCAATCAGCGTGCATGGCGACCGGGCCGCGTGCGACGCTGCTACGGGTGGCACGACCCCTCGGGGCGAACGAGCGGCGTCGTGCGGAACCGCGCACCGCCCCTGCCAGGCGGAGCGTCACGGCTATTTAGCGCAAAGCGCCGAGTGGCCGGCGACAAACGGCACTGTGGCAGGTGTGATAGACGAGATGACCTCACCCGATTCAATGCAACGTAATTCACCCAGGACGATGCTTGCACTGAGTAAGGTCATCGTTATGATTATTATGAGAACCTGCGGCAAGAGATGACAACGACGACAGTGATGATGATGATGATGGGAGGAGGTGAATTCCAGAGTGCAGCAGCAGTGCACGGAAAGCAGCAGACAGAGAAGTGTTGTGGCCGGAAGTGTGGTGGGTGGGTTGGGTGAGTGAGTAAATGGATGGGTGGGTGGGTGAGTGAGTAAATGGATGGGTGGGTGGGTGAGTGAGTAAATGGATGGGTGGGTGGGTGAGTGAGTAAATGGATGGGTGGGTGGGTGAGTGGATGGGTGAGTTGGTGGAAGAGTGAATGGGTAGATACGTGTCTGCTGCTGTGTCTTGTGCAGGGCTTTGAGAGCCTTGATTAAAGCTGCTTTATACGTGGTATTATTATTGTTGTTGTTGTGTTGCTGTGAGCTGCAGTGTGGTGGACGAACACAGCGCGGTGTGCCTGGCAGAACCAGCGAGTGACGCTCACGGGAGCAGTCACCAAGAGCAGCAGTCACCACGGGAGCAGCAGCAGCAGCATCATCAACGTAAGAGCGATGACGGGACACGGGCATTGCGTCCATAAGGCCACGTGGGCGGGCGCTCGAGTGGGGACAGATCCCTGACCTTGAGGAGGCTCTGGTGGTGCCGTGGGGACGCGAGGGGGCCCCACCCAGCCGCCCCCGCCAGGGCCTCGTCCACGTTGCACAACCAGGCCCAGAGGTCGCGCATCGTGGCCTCCTCCTCCTCGTCCTCCTCCTCGTCCCCCTCCTCCGTAGAGACGGCGATGTCGACTTCCTGCCACTGCAGCCGCTTCTCGGATGCTTCCGGGCCATTTTCCTACCACAAAGACAAAACAATCGAGTTGACAACCCGTCCCTGACTTAGTCTGAGTTACTGGGCTAGAGGTTTTTTTTATTTTTATTGAAAAATCGAATGGACAGATTCATATTCCTTGGGTGCTCCTAGAAACGTTAACTCACTTGGGAAGAGGATCAAAATGCACGCTCCCTTTACACATTTTTTGAACAGATGTATGGAGGGCACCCGAGAAAGAACGTCCAACGTGCACAGGAGCCCGATGGATTGTTTCATCGCCAGACTGACATGATGACGGCCTGGGGAGGCCTTCATTCAGCAGCGGATTGATCCATCGCCACGGCGAAACGTCGTTTGGGGCGCGTTCCCTACGTTGGCTGCCACTCCATGGGTAGTCTCGACCTCCGGCCACCGTTCCCCCCCGTACCCAAAGCCCCGTTCACTTTGCTTAACGCTCAATGTGGCGATGTCTCTCATCAAGGTGCTCGACTTTCTGTCTCTCAGTGCGATTCTGTGCTTCCCTGCGCACATTTGTTTTTTGTAGCCGTGTCACTTTCCTTGTCAACGTCCGTATTTCTGAACCACGTGTTCTGGCGGGCAATATGTACATTTGATGTCGAGCATTCCAGCAGCGCCACCACCCGACACAGCCAATCAGCAAGGTTTGTCACGTAGACGAAACGTGCCAATTCGTGACTAGTTCAGCACACCGGTGTGTTGGCGAGAAAAGCCCCGCCTTAGATTAGCTCGGCTGGCTATGTACGGCGCGAAAGAAAATTCTACGCACGTGCGGCGTTCTCGGAGAGACTCGCGGGCGAGCGAGAGGGGAGGAAGCCGCGGGCGTATATTTATTTTAACATCGGCGCAACGGCGAGCGCGCGCGGGCAGGAGGACCGAGGATCAAACGGACGTCCGAGCGGGGGAGACGTGGAAATTTCAATCACTCGTGAGAAAAAAAAAACGAAATTATCTTGCGAAGACGCGGAAAGCTTTCCACAAAATTAGGGGCTCGGAATGATCACACGCATGAAAGAAATGCAAATTGAACGTCGCGGAGAAGGGGCAGCCTCAAGGAGGAGCTGACGGCGCATACGGATTAGAGCTTAGGACGGCGAGCGCGGGGAGGAGGAGCGAGGGGGGGAGAGCGTGGGTGGGGGGGGGTGGCGAGGGGGGGTAGAGGGAGACAGGGGCCGCTCACAACGTACCACTTCGCATGAGGCTTAATTTCAATTCTTCCCGTTCGATTCAGTTTGTCTCTTATTGTTTTTTGTTGTCACGATTATTGACATTATTATTATTTGTATTGTTCGGTCAAATGGACGAAACAAATGCAGACGGGGGATGCGCGTGGCCGAGGTCATGAAGGCAGCGGGAGAGTTGAACTGCGACGGACGGACGGACGTTGAGCGCCGTAGCATCGTGGTACCGCTTTCACGCAGCACTGAACTGATCGTGGCTGATGATGATTCCCCAGGTTGACCAAATGGCTTGCAAGTGGCTTGCGATTAATTTGATCTTTTTAGGAATTTCCATTGAACAGTCTGCCATTTAGCGAAGCCTGTTTTCCTTTTTGTTGTTTTCGTTGGCCAATTTAAGCGTTTGAAGCGGCGGTAACCCAACGCGGCCGTTCGCCTCGCGGGCCGCTCGGCCTGCGCCGGCTCAGGGGGCCCTTAATTAGCTCCAGCTGTTTCGCGCAGCGCCGGACAGTGGCGGCGGTGAGGAGGAGGAGTGGCGCTCGGGGTTTCTGCATTCCAATCAGGGCCCCGGCGGTCGTAATCGAGTTACAATTGTTCCGTATCGATGATCACAATCAGTCGGGAAGGGAGGGGGGGGGTCCTCGGATCGTGGCTGATGTCGAACGGTCGAGGGGAAATATATTTCTTTTAATTAAAAAATTGTTTCAAAAAAAGTTTCAGTTTTTGCGCACTTAGGGTCTGGCCGCAATAATTACTGACAAACAGTCACCGGCTCACAGTTGACACAAAAAGATATTAATCAGCACGTGCTCACTCCCAGGGCCACGGAAACGATTGAACGGGCGATAGGATTTCCCCCACGTCCCGGCGGGGGAGGGCCTTGCCCGTCCCGCGTTTACGACGCTGTACAGCGGTGCGTCTGGCTTAAGCAGGGGGGGTCGCAGACGGCAGCTGAACTCCGAACGGAGGCATTTCTTTTCGTTTTGCTGTAAAATTGGAGGAGTTAAGGAAAACTTTGGAATGAGCGCAGTCGTGCCAGTCGTGGCCGTCTCGTTAAAATTGGTTGGGAATTTGTTGGGAGTGGGGGGCCCGTGGGGTGGGGGGGGGGCGCAGTGGGCGGGCGCCGCTTCATTGCCGCGTTACCTGCGGCTGGTCGGGCCTCGTCCCCTCCGTCCTGGTGGGGTCGTCTCCGGGGATGTCGCCGCCGGCGGGGCGACGGCCGCCCCCGTCGCCCCGCGCCCCCCGCGCCCCCTCGCTCAGCTCCCGCCACAGGCGCTCCACGCGCTCCAGCTCGCCCTTCAGGCCTGCGGGGCACAGCGAGCGAGGGTGGCTTCGGAAAACATCGCGAATCAATATTTCATTACGGGCTTAATCTCGGCCGGGGCAGAGAGCGTCTGGCGACAAATTAGCGCTGGTTAGGGCGAGATGCTCGTGATTAGAGGGCTCACGCCCTGGCGAAGGAGTCATTTCGCCCGATGCTATGCGGCCGCATGCCTCCCCGTCGCGTGGACAAATTGCGTCGGACGAAGGCGGCATCTTCGCTCATTAATTCGGAGGCCTCGTGCAAAGAAAAAAAAAAACACGGGGATCTGTTGCAATTTATAGGGTTATCACCCCAGGCGCGAGGCAGCTAAATTGTTTCTGATTCTCCTGTCGGGCACCGAAGAGCGTCGTGGGAGAGGCCACTCGTGGGCCTTGCCGGGGGAGAAACGCAACGGGCCGCTCGGGCGAGCGCGACAAATCTCGATTAAGCCTCCAATTAGCGACGAGTGGAGACCGCGGCCGCCGCGCCATGGAGGAGGAGGAGGAGAGATTCGGTTTTGCCTCCCCGGTAGCGAGCGAGCGGGATTAGTGTCGACAACTTACAAATCACGGACGCTTGCGCCCAGCGGGACTTTTTTTTAGGAGCGCACTCATTCCTTTTTTATATTCACCGTTAATCACTGCGGTGGGAAAATTGAAACGACATCATAATTGGTAAAAAAAAATGTATTGCCACCCACCCCCACACCATTCCCCCCTCCATCGTCATTGGTTGAGTAGAAATGAAAAAAAAAGCCAAAATGCTCGTCAGACAAAGTAAAATATAAAATGTAATCTAGACTTTAAAATAATAGCCTGGAGAAATGTAAATTACGCAGGAAATTACAAAAGTGTAGCACGGTCCAACTTGCAGAACGTGCGCGGGGGATAGCGGTGCATTCTAATTTCTGAGTGGGGGGAAGGATGGGGAGGGGAAGGAGGGGGGGAAGGAGGGGGGGAAGGAGGGGAAGAAGGAGGAGGGGAAGGAGGGGGGGAAGGAGGGGAGAGATCCATCTACCATCTCTCCCGGACGTCCATGCCAAGGGTGGTGATGAGGCGTTAAGCAAACAAGGCAAAAGCTCAGGGCCCCAAGCAGTTGCTTTTTGTAAATTGTTTGTTGTCCTTCCCCCGCACCTCAGAGCATGGTTGGCTACGTACGGTGGTGCGAAATAAGTGTGGCATAGAGACATATACAGAGATCAAGGGCTTCGCGGGGAAAGTACCAAAGGGCTGCACGAAATATGAGCTCGATTGAAATCTTCATCAACAACAAAAAATCCAATTATCCCGAAGAAGTGAATTAATCTCTCTCACCCTTCCCTGGTCTGTAATCTCTCTCCCCTCATCCATCTCCGTCTTTGTATCTCCTCTGTACTGTGTCGCCACGTCGCGACGAGTTTACAACTCGAATGGGGGAGCGGCACCCTCGCTGGCTCTGCGGCCCCCACGGCAGCGTGCTGGGCGCGACCCTCTCCTCTCAACACCGTCAGCCATGATCAATCCACTGCTGGATGAGGCCCCCCCCCCCCCACCCCCACACACACCGTGGCAGCCAGTGGGGGGAGTTATTCGGCCAGGTCAGCGGTAGGTTAGCGGTCGGGGAGCATGGACGTGGGAGCGTAGAAATGCAGTACAACAATGGGTTTTGCTGCGCTTGCCCACAGTCGCCCACAACCGCACAGCCTACAACACCTGCTATGCAGGGTGCTCGTCAAATCGACTATTCTACTCGTGCGTGTGATGGCAATGTGTTCAGGAGCTAAATGCCAATGTCGCGGTCTGCTGCTGGCCTCGACGAGAGGGCTTCAGCAGCGAGAGAGAGAGAGAGGAGTTTGTGTCGTGTTGCCGTTCCTCCTCCGCTGAATGAGTGCCGACCACAATGGGTTCAGTGTACGGCCTATCGTTACTTTGCTCAGATCGGATCGGGCGCCACCTCTACACACCGGCGTTCTCAATCGCCCAGCAACCTGCGATGGACAAACGAGGCTTTGCTAATTAAGCTGATTACACAATCGAAGAGCAGCATTTCTCTGTGTCCGCAGGGAGCTGCCACTCAGTTTTCTCCGGCCACGACACCTTTCTCGCACCCCCCCCCCACACACACCCACCTCTGTCACATCCGAGCCGTCTCATTAATGTATCGCTGTCACATCGGTTTAATATCTCCGACTCGGGGCGCAAGCTGAAATATTCGCGACGGGGCTGTTCTCACGGTTTGCCGGCTCGCGGCCGCGGCTGCGCCCGCGAGCCAAAGGCGGCGCGACCGCCTTGTGCCCGACGGGAACTCACCGGACTGGGCGAGCTGCGGCAGCGAGAGGAGCGCGAGCCCCTCGGCCAGCACCAGCTCCTTCGCCGCTCGGTGAGCGTCCGGGTTCAGCTGCAACGTCTGCTGCCAGAAAAAGAAAAGAAAAGGGCCCACGGGGAGAACCGGCGGAGATCGGCGTTGTTGTTGTCGTTGTTGATGTTTATAATTTTGGGACGGTGCGATTGTCTTAAGTCTCCCTAAGGCATGGCGCGTGCGTGTGCACGCGTGGCGGGGATAAAACGTGGGTGTGTTTCACGCTTGCCGAGACGTTGAACCAAGCGTGGCAAGAGTCGGCCATAGTACCCACTCTAGCCGCTCTCTGTGGCTCCGTCTGGCGGAGGCCTTTCCCACAGCAGTAGCGCCAGTGAGCAATTGCAGGGCTGCGCCTTTACCTGTTATTACTCTAACGCCGTGGAGCTTATCTCAATCGTTTAGGAGTAGACTGTTGTGAATCACGAGGCAATAAACGAGGCATTAGCGGGCTGCCCTGTCCGCTTAGCATTGACGACGGGGACAGCTCTTTAGCGAACGCTGCTGGAGCGCCGGCGACTCGATGAGCGTGCGGGGCGAGGAACAACGTCCCGCTCGTGATGGCGCTCCTGGAGCCCGGCTCGATCCCGCGCCGTGGCTCCGCCATACAAGCAGAGACACCGGTGGCCCCCCACCCCCCACACAAGCGCTGTTGTGAGCGGAGCCCACGAAGGTCGGCACGGCACCGCGCGACGGGGTGCCGTGGCCGGAATCACGCTCAGCCGCCTTTGTGTCTCCGGGCACAGATGGTTTAACTACAGCACGAGGTGCTTCATTAAGGGCGGGACGAGCACCGGTTCAGGTAATCGTCACCAGGAATCGGGCTCGGGTCGCCGGGTTCGTAGCGCCGCTCGCTGACCGTGGCAACGCCGCTCCGCGCAACAGAAGGCAGCAGCGTTAAGCAAATGTTTTAAGCGGAGGGCTCGTAGCAACGCGGTCAGCTCCTGACTTGATTTTGAGAATTTATAAAAAGGGGGGTGCTGAGCTTCGGGACTTCAACCCTCCCCCAGCCGCCACCACCTGATGCTACGGGTCTGTAACAGGATGAGAGAGCGTGCGTGGTCGTCATCACCACCTCATCCCTCCACCACCACCACCTGCACCTCCTCGCTGCACCGCCCCCCCCCCCCCGCCCCCCCCCCCCCCCCGTCTGAAGTTGAACACCGCTGGGGTTCGTGACTGGCGGGGCAGCGGCAATCCCCACGGGGGCGGCACGAGCGGCGGGGAGGACTTCGAGGGTGCGAGGAAGTCTGCCTCTGCCGATCGATGGCCAATCACTCCGCGGCAGTGCTGGTACGATTGGGGATATCGTGCGGATGGACGGGACAAAGAGAAAGTTATTTTATGTTGGGCGTCGGCGTCTGATTTTGGCATTGGTGAGGTCCTGGGGTCGATTACAGGTTTCAGCCGCTGCCTGTGATTGAACCGGGTTCTCAAGTGTAGCGAGCTGATTGGCTCACGTAGAGACCCATAGGCTCACATAGAGACCCATGGATTCACATAGAGACCCCTAGATTCACATAGAGAACCATAGACTCACAGAGATCCCCATAGACTCACATAGAGAACCATAGACTCGCACAGAATCCCATCGACTCGTATAGAGACCCATAGACTCACATAGAGACCCATAGACTCACATTGAAATCCATAGACTCGTATAGAGACCCATAGACAGACATAGAGATACATAGACTCATTTCGAGACACATAATTTCACATAGAGACCCATATACTCCCATAGAATCCCATAGACCCACATAGAGGCAATTTGACTCACACAGAGACTCGTATAGAGAGCCATAGATTCACATATAGATCCATAGAATAACATAGAAACCCATAGACGCCCATACAGACCCGTAGACTCAAATACAAACCCATAAACTCAGAGAGACCCATAAACTCACGTAGAGACACATTAATTCAGGTTATCCCATTGCAGCGAGTTGATGATCTCAGCTCAATCCTCAATTAGGTGAAATTTGGTTCCGAACTTCATTTGGCTGAATTCCAGCTGTGAGAATTACAATGTAGGGGTTTGACCGTCCTGCGATGAACGTCACTGCCAGTGAGACGGTTCTATTTGGGGACCGGTGGTGCACCTCCGAGGTAGCTCTGTGACATCTGCTTATCGCGGGGTCGTATCCTGCTCCGCGACAGCTCCAAATTAATTATTCAGCCCCTGACACGACGCCGGGAGCGAGGTCAGAAGAAACATTGGGGACACTGGGGATGGTAAAAATTAAATGAAAATAAACCGTAGTGTGGGATGGATCCGAAAAGGTGGACGAAAGATTCTCGATGAACATACGGACGGGAGGACGAGCGATCCCCACGCGGCGAACGGACAGCTGGGCCCAGGCGTAATTCTCGCGAGTTGTTTAAAATGCTCAGAGCTGCACGCGGAGGTTGCAGAGGTCACAAAGGTCACGAAGGTCGCGACCCCGATGCTCGCTGCCACATCGCCACAACAGCCATGGAATGAGTGAATGCGCGAGCAAATGAATGAATGTGAACGAGCGAGTGAGGAATGAGAATAAAATTATTGAATGAATGCATTAGTGAATGAATGAGGGAATACTTGTGGAGCATTTGAATGAATGTGAGTGAATGAAGGAATGAATCAGAAAGCAAGTAAGTTAATGAATTAACAAGTAAATGAATTAGCAAGCGATCGGACGAGCGAGCGGGTGCAAAACGTGAAGGAATATATTAACGAATGAGCGAAAGGTGATGGCACGGGTGGGGGGAGTGGGGGGTGGGGGGTGCTCACGGGGCTCGGGGCGTCGGCGGGGTCATGGGGGGGCGTCCACTCGTGCAGGGCGCCGGCGGCCGCATCCACCCAGCCCTCCAGCTCCCCCAGCCGCTGGGCAAACAGCTGCGAGACATCACGCAGCAGCAGCAGCAGCGGTGGCACGGCCGTGCGCATCATGCGGGTGAACCGTGACCCTCCTCCAAAACCACGCTCCAGAGAGGATGTCAAAAGACAAGGCGCCCTCCTCATGTTCCTCCTGCTCCTCCTCCCATTCATTCTGGTATTGACCCTATCTCTCCTCATATCACTCTTCCCATTCATCAAATTATTCCTCCAACCAAAATCTTACACCTCCTATTCCTCCCATTAACCATCCTTTACCTTCTGCAATCGCACGTCCGATTACTACGGTTGGCAATGTACGGTTGTCCCGGCGCGTGAGTCACCGCGCGGGATCCCGTGACGATTCCGACGACGATTAGCGCCGTGCCCAACGGCGCTTGGGGGTTTAACCGGGCTGCTCTGGTTCGGCCCATGTTCTTGGGACAGGCACCACAAGTGACACGGCGAGCGGCCGCGTGGACCCCGCGGCCGAGCGCCGACACCTCGTCACGAGGCCCCCATCCTCGTCACGGAACCAGCTCCGCGTCGCTGAACCTCATCACGGCCGCCACACTTAACCACGGAACCCAACTTAAGAGACCCACAATTCATCGCACCGCCACCACCACCACCACCACACTATTGAATTCACAACTCATCTTTTGAAACGAGCATCACATCATTGCACCGCCATCTCGTCACGCGAGAGGTCAACCTCAGCCCCCCCCCCCCCGCCACCCCCCCCCCACTTTATCTGAATATTGTAGGGGTGGGGGACAAGAACCGGCCCAATCATTCTCATGTTTCAACGGACGTTGGGCTCTCGTGAGATCTTGGCGGGGCGTCACCTCGACTCTGCGTGCGACGTCGGCGTCCGGGTGTCCCTGGAGACAACCGCGGAGCTCCTCGCGGAGTCGCCGGGCTCCTGTGGGCGACACGGACACGCGGGTGAGCGCCCCTCGCCCCAACGCTCGCCCCACTACTCGCCTCACCGCTCGCCCCACCGCTCGCCCCACCGCTCTCCCCACCGCTCGCCCCACCGCTCGCCCCACCGCTCTCCCCACCGCTCACCCCACCGCTCTCCCCACCGCTCACCCCACCACTCGCCCCACCGCTCACCCCACCGCTCTCAACCACCGCTCTCCCCACCGCTCCACCCACCGCTCGCCCCACCGCTCGCCCCACCGCTCACCCCACCGCTCATACCACCCCTCGCCCCACCGCTCTCCCCACCGCTCTCAACCACCGCTCTCCCCACCACTCGCCCCACCGCTCTCAACCACCGCTCTCCCCACCACTCGCCCCACCGCTCGCCCCACCGCTCGCCCCACCCCTCACCCCACCACTCATCCCACCGCTCTCCCCACCGCTCTCAACCACCGCTCTCCCCACCACTCGCCCCACCGCTCATACCACCCCTCGCCCCACCGCTCGCCCCACCGCTCTCAACCACCGCTCTCCCCACCGCTCGCCCCACCTCTCGCCCCACCGCCCGCCCCACCGCTCTCCGCACCGCTCGCCCCACCGCTCTCCCCACCGCTCATCCCACCGCTCATCCCACCGCTCGCCCCACCGCTCTCCCCACCGCTCGCCCCCACCGCTCATCCCACCGCTCGCCCCACCGCTCTCCCCACCGCTCGCCCCACCGCTCATCCCACCGCTCATCCCACCGCTCATCCCACCGCTCATCCCACCGCTCATCCCACCGCTCATCCCACCGCTCTCCCCACCGCTCGCCCCACCGCTCGCCCCACCGCTCATCCCACCGCTCGCCCCACCGCTCGCCCCACCGCTCGCCCCACCGCTCTCCCCACCGCTCGCCCCACCGCTCGCCCCACCGCTCGCCCCACCGCTCGCCCCACCACTCTCCCCACCGCTCTCCTCACCGCTCGCCCCATCGCTCTCCCCACCGCTCGCCCCACCACTCGCCCCACCGCTCTTCCCACCGCTCTCCCCACCGGTTGGCTACGTGCGGTGTGGAAGAAATCCAACGTGCATAAGTAGGTAACAGTGCGGAGACGGTGCGGGGAGTGGTGTGGTGACCGTGACGGTTCATCAAGGAGCCACTCCGAGGCGCCGCACAGAGTAACCCGTGACATTGTCTCCAGCCGCGCACGAATCGCGCGGCGTTCGGGCGCTCATGTCCCACGAGCCTCGTCTACTCCGAACACTTCTTACAAACCGCCCGAGCCTGACTCAAAGCTAAAGAAGGGAGCGACCGAAATCGCGACAGGCGGTGGTTCCACGATTGTGTCGGCGCTAACTTGCGCGCGCGCTCCGTCGCTACGCGGGGCAGGGTTTGGCGGGCCACAGGAAGAAGGAGGTCCGCCGATCGGGCCGCTCACCCAGGTGGTCGAGTGCCGGCGCGGTGGCGGCGAGCAGCGCGCCCTCCTGCTCGTCGTCCGACGACGCGTCCGGGAACGTGTCGTCGAACGGCTTCCCGGTGAAGCCCGCGCCGTGGCCGCCCCCCGTCACCGCGCCGGCGCCGGCCTCGGCGTCGGGGCTCGGCTCGTCCCACGGCACCGGAGTGCCGTGGCCCTGCTCGGGGGAGCCGGGGTCCGACGCCGCCTCCGACAGCTCCCAGTCGTCCAGGTCCCTCGCCGCCGCGTGGAACCGAGGTGGCGGCGGCGGCGTCAGTAGCGCCAGGTACTCGGCAGACTCGCGGCGCGACGGGGAGGCTGGGTCGCGGGGCAACACGCCGGGGCCGCCGGAGAAACAGAGGTCGCCGGGGTCACCGGCTCTGCCGCCTCCAACTGCCATGGGCGGAGAGAAGGCAGGGCGGGTTAGCGGCGACCGTGTCGCCAAACGTCCACCAAGCTGTGAACATGAACCTGCTCACGCCTGAGACGGTGGAATGCTTCGGTTACACAGGTCATACACCGTGACCGGGTGGAGGTAGCGAGGGTTGGTGAGCGTCGAGAAGCAGCTGTACCCTGGCTCTTCCAGGAGAAGGTGGTACAGCAAAAATGTGGATTCCACCTGTTCCCTCTGTATGGGATAGAGCGTTTCCCCCTCGCATGCGGTTTCCCTGGGTTTTCCGGTTTCCTCCCACATGTAAACACTGATTGACTAGACGATAACACCTTAATATATAGAGGACTGCAGAGCATGGGAAATTGTTGGCACCAGCAACCGCGTGGCTGCCTTATTGTGTGTCTTGGTTCCTTGCGGTGTCGAGATGTTACGGATCTCGTTTGTTACACAAATCAGGAAAGATTCTCCGAGTGCGGGTGCGATGGTTCAGGAGCGTGCTGTGGTGAGAATGTTTGTTTGACCGTTTCCAGCAGTGAGAGTTTGGCTTTGTGCGGGACACAATCGGAGTGCCTGGAGAATGCCCAGCAGCATGCAATGCGGTAACACCATGGAGCTCTCTCACACAGCCGGGGTTCAAGAGCTCACGAACCCTCGGTGGTGAGATGGTAACTACCTCGCCTGGTATACAGGAGGTCGTGGGTTCTATCCCGACTGTGACGCCTGCTGTATATTTGTAGTTTGCATGTTCTCCCCACGGTCGTGTGGATTTTTCTCTGGGTCCTCCGGTTTTTCACTCCACATTTCGAGACGTGTGTTGAGAGTGTTCGTCTCTTGCTATACATTTCCACGTGATAAGCCACGTCGTCGAGGTATTAGGTGTGGCCAGGTAGCTTCTGAAAAAAGGCTAGATTGCTCAGTGGGCCTTACCTGGTAAAATAAAAAAAGAGTTTCGTTTTTATCCATCATAGAGGTATTTTGGGTTAAGTTTTTAGTTTAGTTAAGAGAGTGAGTGAATACTGTAGGCGTTCTAATGATTTAAAATCTGTGTCTAGCCTTTTTTTCGATTTAAAGCTTTCGTGACTGCAGGGATTAATCTTCTTGGTTCTTTCGGTAAAGTCACGTAGAAGGGAAATTATAAAATAATAAAAATAAAACATAATCCATACACCCAGCCATCAGATTCACAATGGAAGTCGAAAAAGATGGCAAGCTACCCTTTTTGGATGTCCTAATTAAAAGGAGACCTGATGGTTCAATGAGCCACTCTGTCTACAGGAAAGCCACCCATACGGATGCTTACTTAAAACCGGATTCCCACCACCATCCATCCCAGAAGAATTCCCTCATCAAGACTCTACACCATAGAGCCCAATGCATCTCCGACCAAGAACACATTGCCAGTGAACTCAAACACGTACGCCAAGCTCTTAAGGCTAATGGTTACTCCTACTACACAATCCGCAAAGCCATCACTCCAACCATCAAGAAAAATCCTGTTGAGGAGCCTTTCAAAACTATCACCTTACCCTACATTGTTGGGGTCACAAAAAATATCTCCAAAATCCTGATTAAACACAAGATCCAGGTCCGATTCAACACAGTACATAAAATCCGTGATCTGGTCCCGTCTGTAAAAGATGTGGTTCCAGACATACAGTACCCTGGCGTCTACAAACTAAGTTGCCTCTGTGGTAGCAGTTACATTGGAGAAACCAAACGACATGTCTCGGACCGCATCCGTGAACATAAAGCAGACCTGAAACACGGTAAGACAAACACCTCAGCCGTGGCAAATCACTGTTACAATTCAGTGGGCTCACATGACATTGACTTCTCCAAGACAGAGGTTCTCTGCAAGCCATCTGGCTACCATGAGAGATTCGTTAATGAGGCGATCCACATATACAAACACAGAGACAATTTCAACCGAGAAGATGGATTCTGGCTCAGCAATCATTGGAAGGACGTAATAAACCATTTCGGATCTTAACTCATTGTGTTCACGTTTACGGTGACTTTCAGACCGCAGTCCACTCACTGGCATTGTTATTTGACCATATTTCACCACCAGTGCCGGATTAAGCTAGTGTCGGGCCTGTAGCATATGCTATAAAGGGGCCCTAAATAAAATAAATAAATAAATATTGAAACACTCATTTTTTACTTGCATAGTAATATAGTTGTATTTTTTTATTTGCTATACAGCCAGATAATACGACAAATCACTAACCTTAAACACCCAGTCGTTCATAAAAGTTGAAGGCGATGTAGTACTATAGTAATAGAGCAAGTGCAGAATCACTGAACCGGAATTGGTAGCTTGAAAGCATTTAGCACTGGGCCCTTGAAAGTGCAGGGCCCGTAGCATACAATATGTGCTACTAGGATAATCCGGGCACTGTTCACCACGCCATCCCACAACAATAACAATCGTGGTAGCAATGCGGATGTGGCTTGTGTATCCTAGGAAATGCTCGGCGAGTCTCAGGTCTCTTTCTCAGGTGGCTGCTGCCACGTTGGGGCGTTCTGCAGATGAGTAGCGTGGGGAAGGAGGAACCGCCCCGTGCAGTGAACCCTTCCAGACAGTTGTCACCTGTGCACCTTCGTCGACACGTGGAAAATATCGTCAGGTCCCGCATTGTTACATGTCAGGGCTCTGCGACACACTCGACCACTTATTTGGTCAAGGCTTAACAACATCGTTGGTCACGGTTCAATCCGCCGCTGGACGTCGCCACCTCTCCGGGTCCCCGAGATGCAATGTTCCATCCTGGCTCTCCGGGGGGCAAGGAAGCCGACTTCGTTGCTCCATCTCCGCGGTGGGGGGGGGGGGGGTTGTCGCTCTTGACAGTAACCTATCTACGTGACTCTACCGAGAGACCCAAGAATATGAATTCCTGCAGTCACAAAGGCTTTAAGTCAAGATTAAGCCACCTCTACGGGGAGGGTTTCCACACAACTATTCGATCTTTTAACAAACTTCGAGACAAGAAGGCTCATCTGATCGAGTCGCTCACATTCCTGAAGAGATGCCACGACACCAAAGTAATACCGATCTCCTTCACACTCACATCTCCTGCTGTCACTTCTCCCAATGCGAAACGGATCTTTTTCAGGGCCGGCCTAGCCCTGATCTCAGAGAGAATAAGATTGCTCCGATTTAAACTATACAATTTAGATAAGACTCTCCTGAAATCACACTTAACACTGATGGAACAAAAATGTCTACATCTGATTGGGAACATGTAGATAACATGACAGCCTCTTCAGCCGCATCAATGTCAGCTAAATGCAAAGATCTAAATGCTGATTTACAAGTTCAACCTCCTTTCCAAGAAGAAGCCATATCCACATTTCAAAAAGTTAGACATTGACAATATTGTTATCAATCAGACTAACAGACCAATTTCAGACAGCCTAAAATCGGTTCTAGCCAAAGGATTGAATTTCGCAGTCACCCCTAAACACATGCCAGTTGATGATATCATTGCCCAGGTCGACGTAACCCTTAAGGGTTTGGGACACATTACTGCAGACGCGGCAAGATCGGAAATCGCTGTAATCCTCAAAAACGCTAAGACACCTATTAGCAACATCAGTAAAGATGAGCGCTTTGAGCTTTCTCAATTAAAAAAGAGAGATGACATCTTCATCCTCTCAGCCAACAAGGGCAATGCCACAGTTATCATGGACAAACCACCTACAATAACAAAATTCAGGACCTACTTAATGATGGTAGCTATACCAAAATGAAGAGATCCCACCAACCGCCTCGTTACAAAAACCAACAATATCATCACTGATTCGACATCTTTGATCGAACCAACCAATCGGGTTTCCTTAAAACCCTCTGCTGCTAGGCCACCCAGATTGTATGGCTTACCAAAAATCCATAAAGAAGGAACACCCCTTCGTCCTATCGTCTCCACCATTGACTCACCCACCTACAAACTGGCCCTATTTCAGTCTGAGACCTTACAACCATTCACTGGTAAGACCACCTCAGCTGTACTCAACTCCGCTCACTTGGTATCGCTAATTAAGGCCATCTCACTATCTCCAGGTGATTTGCTCGTTAGTTTCGATGTAGTTTCTTTGTTTACCAAAGTTCCTGTGCTTGACACCATTGCAATAATTGAAGATTTGGTCCAACAAGGACTGAATGCTGATGTACCGGCCCTGGTGAGAAACTGCCTCACCAACACTGACTTCACCTAAAATGGACAAACAAGTTGAAGGTACTCCAATGGAGTCTCCCTTATCTCCAGTTATAGCCAATGTTTTCATGGAAAATTTTGAGACAGATGCCATCCAGGCATCCACCCTATATCCGTCCTTGTGGAAGAGGCACGTAGATGACACGTCGTCATCTGGCCACATGGCCGACCAGCTCTGGGCAAATTCCTCAACCACATCAATTCCATACACCCAGCCATCACATTCACCATGGAGGTGGAAAAGGTTGGCAAGTTACCATTCTTGGATGTTTTAATCGAAAAGAGAACAGATGGCTCAATGGGACACTCTGTCTACAGGAAAGCCACCCATACGGATGCCTACCTAAAACCTGACTCCCACCACCATCCATCCCAGAAGAATTCCCTCATCATAACTCTACACCATAGAGCTCGATGTATTTTCGACCGTCATCACCTAGCCAGTGAACTAGAACACGTACACCAATCTCTCAAGATACATGCACATTCAGACTACACAATCCGTAAAGCTATCACCCAAACCGTTGGGAAACGAACCATCTGAGGACCCTATCAAAACCATCACCTTGCCATACATAGCAGGCGTCACTAAAAAGATTTCCAAAATCATGAGCAAACACAAGATCCAGGTTCGATTTAACACAGTACATAAAATTCGTGATCTGATCCCATCTGTGAAGGATGTGATCCCTGACATGCAATACCCCGGCGTTTACAAACCAAGCTGTGTCTGCAGCAGTCGTTTAATATGGGGAGTAGTTATTTGATATTTTATTTGAACCTATCTACGTGACTTTACCGAAAGACCCAAGAATATGAATTCCTGCAGTCACGAAAGCTTTAAGTCGATAATAACAAAGTCGCCCAGCCTGGCCCGCACGGCTCTATCACGGGGCTCGCGCGGCAACGACCGGTGTCAGCGCGCCGCCTGCTGGCCGCTCAGAAGCCGTGCAGCAGCAGCAGAAGTAGCAGCAGTAGCAGCAGCAGGAGCAGTAGTAGAAGCAGCAGCAGCAGCAGGAGTAGCAGCAGCAGCAGGAGTAGCAGCAGCAGGAGTAGCAGGAGCAGCAGTAGCAGCAGCAGGAGTAGCAGGAGCAGCAGCAGTAGCAGCAGCAGTAGTAGAAGCAGCAGCAGGAGCAGCAGGAGCAGCAGTAGCAGCAGCAGGAGCAGCAGCAGCAGGAGCAGCAGCAGCAGCAGGAGCAGCAGCAGTACGCTCACTGGAAGTGTGAGGATCAGACACTGCCGAGGTGAAGCCAGCCGGGTGGTGGCGGGGGGTGGTGTAAGCGCACCCCTGGCGATGCGGTGCTTAGGAGGCAGGGGTTGGTGGATCACGTAGACATTTGTGAAACTTCCAAATCCACCGGGGCTGCAAAGTGTAACCCGGAGATGAACTATAAACATTTTTTTTATTTTACCAGGTAACATCCACTGAGCTATGTAGCTCTTTTTTCAGAAGCGACCTGGCCACAAACGATAGCTGAACGAAGTGGTGTGTATCATCACGTGGAAATTCAGCCAAATACGCTAAATGCGTGATGTTGATTCTAAATGTGAATGAGAAAACCGGAGGACCTTGAGAAAAATCCACGTGACCACGGGGAGAGAGACACGCAAACTTCAAAGAAACAGGCGTCACGGTTGGGATCAAACCCACAACCTCCTGTATACCAGGCGATGTAGTTAACGTCTCGTCACCGAGGGTTCGTGAGCCCTTGGAACCCCGACTGTGAGAGAGCTCCACGGTGTTGCCGCATTGCGTGCTGCTGGGCATTCTCCAGGCACTCCGATTGTGTCCCGGACAAAGCCAAAATCTCACTGCTGGAAACGGTCGGACAAACATTCTTACCGCAGCACGCTCCTGATCCATCGCACCCGCACTCGGCGAATCTTTCCTGAATTAGTTTAACAAACGAGATCGGACAATGGGGCCGGCGACTCGCGCTTCCGTGGGTGCGGGTACCTTCCAGGGGCTCTCCCTCGTCCGCTGTGAGACTCGCGCTGTGGGACAGGGTGAGGTAGGACTCCTCCTTCTCCTCCTCCTCCTCTGCGTGCGCGTCACGTGGGCGACGCTCGCCGTCTCGCTTCGCGGCGCGCGAGGACGAGCCGCCTCCTCCTCCCTGGGAGCCGTCCACCTCGTCGCCTTCGCTTCGATCCGACGACGCCGACGACGCCTGGAAATATTCGCAGTCACCCTCCGTCCAAGTGGTGGTGGCCCCCCGCGCGTCTCCACGTGGCGGCGACGAGGGCCGACCGGGGGAGACGCCAAGCGGCCGACCCGCCTCCGGTGCCGAGAATCTCCCCGCCGGCGCCACCGGCACCGCCACCGCACTTTGCCGCCTCGACCGCCGCCGCGAACAATCCCCGTCCGAGCGGTCCAGCTCGTCGTGCGCGGCCTCCATGCGTCCGGAGGGAACGCGGCCGCTCGCCCCCGTGACGGCCGTCGGTCCCCGCGGGGCGTCGGTCTCGCCGGCGCGTCCGCCGACTTCGTTCTCCTCCACGCGCTCGCGATGGGGCGGATCGGCTTCGGGCTCGGGATGAACGCCGCCGTGCCCGGCGCGATCCTGCTGCTCGGTCGAACCGCACGCGAACGGGCGGCTTCCGTCGGCCGTGCCGGGAAAGCCGCCGGCTCCGACGTCCGGTTGTGGCTCGCGGCGGCCGCGCCGACCTGGACCTGTCGATCGTGCCGTCTCCTCCTTCACCTCCTTCACCTCCTTCACCTGCTCATCCTCCTCCTCCGCCACCGCGTCGGCCTCCAGCGGCTCCCGTCCATCAGGGTCGGGGTCGGCATGCGGAGCGGCCGCCTCCTCCTCCTTGGGGCTGTAGTCCGACAGCTCGATGGCGGTGATGCCGCAGTCGAGCGAGAAATAATTCTTGGAGCACTTGACGATGAGGTTCTGCAGGTCCTCCACGCTGCCCAGGGACTCGAAGCAGCTCTGTGTGGGCAGCGGGAGCGGCGTTTGTGTTTTGTTAGTTCAACAAAACGCGTTCGTAATTCCCCCTTCCCCCAGGTATAGTAAAGCAGCTTCGCCAACACAATGCGTACACGAGGGCGCGCCCGAGTGCGCATAAAGACGCCTATTGCAGTCACTTCAGATCTAGCTCTGTGATGTCTTTTCCCAGGGCTACTTCTCCGACACTCTGCGAGAGTTTTAACGGACTCTGTTCACTTTACGTTCTATTTGTAAGGGGCCGTCCATAAATGACGTCACGCACCTAGGCGGGGGGGGGGTTAGACATTTGTGACGATGTGTGACGAGGAGGGGGGGGGTTTGAGAAATGTGACGTCACATCAAAATGAGCAACTTTAAATAAATATTGAATTGTTAGAACAACACAAATTTTGATTAATTTTCATTATTAACTATTTGATTATTTAAATTTACTAAGGTCACCTTTTATTTATTCCATGAAGCAGCATTCTGCTTCTCCATGGGAGAATGGAGAAGCATACATTTAGAATTTATTTTAATGATTGTTATTAAACATTTTGATTCTAATGATTCTACCAGGGCTTTTCATTCTGTGGAATGAATATATAATTTGTATAATTGTACTCTCCATTTTGCTTCGTTCTACTACAAAGTTTCAACTATTTTTTTTTATAGTTATAATTACTTTTAATATTTTATAATTATAAGATAATTTAAATATAATATTCTGAACATCTGCAGTTTTAGTTAGACGTTGAATATTTTCAAGTGAATTTTATGCTAAATTTAAGCTTTCCAACGCCTACAACATCAAAGTGCAGCGCCACATTAAATACATGGAAATATGGTTTTGGGGGGGTGGCAGAGCTTTGTGACGTCATATTTGAGAGAGGGGTCTGACTATTTGTGACGCCGTGTGACGAGGGGCGGGGGTCAAAAATCGTCCAAAGTCACAAGACGTCATTTATGGGCGACCCCTAATTTTCACCCAACGTACCCGCCCGGAGGTCTCGCACGTCAGTTCCACCCTTCACTGCTAGAGAATGGCCCACGGAAGTGCATATCACAGAACCACTTCAGAGAGACCTTCAAATGATCGCTGGTCCACACAGTAATAGCACCCCCCCCCCCCCCCAGCCACCTGTCCCACCACCGTAAGTAATGATCACAGCGTGACAGAGAAATCGATGTTTTTAGTTATGATCTATCCACTGCGTGACGAAGGCCCCTCCAAGCCGTCGCCATCTCTCACGCTTCTGCGACGTCACAATCCGCCTGGCGACCTGCACGCGGCCTGGATGTGCCATAAACATCGCAGCGGCTTTTGGCTCGCCATTGAACAAAGACGGTCACCGCATCGCGCGCTTTCGGATGCGCTTCTGCGGACGCCTGCAAACGCTGTTGCCTTCCTATTCGGAAGCCACTGGGAGCTAGGCACTTTTAAATCGAGATTGAAAAGTCATTTTTTTTCAAACACATTTTTTGGGGGGGTTTAGTTTGCGGTCCTTCCCCCGCACCTCCGGTTAGCGCGGTCGGCTACGTACGGTGCGAAGGGAAGTTCCACATGCGGTACGTACACAAACCAAGGTGGCACAGACTCGCTTCATCGGCGTTTCTTTGTACAGTCGTCTCGTGACCGTGCCTAGTCCATTATCTCGCGACGCTGGAGAGCCCGGTGTGCATCTCTGTGCGTGTGTACATTGAACTTCTTTCGCGCCGTACGTAGCCAACCGTGCTCGTCGGAGGCGCGGCGGGAGGACAACAAACTAAGCGCAAGGTTTCATCACAGGCGGCGGATGAAGAAGACCTGGACTCGGTGCTGGCTCCGTGCTCTGCCCTCCCCTCTCGAGCGCCGCGCTCGACAGCAACGGGGATGTGCAGCCGCCGAGTGCGGCCTCGACCCCACGGGAGCCGTGCCAATGTTGCTGTTGCTGCTGCTGTTGCTGCGTTCATGTTGTTCTTGTTGTTGTCGCTGCTGTTGTGTGTTATGTTGCTTTAACGCTGCTGTTGTAACTGCTGCTAATGTTGTTGCGGTGAACGTCATCGTTGTGCACGCCTCTGCTGCTAATGCTTTGTCGACTCGCAGCTTCGTACCCGTGGCTACGCCGTCACGGGAAGGGGAGTTGTAACGAATGGGCAGCGAGCGAGGGACGGGGCAGGGAAGAGAGAAGAGGAAGAAGGGAGGGGGGGGGGACGAGAGGAGAGGGATGGAAAAGGGATGGAGACACGGGAGCACGGGGTGCAGGAGGGATCAGAATCGGAATCTTTATTCATACTGAAGGAGGAATCCGATGAGCTATGAAGCTCTTTTTCACAGATGTCCAGTAGAGGCACAACGACAAAGGATACAAAAAACACGACAGGAGTGCGAAGTATAGGAAAAGTGAAAAAAAACGATAAGGAGAGGGAAGAGGAAGAGAGGAAGGAGGAGGAAGAGGAGGAGAGGGAGGAGGAGGAGAGGGAGGAGGAGAGGGAGGAGGAGAGGGAGGAGGAGGAAGGGGAGGAGAGGGAGGAGGAGAGGGAGGAGGAGGAGGAGAGGGAGGAGGAGGAGAGGGAGGAGGAGAGGGAGGAAGAGAGGGAGGAGGAGGAGGAGGAGAGGGAGGAGGAGGAGAGGGAGGAGGAGAGGGAGGAGGAGAGGGAGGAGGAGAGGGAGGAGGAGGAAGGGGAGGAGAGGGAGGAGGAGAGGGAGGAGGAGAGGGAGGAGGAGGAGAGGGAGGAGGAGGAGAGGGAGGAGGAGAGGGAGGAAGAGAGGGAGGAGGAGGAGGAGGAGAGGGAGGAGGAGGAGAGGGAGGAGGAGAGGGAGGAGGAGAGGGAGGAGGAGAGGGAGGAGGAGGAAGGGGAGGAGAGGGAGGAGGAGAGGGAGGAGGAGAGGGAGGAGGAGGAGAGGGAGGAGGAGGAGAGGGAGGAGGAGAGGGGGGAGGAGAGGGAGGAGGAGGAGGAGAGGGAGGAGGAGAGGGAGGAGGAGGAGAGGGAGGAGGAGGAGGAGAGAGAGGAGGAGGAGAGGGAGGAGGAGAGGGAGGAGGAGGAGAGGGAGGAGGAGGAAGAGGAGGAGAGGGTGGAGGAGAGGGAGGAGGAGGAGAGGGAGGAGGAGAGGGAGGAGGAGAGGGAGGAGGAGGCGAGGGAGGAGGAGAGGGAGGAGGAAGAGGAGGAGAGGGATGAGGAGGAGAGGGAGGAGGAGGAGAGGGAGGAGGAGGAGGAGAGGGAGGAGGAGAGGGAGGAGGAGAGGGAGGAGGAGGAGGAGAGAGAGGAGGAGGAGGAAGAGGAGGAGAGGGATGAGGAGGAGAGGGAGGAGGAGGAGAGGGAGGAGGAGGAGGAGAGGGAGGAGGAGAGGGAGGAGGAGAGGGAGGAGGAGAGGGAGGAGGAGGAAGAGGAGGAGAGGGAGGAGGAGAGGGAGGAGGAGGAGGAGAGGGAGGAGGAGGAGAGGGAGGAGGAGAGGGAGGAGGAGGAGGAGAGGGAGGAGGAGGAGAGGGAGGAGGAGGAAGAGGAGGAGAGGGTGGAGGAGGCGAGGGAGGAGGAGAGGGAGGAGGAAGAGGAGGAGAGGGATGAGGAGGAGAGGGAGGAGGAGGAGAGGGAGGAGGAGGAGGAGAGGGAGGAGGAGAGGGAGGAGGAGGAGGAGGAGAGGGAGGAGGAAGAGGAGGAGAGGGATGAGGAGGAGAGGGAGGAGGAGAAGAGGGAGGAGGAGGCTGCATGAGGGCCTCGACGCTGCTGCACGGAGCGGCGTGCGTTTTCACCGTGGGCGGGGAGAAGGGGAGGAGGGGTTCAGAGTGGGAGTGACCACATGGACGTCACGTGGTTTACGGGTGGCTTGAGAGATGTTTTGAATGTTGCTGTTAACGTCGTCATGATGAACTAATGCTGCGACCTATTTTTGCCAGTATCAAAGTACGAAACATGTAAATAGGTTTTACCCTTTCTGGCAATAGAACAGGAGGTGTTAAGATGTTCAAACACCAAATAGAAACCTCTTGCAAGGAATCAACTCTTAACCACGCATACTGGCGGTGAACATGCAAACAAACACGCTCCGATAATAAACGCTTTGCCTTTGAAACTGATTGGCCTACACCAGAGACATCTTAACACCTGATGCATTGCCAAAAAATGTAAAAGCCATTTTTGTTTTCCACGTGAACTAATGCCGTTGCCGCGCACGTCTCTCCCGTCGTCCCCGCTGACGTCGCGTGATTGCCGCTGCTGCGGTCGTTTGTTTGTCTGTTTGTTGCTGGCGCTCACGTGCTCCCCCCCGCCGCCGCCGCCCCCCACCGCCTGCAGGATGTCGGGCTGGCGCGTGAAGTTCCCGTTGGAGTCCTGCAGGCAGCGCACGATGCGCTCGCGCAGCACCAGCGTGGACACGCGAAGCTGGTGCCACAGCAGGTGCGCCGCCTGGATGTCCAGCAACACCTGTGCGGGTGGGGGGAAGGGGGGGACGGAGGAGGAGGAGGAGGGGGGGAGAAACCCCCACAACCACCAAACTGTTACTACCACACAGCCACCATCCTCAGTTGTCATCTCGTTACACAACAACAACAAAATTAAAATTCGAAATGGCAAATGTCTCGACCACGACCGGCACTTCCACAACCGGACAGCACTTCCACAAGCACACTCCCAGGTGTCACCGTCGCAATCAAGGCGGGCACAAACACAGCAGCCGCAACCACCACAGCCACAGCCACAACTCCACGGCTCACTCCACCGCAGCGGCGCCGAACTCCACCGCCCCACCTGCACGGAGACGGCGAGCAGACGCAGCGGGAAGGCCGTCTCGAGCAAGGCGTGCACCACCTCCACGTGGCTCGAGATGTCCTCGCTGATGTCCTGCGACGGCACGCACGCACGCACGCCACTCAGCCACACGGTTGCCACCCCAGGATCTTATCTAAAAGGAATGTATCGAGCGCCTTATCCAAGGCGGTTTACACGGAGTTAAGAACGGTGGTGGAGATGAGGTGAATGAAATAGATGAGAGGAAGCAATGGGGACAAATCTGTGGTGCGTGAATTCCGTGAAAGTGAAATCGATGGCAGTAAATGATGACGTGTAGATTGATTGGATGGGTCAATTAGTGAAAGCCACGGAATGAGAATATGAAGAGGGAGCAGTAACGGTGGCGGTTATGAGGGGGAGATTAAGCGGGGGGGGGGGGGGGTTCGTGGGGTGAGCTAGGGGTAACAGTGAGAGAGTTTTGAGTTCGGAGCGGAAACTTAAGTGAGCGAAGGGGACCGCTTAATATGGCGGGGGGAAGTTTGTTCCAGTGAAGAGACTGGACGAGAAGAGCAAGGAGACATACAGAGAGAGAGACGACGGCAAAGATTGAGAATCATCATCAGCAGCTGCTGCTGTCCTGGGTAATTTGCAAGTCCTCCCGGGGGGGATTAGATGCCCCGCGTTTTTGTCAGTTGCTTTGTAACAACAACAGCAGCAGCAATAATTATACATTTGAATGCGTCGCTCAAGGCCGTGCGCTGCACGCGTGGCCACGCTGCTGTGAGACCTTCCGCCCGTGATGGGCCCCGGTTTTCTGAACCTCAGGGAGGTGGCCACCGCATCCCGCCGGACCGAGAACGAACAGCTCCACGGAAACCGATTCTACCGCTCTCGGTAAATGACGAGAAACTTCGCGAGACGCAAAAAGTGTGTGCAGGCTGCAGAAAAAATAAATCAAGAATAATAACACTGGTCAACAAAAAATAAACTTTTTTTTCTGGCCTGGACTTTTGCAGACTAATTTCAGGGTGCTGATTCCAAATCTGATCTCAGATTTGCTCTATCACATCAAATTTTTATGCTATCGGCATACCCTATTTTCATTGATTTTACCCGAAATTAACTCTGTCACTTATGATTAAAAGTTGTTGCGAGTCAGTGACTGCTTTAGTGTTAAAATATGGTGCTGTATTTTTAGGATAGTGTGTTTATAATATAATTTTATGTAGATATCCACATTTATTTAATTTTTTTCTTCTGCAGTTTTTATTGAAAACGCAATATTTGATATCTCAAAAACCTGATGTGATAGACAAAAACTGATGCCAGATTTGAAATCAGCACCCCAAAATTACCTAAAAACCGTTGGAATACCTTATGCCAGAAAAAGTGTGTTGACCAGTGTAATTAATGATAATACGGTGAGACCTCGACATTCGCGAGGGGTTGGGTTCTTGAAAATCGATGCGAGAGAAGAATTTTCTGCGAACGTGGAGGCCGTGTTTCCATAGGGAACGGGGGGTTACGTTCCCCGTGTGGCCGACTGAGTATACGCGAGAACATCTCAATGTCTCGCAGAATTGATCCTGCACTGTACGTTTGCTTAGTTAAATTGTGCAGCAACACAAATCGATACATGCACCAAGGCAACAAAATATAATTAATAAAATCAATGCATTTTACTATAAGTTTGGAAGTTTTATTTACCTTGACGTAAAACGACACGGTTAATTGGAAGTTAACGAGAACTCATTTCTCTAGACCTGTTTCTTCTTGTTGCGTTTAGTTTGTTGTTCTTCCCCCGCACCTCCGATTAGCGCGGTCGGCTACGAACGGTGGCGTGAAAGAAGTCCAACCCACACACGTGCAGCTCGTGCGCCGCACCTTCATAGTCACGCGTCGACAGCACGCGGCACCCACGGACTGCTCGAGGCTACACGGCCGGGGGGGGGGGGGTTCGGGGGGGTTCGCGTGCGGCGCCGACCTTGAGCTGCACCAGGTGCAAGTCGATGTGCCGGTTGCTCGTGTCGTGCTGCACGAACTCCGCCAGGTCCCGCACGCGCTCCGCCGTGCGCCGCAGCCACTCCTCGATCTCGGGCAGGTTGAGCACGGCCCCCCAGTCGGCCGGCGCGTAGAGGGGGGGCAGGCGCTCGTACCAGCCGCCCTCGTCCGCCCAGCCGGCCGGCTCGCGCTCGAACGCCCCCAGGGCCCGGCCGACCGGGCCCGGCCCCACGGGGCGGAACGCGCGGCCGTCCGCAGCGTGGCCGTAGAAGTTCTGGTTCCCCACCCGGGCGTCGCCCAGGTCGTCCTGCATCAGTTTCTTGTCCGGCATCGCGGCTGCGGCTGCTGCGGCGGTGGCCGCGGACGGATCCTCAGCGCCGGGAGGAGCCGGGGGGACAGGTGCTCAAGGAGCGCGACCTGCTGCCGGCCCACCTGTACCTGCGCTCACGGCACAAAAGACAAAGATTCCCCCCCGGATAGCCTTCACGGAATGCTGGGGCAAGGGCCGTGAACGACGAGTACCTGTGAAGGCCGGCACGGCGCAAGAAGGGGTGGGCGGGCAGCACCACGCCTTTGTGTGCCGAGTGACGATGTTTAGACACTGCACCAGGCACTCATTTCAGGCTGAGTCGACCTAAGGGAGGCCCAGGACCATTTCAGATAACTGATGTTGGCCGTGAGCGGGAATCGAACTTGAGTCGCCGGGTTTGTAGTGCGGAGTGTTAACCGCTACACTACCGCTCACAGCACACACGCGCACACACTGACACACACACGGACACGGGCGCACACTGACACACACACAGACACGCGCGCACACTGACACACACACAGACATGCGCGCACACTGACACACACACAGACACGCGCGCACACTGACACCGGGCCAGGCGTCTCTGGCGTGTACACCGACGTGTATTGTGGTGGTTCCCCGTGGATCACCGCCGACCCCTGAACAAAACGTCTCCTCGTGGACCACGGTGCGGTGAGATGGAGGCGACGGGGTTCTACGAAAACGAGAACTCGTCGTCGCCCGCGCCGGTTCCACGAACCGCTTCCCGCGGCCTTGCGGAGGGCGCCGGCGTGGCGCGCGAACCGCCGGTTGGGAACCACTGCCCCGGTGCGCGCTTGCCAACCGCACCGATTTAGGCGGCAGGCTGCCGATTTATTTGGCAACCGCACCTCCGATTAGCACGGTTGGCTACGTACGGTGCGAAATAAATTCAACATACATAAGTACATAACTACCGCCACGCCCCACCGCCTTCAAATAATTATTTCCCAAAAAAGACAAATGCGTATGCGGTTAAAATTATTGAATAAAATCGGCGACCTAACATTGAAATCGTTCGGGTGGGAGAGGAAGCCGGCAGCAGAGTAGTGGTGTTGTGTTTCTCACCGGTTCAGATGCCACATGCCGGCACCGCCGGGGGGCTCATGGGCGCCTCCCCGCACGGGTGGCCAGGGCCATCTGCTCCGCCCTCACTCGCCACCGCCAGCGTCGACGGATCGTTCGTAATTATCAAGTGAAAAAAACTAAAATAAGAATCCGCTTGTCGGCTTCATTACCGGCAGCATCGTAACGATCGCTTAGCGGCAGCGGCAATCAGCGCACCGCGCCGTGAACCCGGCGACCCCCGAAATCCATTAACGGCCAACATCAGCGGCGCGCAGCGATATCCGAACCGGTCCCAGGCACCGCACCCCGCAACCAGTGCGGACCGGCGCGGCCCATGCCGCGCATTCGTGGCAAAGCCCTCCATGCAGCGGTGGATCGACGAAGAAGGCCCGCGAATTGAATCACGCGCCGACAAAAGGGCCACGATGCCTCCTGCTGGCTCCGGGGGTGGGTAGGGGGGGGCGTCGTGGAGCTGGGAAAGCACTCACGGAGCGGGGAGAAGAAACCCAGCGGCGCTCATCCGGAACGATGGATGCGTTTATTTATTTATCCGCGTATTTATTTATTTATGCATCGCTCAATGGGGACGTCACCCGCTGCAGATTAAATTTGCACCCCGGCCCGATCGTCCGGACTCCGCAGAGGACAGCGACGTGGAGCCTCGCATTTACGCACAGCAGGAGGGTGTCGACAGGAAACACGGCGGAGAAAGAGGCCGCGCCGAGAGGAACTCTTTCGTCGTCTCACTGGCTACCCGTGCAAATGAGGTGTTGCATATTCAGGTTTTATCCAGGTGTAATGCGGGCGTAAGCGACCTTCCGGATGTGACGTCACGGGGGGTGGAGTCATGTGACGTGGGTGGAAGGTTCGGGTCCTTAAGCGGGTAAACCGGAAGGGGAAGTCAGTCGGGGTGTGAGCGGAAAAGAGTGAGGCCACGCGGGCGGGTGAGAAGAGGGGGGGCACCGACGGCTATCGGGAGCCAACCCCGAAGACAAGAGGAAGCTGCGGAGTGGTGTGCAGCTGCAGAGGAGACAGCCAGAAGGGCTGCGTGTTAGAGGCAGCGGTGTGGCTGCCAGGAGGAGCTGCGGAGAGAGAGAGAGACAGCACGAGGCTGTCAGAGCTGCGGAGGGAGAGAGGGAGACAGCACGAGGCTGTCAGAGCTGCGGAGGGAGAGGAGTTGCAGCGAGTACAGCCAAGGGGGGCTGTGTGAGAGAAACAGCAGCGGGGCTGCTGTTGTGGATCGGGCCGACATTGGAGTCAGCACCGTGGAGAAGCTACAGAGTAAAGACAGCCGTGTGGGTGTACAGCACGAACCGAATAAAGGACACTGAGCCAGACATCGTGGTCCAGTCGTTTATTACACTGGTGTCGGAAGTGCAACGGCATGTCGAAACAAGTGAGGAAGAAAGTTAATCCGGCGCCTGCATCGGCTTCTTCGTCCGACGACGACGAACTCCCTCCAACCACGGATCCTGTTGGGGTGGTGGAGGAGAGCCCGGCTGAGGCGACCACGGGAACGGGAGTGGAGGATGTTGGCGCGGTGGCGGGTCCGTCGACATCTTCAGACGCGGATCAACGATGGCAAGCGATGGCGGTACAACTGGAGGCACTTAAGGACGTCCTGGCGCATCTATGCCATCTCGTCGCGCCAGGGACGATGGATGATGCAATTGGTGCTCCGCGGGCCGCCACGTTGCCTGTCCTGCCGCCGCCATTGCCCACGCGGCAAGAGGCCGCCATTTTGCGCGCTCCGTGGCGCCAAACCGCCATCTTGGCCACGCCGCGGGCCGACGCCATTTTGAATTTGCCATCACAACCACCACCATTGGAAGACGGCGGGAAGAGGAGTCGGAGTCGCCACCTTACAACGGTTAAAGAATTTTCCGTCGGTGGGGACTGGAGCGCGTTCGCCTGCCGCTTCTTGGCGGCGGTACGCACAGCAAGATGGACCGATGCGGAGGCTTTGGAGGTGTTGCCGACTCTCCTGGACGACGAATCTGTCCGATTCTTCCGTTCCATAACGACCGATAAGAAGGCAACTTTATGTGGTGTTTTTCAAGAAATGGCCGATGCTTATGAGCCACCAGATGATGCGCATCGGCGATTCGCTCAACGACAACGAGCACCAGAGGAGTCGCCCGTGGCGTTCAGGGGTGCGGTGCTGGAGCTGGCCATGGCAGCTTATCCTGAGACGCCACAGGACCTGCTCGAGCCTCTCATATTAGGGAAAATGTTGGAGCTGTCTCGGGATCTAGGGATCCCCATGCCTGTGTGTGGGCATGAGAAGCTAACTTCCCGGACGGCTGCTAAGTGTCTCGATGCGCAATTCAACCTCCGTCGCTGGAAACAAGTGACGGCGTGGACGGGGGGGCCCGTCAAAGAAGGGGATGCGCTGGGGTGGAACCCTGCGCAGGCTGTCTATGTTCCGGATGACCGGGGCCCTCAACAACTGACGGCCGCCTCCGCTCCATGGACGGGACGCGGCGGGCCGAGACCGCGCGCGGCGCTACCAGAACGGGGCCGTCAGGAGGCGAGGCCTGCGCTTCGGCGCAACGAGGCCGAATGTTTCCGCTGCGGGCGTAGGGGCCACTACGCCAGAGACTGCTGGGCCCGCTTCCCGGCTCCGCCGCAGCAGGAGGCCTCGGCACCGGTCAAGTCGGCTAAAGATCCTCCGAAACAGGCATGTCGGCACGCACCAGACACTCGGCAAGGCTTTACACCTCACCCATCACCGTCGTTGCGCCATCCTAACGTTGTGGTTAAAGCATGCCCTTCGACGGGGCCTTGTCGCTCGGTCACGCAGTGGCGCAAGTTGGCACGGAGAGTCGTCGCGGCCGCTACGGGCTCGTCCACTGTACCGGGGTCTATACAAGGGGTGGACGTACGCATTTTGGTCGACTCCGGCGCGTCTGCGACTATTATTTCGGATGTCATTTTCCATCTGTTGGGCATCCCGCCGGGGGCTGTGCGTCCGGTTTATGGGTCGTGCGTCGCTGCGAACGGGGGTAGCATGGGTATCGTGGGTCAGGTGGATGCTAAGATATCTATTGGGGATGTGTCGGCCTCGGGTGTTGTGTTGATATCGAGATCTTTGGCGGTTCCTTGTTTGTTAGGCACCGATTTTTTGGCTAAGATGCCCATTTTGATCAAAATCAATGAGAATTGTATTGAACTGCCGGGGGGCCGTCAAATCTCGTTTCTGCCGTCGCCCTGGGGGCGACCTGCTTCGGCCGTACAAGTGCAGGCGCTGTCCGTCGCATCTGTGGACATCCCACCTGGTACACAGATGCTTATACCCTTGCGGTATCGGAAGCCCCTGCCTGATCGGCTAGGAGCAGTAGGGGTCTTGTTGTCACCGTCCGCCACGATAACAACCGGGTTGGCGTTAGTGGGGGCACAGACCATCGTCCGGCCGGATCAATTACCGTTTTTACAGGTGCTTAATGCGGGGGGAGAAAACGTCCGTGTCCCGGCCGGTACGGTTGTGGCACATGCCACTACGGCGTTTGCGACCCATGATTGTCCACATAGCCGGGGAGTTGTTGCTGGGGTTTCCGAGCCAAGGAGTTCGGATGATCGTTGGGTTGCTCATTTATGTGACGGAAATTCTTCCCTGTCCATGGAGCAACGTGGTGCGCTGCGTAAATTGTTGTTGACATATTCCGATGTGTTCAGCTCCGATGATTTGGATTTGGGCCGCACTTCGTTGCTTTACCATCACATTGAGACGGGCGATGCTGCCCCTATTCGATTAAATTCGCATCGGATGAGTCCTGCGGAGCGAGAACACGTACGGGGGGCAGTGGAAGACATGTTGGCTGCGGACATTATATCGCCATCTAACAGCCCATGGGGCGCTCCAGTCGTCTTGGTTAAGAAGAAGGATGGCAAATTGCGATTTTGTGTTGATTTCCGCAAATTGAATAAGATATCGGTGGCAGATGCGTACCCCCTGCCGCGTATGGATGACTCCCTCGACGCATTGTCGGGGGCTAAGTTCTTTTCCACACTGGACCTCTCTTCGGGATTTTGGCAGCTTCCCCTTGACGAGTCCTCACGGGAGAAAACCGCATTCCGTACGCCGCAGGGGTTATTTCAATTCAACTGTCACCCGATGGGATTGAATGCGGCTCCTGCTACATTTCAAAGATTGATGGAGCTCGTTTTGACGGGGTTGCAGTGGGAGACGTGTCTTATATATTTGGACGATATTATTGTCTTCAGCCGCACATTTGATGAACATTTGACGCGGCTGGAGACAGTGTTCACGAGGATGCGTTCTGCCAAATTGAAATTCAAACCAAAGAAATGTCACCTACTGCAACGGTCCGTCCGCTATTTGGGGCACATTGTGAGTGCCGAGGGAGTGTCCACGGATCCGGAAAAGACGGCGTGCGTCCGGGATTGGCCGACTCCGGCCACCGTGGGGGATGTTCGGCGGTTTTTGGGATTTGCCTCGTATTACCGAAGATTTGTGCCGGGTTTTGCGACGATTGCGAGGCCCTTGCATCTCCTTACGGGTAAAGGACGGAAGTTTGTTTGGGGACAGCCGGAGGAGGCGGCCTTTCGGAGTCTGCGTGATCTATTGGCCACGGCCCCAACATTGGATTATCCCGATTTCGATCACCCATTCATTCTTGATACGGACGCGAGTGACACAGGTATTGGGGCGGTGTTATCACAGTCTAAAGGGGGTGTAGAGCGTGTCGTGGCGTATGGTAGCCGAGTCTTGTCTCCTGCGGAAACCCGCTACTGTGTCACTCGCAGAGAACTATTGGCGGTTGTTTTTTTCCTACGGCAATTTCGACCATACCTCTACGGTCGTTCTTTTATTGTGCGTACGGATCATGCGGCCTTGCAATATGCCCTTAAAATTGACCAGCCATCCGGACAGTTGGCACGTTGGTTGGACACGCTACAGGAATTTTCCTTCCAAATTCAACATCGGAAGGGAGTGCGCCATGCGAACGCTGACGCACTTTCCAGATTACCGCGGCGCGCCCCTTGTAAATGTGAGTCGGGGACGCATAGGTGTTCGCCGATTCCAAACCCCCCTCAGCCGCTTACGTTGGCCGTCGAGAAGTCGGACACTCCGATGGAACCGGGACCGGCTGACGGGGTTTTGAATCTGCCGCGGTCTGTCTGGATCCGGGAACAGATGATGGATGAGTCATTGGTGTCCTTGCGGAAGCGGTCTGCTAGGGACAATGGGAGTCCGAGTACGGCTATGGGGCCGCAAACCGCTCTCCGAGATGGTCTGCTTATGTGGCGGGAGGGGTTCCAGGAACGTTGGCGCCTGGTGGTACCAACGTCCTTGCGATTCGAGTTGATTAGAACCCTCCATTGTGACACTCTCTTACATTTAGGGGTGCAGAAGACCTTGTTGACGTTGCAACGTCATTATTTTTGGCACGGCATGGCGACAGATGTCGTAGGGCACGTGCGCGCGTGCCCTGCGTGTGCACGACGTAAGCCGCCGAAACATCCTTACGTGCCGCCTCTCCAGTCGATTCAGGTGTCTCGAGTCAATGAATTGGTGGCACTGGACATATTGGGACCTTTTCCACCATCGGCGAGGGGTAATAAATATTTGCTGGTAGGGGTTGAGTACCTCTCCCGTTGGCCGATGGCCTGGCCGTTGCCCGATCAGTCGGCCGCGGCCATTACCGACGCCTTTTTGTTTGGGTATATTATGGATAAGGGGGCGCCTGAGAGACTCCTCACGGACCAGGGCAGGAATTTCTCTTCTAAATTATTGGCGGAAGTGTGCGCGGGCCTTGGGACTAAGAAAGTACGGACATCCCCATACCATCCGCAGACGGATGGTATGGTTGAACGGCTGAACAGGACATTGTCTGCCATGCTTTGCCATACCGTGAGTGAACAACAATCAGATTGGGATCTGCACATCCCCGGGGTGCTTTCGGCGTACAGGATGACGCCTCATGCGGCTACAGGATATTCGCCGTTTTACCTTATGTATGGTCGGGAAAACGTGCCGCCGGTGGATGTGCAATTGGGAACTGGGGTGAAGGGACCTCGTAAACCACTTCCTGAATACATTCAGGACACAGTTCGCCGAGTCACGGAGGCGCGGGAGAATGCCCGCGTGGCTACGGCCAAAGCCCAGGCCCGGAACGAGCGATATGCGCGACGGTCTGAGGGGGAGTGCCCTTGGAAGGTTGGGGACCTAGCCTGGCTTCATTGTCCACAGGTACGTCCGGGGACCTCGCCGAAATTGCACAAACCCTGGCATGGTCCCGTACGCCTCATTGCGGTTCCCAACCCACAGTCAGCACGCGTCCAGATTGGGTCTCGTCGCTGGGTTGTGCATACGTCGCGCTTGAAACCATATGTTGCTCCCTTACATGATGCGTCATCCCCCAATGTTGCCTTGCCGGGGTCTGTTGCTGCTGACTCTCCCCTGCCTGCGTCCATTGATCTTGCTAGAGCGCCTGTCGTACCTGTTCCAAACAGGCCGGCCGTGACATTGCGGGGGACGAGGGGCCCTGCTCGGAGGACGCCTGCCAGGTCTGCGGGACCTTCGAGCCCTGCAGCCCTTCCGACCCAGCTGCGGGCACGGTCACAGGACAAGCCCAAGACTAACTCTTTAGGGACACGGGACGTCGGTGGACTTCCAGCTGCGACAGGGGGATTACCCCCTGTCATTCCTCGACTTTCATCGCGTTCCCGTTCTGCGAGTGGGCCGCCGACCGTCCGGGACGGGCCGGCGACCCGCACACGTTCCAAATCGCTTACGTTTCGTTGATTGTTGCTGTCTTGTTATTTTTTTTCTTACAGTTGTATTTATTGCATGCTTTTTGTACGTTCGTTGATGTTAATTGCGTTGTTGTTGTTGTTCTTGCTGTTACATTGTATGCTTAGTGTCCTTTAGGGGGGGAAGCTCGGTTCGCCGCATTACGATTTGCTATTGGTCAGCCGAGGTCGGCTGGGATTTTTCTACGGGGGAGGGTGGTGTAATGCGGGCGTAAGCGACCTTCCGGATGTGACGTCACGGGGGGTGGAGTCATGTGACGTGGGTGGAAGGTTCGGGTCCTTAAGCGGGTAAACCGGAAGGGGAAGTCAGTCGGGGTGTGAGCGGAAAAGAGTGAGGCCACGCGGGCGGGTGAGAAGAGGGGGGGCACCGACGGCTATCGGGAGCCAACCCCGAAGACAAGAGGAAGCTGCGGAGTGGTGTGCAGCTGCAGAGGAGACAGCCAGAAGGGCTGCGTGTTAGAGGCAGCGGTGTGGCTGCCAGGAGGAGCTGCGGAGAGAGAGAGAGACAGCACGAGGCTGTCAGAGCTGCGGAGGGAGAGAGGGAGACAGCACGAGGCTGTCAGAGCTGTGGAGAGAGAGGAGTTGCAGCGAGTACAGCCAAGGGGGGCTGTGTGAGAGAAACAGCAGCGGGGCTGCTGTTGTGGATCGGGCCGACATTGGAGTCAGCACCGTGGAGAAGCTACAGAGTAAAGACAGCCGTGTGGGTGTACAGCACGAACCGAATAAAGGACACTGAGCCAGACATCGTGGTCCAGTCGTTTATTACACAGGTAAAGAAATAAAGGCGCTTATGTATACGAGTGAGCCTGGGTCGGGTTGCCACCATTTTCACTTACTAATATATCTCCGGCAGCCTATGGGTCTACGGTTAGCACGACCTCGGTTGGTACACAGGAGGTCGTGGATTTGATCCCGACCCTGGCGCCAGCTTGCGTGTTCTCCCCGTGGTCGCTTGGATTTTTCTTCGCGTCCTCCAGTTTTTCGCTCCACGTTTAGAATCATGCATTTCGAGTACTTGTCCGCGAAAAATTTCCACATGATGATAAGCCACTTCCGTTGTGCTATCATTTGTGATGACTAGGTCACTGCTCAAAAATAGCTGTACAGCCCAGTGGGGCCTTACCTGGTAAAATAGCAATATAGTCTAATATATTTAGTTTAGTTCTATGATCAAAACTGTGCAGTTTTCCTGTAATAAAGTTCAGCACAGCAACACCGGAACAACTCACTTCCTGTAGCCATCCCAACACAGGTGGGGGTGGCAACGCCTCCGGGTAGATATCGTGGGATACCTTTTTGCGAGTATCAAAGTATGAAAAATAAGAATAGTTTTTACCCTTTCTGGCAATACCACAGGAGGTGTTAAGATGTTCAAACACCAAACAGGAACCTTTTGTACAGAATCAAGTCTGCATTAACCACAGGTACTTGTGGTGAACATGCAAACAAACACGCTCTGATAATAATAGATTGCATTGCCTTTGAAACTGATTGGCCTGCACCAGAGATAGCGGCCTTCTTCATGGCCTGGTCTTACCGACCGCCAGTGTCAGACCAGAGAAGGACGCCAAAAGGCGGGCAGCACAAGGGCAATGCCACGCGTATCAGAGCATTTAGACCTCGGGGTGAGCAGCAGCTATAGCATGGGACATTTCGCCAGTATCAAAATATGAAAAATGAGAATAGTTTGACCCTTTCTGGCAATAGAACAGGAGGTGTTAAGATGTACAAACACGAAAGAGATACCTCTTGCAAGAAATCAAGTACTGCGTTAACCACAGGCGCCTGTGGTAAGCACGGTTGGCTACGTACGGTACGAAAGAAGTTCAGCATACATACGTACACATGCACGGGTGCCATATTCCTGGTTGTCTGGGTCAAACCCAGGCAGGTGGCAATCCAATCACAAAAGTTTTGAAGACTCAAATATTGCCAACAAATCCACCGCACGCTGTATTCCCGTTTGCGAATTTTTACCAGAAAATTTGATCCATGTGTTCGTTTGATTTTTTATTAATTTAAGCTTTGGCGAGGTTTAATTTTCTACTACACGCCAGACATTATTTTTGATGGCAAGGCCGCCCCGTGCAGGAAGGCAGTGGCCGGGTTCGCCTTACGAATCTTGTATCGATGCGTGAGCGTGAAACCTCAGAGCAACCGAGGCCAAAACAGAAGGAACAAAATAAAACCGGGACGCGCAAAGCAAAAAAACCCAGGCCTGCATTTTTAACAGCCAAACGCAGAGAATGGATTTTGTGTTGTTGCTATCTCATTCACAGGGCAAATAATTGACATCTTGTTTTCGCGGTTACAGACGTCAAACTTAATTCGAGAGAGAAAGCCTTCACGCTCGACTAGCAGGGAGAGATGAGAGAGAGATGAGAGTGCGAGAGATGAGAGAGAGATGAGATGAGAGGGCGAGAGATGAGAGAGCGAGAGATGAGAGAGAAAGATGAGAGAGCGAGAGATGAGAGAGATGAGAGAGAGAGATGAGAGAGATGAGAGAGCGGGAGATGAGAGAGATGAGAGAGAGATGAGAGAGAGATGAGAGAGCGGGAGATGAGAGCGATGGTGGGGGGGGGGGGGTTGAGGGTGCAATGGGTTTCCAGCGCTGCACAAATTGGAGTGCAAGGAGGCCTCGTCTAAGTCCATTCCGAGGGCGCCAGCCACGCGAGTCCATGGCAGCTGTCACCGAGAAGGGCACTCTCGCGTTTTCATTGCATTACATCAACGTCGGGATTTTTCCGTTTTATCTCCAAGCGCGTTCCCCGCCTCTCCGACCGGCGTTGTGTTACGAGATTAGGGGGGCCGTGTCCCCCCCTCCGCCCCCATCAGAATGCTCCGTGTGGCGGTGAGCGGCGCATCGCCGCCTCTCAAAGAGTGGCCGTGTGGGAGATGGACGGCGTCGTCCTCAGAACAACTCCAGGGACGGTTCAGCCAAAGGAAGGGCCCGGAGCATTTCGTTTCGCTCCGTCGCTCGTCAACCGAACGTAAATGTTCATTCACGGAGGTGCAAGATCTCTCTCTCTCTGTGTGTGCGCCGCGTCCTCTCTCAAAGTCGATCATCACGACCGTATTTCCATTCAGCTGTAATTAAATTCGCTGTCTTCCCCGGCGTCTTGTACCTATCAGTGCGTCCGTTCAAAACACGTTCGTATTCACTCTCTTCTTCTTGGTTCTTTCGGTAAAGTCACGTAGAAGGGAAGTAATAAAATAATAAAAATAAAACATAATAAAATAATTCTGACGACGTTTCGGCCACAACGCAAATAGCCGTCCTCAGGTGAAAACCAGGTCTGTCGAGGCGACAGCGTCTGAATGAAATAGCACACGTGCTTGGAGCATATATGTAAGTTGGGTTGGAAGGAGGGGAAAGGGCGCCTTGACAATGAATTTTCATATCAAGAGGAATTTAGCATATTTATGGGAAATGCAGGTATGTGATTAGTACTACATATGCCCGTGCATTATGCAGGACGGCTGCTTGCGTTGTGGCTGAAACGTCGTGAGAATTATTTTATTATGTTTTATTTTTATTATTTTATTACTTCCCTTCTACGTGACTTTACCGAAAGAACCAAGAAGATGAATCCCTGCAGTCACGAAAGCTTTAAATCGAAATTCACTCTCTTGCTATCTCAGTACAGGTCCCAGAAATCTAACTTTGCCTTTCTCTGGTGATTCTTGTGAATTTCATTCGACACAATCAGCTGCGTTCATTGACAGAGCCAAATCCGCAGGGGCTTTTTTTGTTGGTATAAAGGTAAAATAAAATAAATAAAATACAAACATTTTGGTTTATTTGTTGTTATTGCTGTCGTTTTTATTGTTGTTATTGTTGTCATTGTTATTGTTTTTGTTGTTATTTTTGTTGTCGTTTTTGTTGTTTGTGCAGCAATTACAAAAGCAAGGATGGTGAGAGATGGTCGCACTTGGGAGAGGCCTTCACGCAGCAGTGGATTGGCCATGGCTGCTGTTGATGATGTTTCCTTGCTGTCATTGGTGACCGGGCTGAGACCCTCACACCGCGACTCTCGAGATCCCAGTTTAATCACGGACGGCAGGAAGTGCCATGGTGACAAGATGTTAACTACCTCGCCTGGTGTATAGGAGATCGTGGGTTCGATCCCGGGCCTGACGCCTGTTGTATATTTGGAGTGTGCACGTTCTCCCGTGATTGTGTGGATTTTTCTCCGGGTCCTCTGGTTGTTCTCTCCAACATTTGGCTGCTGTAAATGTCCACGTGATGATAAGCCACTTCGTTGAGCTATCATTTGTGGCCAGGTCGCTTCAGTGGGCCTTACCTGGTCAAATAAAACATTGTTAAGTTTAGACAGGCAGCACACACTGGCATCAGCCATGCTGTCACGGAAACACCGAAGTCACCCCCCCCCCCCCCACAGAAGTCATCCCTCTCTCGCCGAGAGCTCGGTGAGAAAACCTTAGCGGTGGAAAGCGTTACCCTCCCCTCCTTCCACCACGACCTCTCAGCGTGGCCAGCTGCACAGCTTCATTATTCGTGGGGCACCCCAATGCCTCGAGCCACGATGAGAGGGAATGAAAGAACGTTCTCTCCACGTGCAGCACCATGCCGATGATGGAGGAAGTCAGAAGTGAGTCGCGTTTGAAACCGCATCAAGGCAGGCGGTGAGCGTGGGCCGGCAGGTTGACTTGCTGGAGTCAGTGGAGTGAGTTCCTGCTGCTCAAAAGTGCATTGAGTCATTGGTGCTCACACCCTGCTCACGACAGCTCTGCTAAGCCAGTGGTGGGAAATTCCACGTTACTATGGCGGGGTAAGTCTATACCGTTGTTGATTGCCCCCACAAAGTGGTGCTCGTTTTATTGACCCGCCGGGGGGGGGGGGGGGATGATGGGCTGAGTCAATGCCCCCGCCCTCCAACTAAAATTTGAACTCCGCGACTTTGCGATTATGGGGCAACTCGCCTGGCCGCCCAAGCCACGCGGCAGGCAATGAGATGTAGAGCGTGGAGTAGAGTAGACATCGCCAAACTCCGTGCGTCTAATGTAGAGGTTGATGGTCGCCGTTGAAGCCGAAGATGTTTTTTGGGATCACGCGGGAGAAGACACTTGCGGGAAGCACAAACGGCCAAGGATGGAGCCCTGTGTGACACCTCGGGCACAGGGGCTTATGGGAGGGAGGCGGCCCCTGTATAGGCGCGTAGACGGTGCTGATCTTAAAGGTGCATTGAAAAATGTTGATACTCCGACTGATGCTCCTGCTGTTGTGAAATGACTCATGCAGCCAGCTATGGCTGAAGGGTTTTGGTGGTACATGTTTATGTCGTTTATTGTGAAAATTCGGTCACAGTTCCTATAATCACTGTTACATTGCTTTTATGGCTTTATTTAGGTGATTTCGAAAAGTTTTTTGGTTTGGCCATGTTTTTTTTTTTTGGCCATGTTTGTTTGTTGTAGTACGGAGTTAGACTGATGGCCTTAATCTAAGTTGTCTTGTGGTTGTTGTTGTTGTTTGACTTGCATCCCACTGGGATTTTTTCACACAGCGTTGGTGTACGGTGCTTTTTCTGCAATATTTTGCCGTCTTTTCTTGGATTTTTCTGTTTGCACATAATCACATAGTCACTTTAAGATGTTTTCTTATTCATGTTTTAGTTTTTTGTTTGTTGCGGTTGTACCCGATTCAAGAGCCGAATGGCTCACAGGGCTTTACCTAATAAATGAAAATGAAAAAAAAACCTGTGGCATGGGAGGCGCGAGCGGGACCAGGGTGGAGGTGTGGGTGGAGACGCCTCCATAGCAGGGGAGAGGTCTCGGAGAACTAGGAGCGAGTTCGGATCCACGATCTGAAGAGAGACGGAGGTCATTTACCACCTGTGCGCAAGCAATTGCGGTGGAATGGCCCTGGCGGAAACCTGATTGCACTGGGTCGTGGAGACTGTGGAGGGACAGGAGTCATGTGAGTAGGTGACCCCTGCTATGAATGAGCGGCTTGAGAGAGGATGGAATTTTTGCAGGGATTGCTGCGGTCCAGTGCGGGGAGTTTCTTCAGAATGGCAGTGAATGGCTTGTGCAACGATTCGGTGCACTTTGTACTCCACGGGTCTATGGCCAGTGGTTATTCTCAACCTTTTGTTGGCTGCTACTGTTGTACCCCCTCTCCCTTGTTGCATTTTGTTTGAACTGAGTGCACCCTCCCCCTCTTGCCTGACCCAACACGGTTCTGAGGAGTAAATGTATGAATAATGAATGTAAATATTTGAACCAATTGTCCATTTTGTGAGGTGTCCTAACGAGCTCGTAACTGCAAGCGAATACAACTTCAACGGACGCTCGTCATGCGAGAGGTAAATTATTCGCGCTCGCTGATGACTCTTGAAAGCCACATTGTTTACGATCACTGGGGTTTAGGAAGGTCTTTTGTATAGTTCTAGGTTGCCGTATGGATTACAATTTTATCGAAGTTGTTTCATATTGGCAGATGCGTACATGATTATTCAGCAATAACTCTGACCACGTACGATATAATTTCACATGTTTATAAATCACCCCACGTACCCCCTGGGGCATTTCCACAAACCCCCAGGGGTCCACGTACCCCCAGGTGAGAGCCACTGTTCTCTGGGTCTCCATGTGAGTATGTGAGGCTCTATACGAACATATGGGTCTATATCTGAGTCTGTGCCTCTTGATGCGACTCTATGGATCTGTATGCGAGTCTGTGGGTCTCTTTGTGAGTTTCTGACTCTCTGTGTGAGTCTATGGGTCTCTGTGTGAGTCTATGGGTCTCTGTGTGAGTCTATGGGTCTCTGTGTGAGTCTATGGGTCTCTACGTAAGTCCATACATTTTTGTGTGAGTATATGGTTCTCTGTGTGAGTCTATGGGTCTCTGTGTGAGTCTATGGGTCTCTGTGTGAGTCTATGGGTCTCTGTGTGAGTCTATGGGTCTCTACGTAAGTCCATACATTTTTGTGCGAGTATATGGGTCTCTGTGTGAGTCTATGGGTCTCTGTGTGAGTCTATGGGTCTCTATATAAGTCCATACATTTTTGTGTGAGTATATGGTTCTCTGTGTGAGTCTATGGGTCTCTGTGTGAGTCTATGGGTCTCTGTGTGAGTCTATGGGTCTCTACGTAAGTCCATACATTTTTGTGTGGGTATATGGTTCTCTGTGTGAGTCTATGGGTCTCTACGTGAGCCCATACATTTTGTGTGTGTATATGATTCTCTGTGTGAGTCTATGGGTCTCTGTGTGAGTCTATGGGTCTCTACGTGAGTCCATGAATTTGTGTGTAAGTATATGGTTCTCTGCATGAGTCTGTGGGTCTCTGCTTGAGTCTACACCACAAAATGCAGCGTCTAAATATGATTGCATCTCAAGACCATCGTGCAGACAGTGTGCACGTTTATAATATAGAGAGACAGAGGCAATTAGGGCCCAGTAAAAAAGAAAAGTCTTGAACGTTGATGTCAAGAGGAGCCGACAGAAAACATGGATGGCTTGGGAACGAGAGGTCCAGACAGTGGGAGCAGCAGAGGAGAATGAAAGAACTCACTGCAAGCTGGTAGGGGCCTCGCTAATTTATCCTTCCAATTTTAGGTGCGGCTAACTCGGCCCATGAACATTATCCCGTAATACTATTTGGTTCTTTCGGTAAAGTGACGTAGGTGAAAAGAAAAATAATAAAGAATAAAATAATACAAATAAAATAAAATATAAATGAAAAACAAAGAGTATGGACCCTTGCAGTCACGAAAACGTCAAATCTAGAATTAACCCATCATGTTTAGTTAAATAAGTAACACTTCGTGGTAAGTGAATAATAATTGTGGTATATCATTTTCTGGCATAGGAATGTGGAAAGTCCACCACTGGCTCTAGGTTCACTCACTGGGAAGAGCAACGACCTGTTCAGTGCTCACTGGAGCAGGAAGATGCCAGATCTTCTAATTAGCTAAATGAGGAAGTCATGGTACATGTCATAATTACTCTGAGAGACAGATAGAGGAACGTGTGGTTTGGAGAACACCCAGCAAGTAAAAGATGTCACGTTGACTGTTCAGAAAAAGTGAGTGAGCTTTCGCAGGACACTACTGTATTTATACATTTTTATGTAACCGGGTAAGGTCCATTGAGCTATGTAGCTATTTTTCAGAAAAGACCTCGTCACGAATCATAACGCAACGAAGTGGAAACTCACGTGGAAATGTATAGCAGCCAAATACTCTAAAAGCATGTTGATTCTAAATGTGGAGGACCCAGAGAAAAATCCAAGCGACCACGGGGAGAGAGACATGCAAACTCCAAATATATAGGCGTCAGGGTTGGTATCGTACTCACGACCTCCTGCATACCAGGCGAGGGAGTTAACATCTCACCACCGTGGCTAGACGGGACGATGCGCCGATGGTCGAGACTAACGACGGAGTGGCAGCTAAAGGAGGGGACTCGCACGAGAAGATATCGGCCACGGAGATCGAGCGACGAAAACAGATTGTGTGAAAGGTGACACGTGGATAGTTACATCGGCTTGGGGAGACCTCCAACCATCAATGGAGTGATCATGGCTGATGCTTGCGGTGTAATAAATGGCATTAATGTCAACTTATAACGCTCCATCGCCGCACAGCATTCGCTCGCTCTCGTAGAGAGAGAAAGGACAACTCAGAGCCGCGAGGAGCCACGCGGGGAGTCAGCGCCACCAACAATTGCCCAGGCTCTGCGGTCCTCTACACATGAAGGCGTTTTATCGGCCAATCAACGAGCGTTTACACGCGGGAGGAAAACCGGAGCACCCGGAGAAAACACACGCGTGCGAGGGGGAAACACTCAATCCCGTACCAACCGAACAGGTGGGTGTCCACATTTCCGCTGTGCCGCCTTCTCCTGGCAAGCCAGGGCACGGCACCTCCTCGACACGCCCACAGGAAGGGAGGGAGTGTCGCTGCATTTGCGTGCGGTCATCCACCAACCCTCGCTGCTGCCTCCCACGGTGCTCGGTTACAGGCAGCCACGCGCGTAGCCACCACCACTGGGCACGTGCCAAATTTGGGCGTCGTGCAGGATTCCACAGGCTCTTAAATACAACACATTCCTGCGGAAGGAGCTGGTAGGAAGGTTGGGTTGCTCGGTCAATGGCCAGGGTCAACGGCGGCGTGGTGTATTCCGCAAATATGCCCGACTGTGAGGGCGGGCACAAGCCGGCGTGAGTAGGTTAAACGTTGAGTTTTATAAGGGCACCACGGGGTGACCAGCCCCTCCCCACCCAGCCCCACCCCTCCCACCCCCTACTCAGCCCCACCCTCCCCACCCAGCCCCTCCCCACCCTCCCCTCTCCACCCAGCCCCACCCCTCCCATTTTTGGATGCACGACGGACGGACACAATAATCCCCTGTGGGCTGGTGTAACCAGGAGGTTCCTACCAGTATTATATTTTGAGAGCTTTGTCAAACCATGGGCAGATGAAGGCCTCCCCATACCGTTTATGTCGGTGAGGGAAGTCATTTGACCATACCTCACCACACTTGGTCATCATGGCAGCTCCTTATGGCTGTGATAAGAAGCGGCCCAATTTGCAAAAATGCGAAGCAAAATCATAATTTGCCACGATCAGTCCACTGCCGGATGAGGGCCTCAACTTTATATACGACTGCAACGTCATCATTGTAACGTTACTGATGGCAACACAGCTTTTCGGGGGTGAGGCGGTGGTCCGGTCCTTTACGCGCCGCACTACGAACCCGACGACCTGAGTTTGATTCCCGCCAATGGCTCAGATCAATGGGGAACTGGTCCTGTCGCTATGTCCCTCCAACTTTGTCAACCCGCGCTGGCCAGCGCGGTGAAGTGTGGGTCAAACAACGCCGCGTCACGAGCACGGCGGCATGGGTGAGGCATTAGTCCCGCAGCGGATTAACGAACGGCTGTAAATCGTTATTTATCCCTATCGTGAAATGCGGACGATGACGGAGTTGCTGCCAAAGGAAACCAAAGCGGCTGAGAGGACGTTCCACTGGAGGAGATGGAGCGATGAAATCAGCTCGCGTGAAGGTGCTCGGTAGATTGATAGTTAAATGCATTTCACATGTTTAACATGGCCATTATTCAGATAATCATTACAATGCGATTTTGTTCGACAGAATTGAGATTTGTTACGTTTTCAACGTTTTTTTTCTCCAATATTCTGTCTCCTTAAAACGACTCCACGGATGTCAGGTCGCCCTGCAAGAGGCAATGTTGCACGCGTGTCGACGGGCACTGCGTTTTCATGCCAGTGGCCAATTCTAGAACGATGTTTACTCACTTGACATATAAACTCCCCCCCCCGGCCAAAAAAAACATCCAAACAATCCCGTCGACAACAGAGTGGGCAATAAAGGGGACACACACAAAACATCGAGAGAATGCGAGACGTTCCAGCCAGTTGAACACGTAGTGGGCTTTCGTGACCAATATTACTCATAATAAAGGTTTTTGGGTTAGATCGCGTAAGGGGCCGTCCATAAATGACGTCACGCACCTGGGGGGGGGGGGGTCAGACATTTGTGACGATGTGTGACGAGGGGGGGGGGGTTTGAGAAATGTGACGTCACATCAAAATGCGCAACTTTAAATATAGACAACACGTTCTACTTAATTAAATAGATTTTATGTTTTCTCCTACAACATCAGAGTGCAGCGCCACATTAAATACGCACTACAATGACAATAGTTTAAAGCGATTTGAAGCATGTTTTAAGTTTGGGGGGGGGGGGCAGAGCTTTGTGACGTCATATTTGAGGGGGGTCTGACTTTTTGTGACGCCGTGTGACGAGGGGGGGGGGGGTAAAAAATCGTGCAAAATCGCGTGACGTCATTTATGGACGGCCCCTTAGTATAAATGTGCAAATCGATGATGCTGGATGTAATTACCAGCGAAACGTCGTGCTACTCAGATTGTAAATGTTGTGGATTTACTCTCCAACACACGGGTCGGCTGAAGTAGTCACTAATTGGCGTTTTGTTGACGTGACAAATCCATTACTAATTGGCTGTGTCGGGTGGTGGAGGGTTACGGCACATTTATACTTACGCGATCTCACCCAACAACCTTTATTATCGACGTTTCAGCCATTGGCCCTTCCTCGTGGCACATGAAGCGGCAGGCCAGAGGTACATAAGAGCGGATGTTAAGAGTTGTCGACTGAACCTTGTGTACAACATGGGCAGAGCTGGTGAGGATTCAACTGTTAACCTTTCTTCTGATGACCAACCTTGAAAATGGGCACGTGAATAGTTACCTAATAGCTGCTATTGAGCAGCAGACGCAGCCTTTCAGAATGAAAAGTGCATTTCCAAATAAACCCATTTCGATTAAAGGCTAAAAATAAATGTACGAGACTTTGCGTTGCGCACTGCGCGACGACTTTGCGGGGGAGGCCATCACCCAGCAGTGGATTGAGCATGCAGGGAGAGCTAGAGAGAGACACACATTCACTGTACGCGCCTTTTGAGCGGTTGAAGGGCCCCGCCCTTGCCGTACATTTGTTGATTGGAAGCCCCCTGGCTGAGATCACGACACCAGACACCTTGCCAGCAGCCCCAAGGCGAGCCGTGCAATCGGCGCCCCCTACAGCCCCCAAACCCCAAGGGCAAGCAGCATCTAGGCAGAGGGTTTTGTTAAACTGGGCAACATTTTTGCCCCCCCCCCCCCCGTGTCTTCCGTTCAAATAAAAATAAGCGTTTTTTTTTAAACCAGAGAATATTGAGAAATGAATTATTATAAGTCGCATTTCCCTCCGTGCGCGCGCGGGAATTGAAATAATGACATCTTCGTTCTTGACATTTTAAATTCCCCACCCGCCCCCCTCGCATTTGGCGCGCGCGCACCCGCCACCCACCGCCCTCGTTGGCCCACGCGGACGAGGCCCCCCCCCCCAGACCTCGGCCCTCGTGGGGGGCACGAGGGCCCCCCCCCCGTCCAGCAGGGAAGGGCCACGCCTCGGCCCCGTCGCTCGACTCGTAGCTCGCGGCACACCGAGACGCCCATTTGTCCGTCGGTATTGACGCCGTTGAGATAACGGTGAAACATTATTCTTGTGTCCTCATATTGTGTTAACAGGCAGCAACAGCATCAACAGCATCATCATCAACAACAACAGCATCATCAACAACAGCAACCAAGCAGACACGTCACGAGTTGATTTTTTGCTGCTGCGTTTGGCAATGGTGCACACGCACAATTAACAGCAACGGCTTAACACATCAGTCAATAAATAACACTGTCGCCCTAAAAGGAATTAAAAAAATAACCCGATACCAGTGAACGTTACGCCCAATGGCCCTCCTCCACAGCACATGGAGGCACACACAGACACAATAACATCATTATTTACACACACATACGCGCTTGTTTATCGCTGATAATTTAAACGAAATAAACACGGAACGTCGTGTTGTCACGATGTACATTATGAAATCGTTAACGTTTAAGCGATATTAACATCATAATTTATGATTATTGTGAGCGGTTATGGTTCGTCAATCCACTGCTGGATGAAGGCCTGTGAGTGAAAGGTGCCTCGAGCACCGACCGCACACACAACCATAGCGTGCACGATATCAATCACAAATTCCGAAATAGCCAATTGCATTTTCAAGACAGGCCTCGCCTCGCCTCTGTAGTCGCCTCTGGCTCGTCACAGATGGGCGCGCTCATCATCCGAGCCGTCACATTAAAACACGCAAACAGCAACAAAAAACAACCGAGGCCTACATTTGAAAATAAAAACAAAGCGAAGACGTGCCCAGTATCATGGCCGAGGGGTGAAGCGAGAGGCAGCGTCTTACCCGTCCGGCATCAAAAATCCTCTCGCTCTCTTCCCCGATCCTCCTCCTCCTCCCTCGTTCCAGCCACGCCCGCCAGTGATGCTGCTGCTGATTCTGCCTCTTAAGATGCTGCTGCTGATGCTGGTACTGCTGCTTATGATGATCACGGTAATGTTGCTGCGGCTGATGTCACTGCTGCCTCAGATACTGTTGCCGTCTGCTGCATCTGATGATGACGACGATGCTGCTGCTGCTTGCTGATGTCACTGTGCCTGTGAAACTGCTACCGATTGATGCTGCCTCTGATTTTGCTCCTGGCTGCTGCTGCTGCTGATGATGTCGGTGCCCTGCCCTTCCCCTCTCCCTGACGCCGCTCGGCAGCCAATCGCGGGCAGGCCCTGGCCGAGGATCCTGGGATACCTGCTGGTTGCCGGGGCAATGGGGACGTGATGGACTTGCTTAATGAGCGAGGGGGACAGCGGGAGGGATGCAGCAGCGGTCAGATGATGGCAGCAGAGGGCGACCGCCACGCTGACCTATCCACGGCGGTGTTGTTTATTTGACCGATGGATACACCGCGCGGGATGGACAACGTGCTCAAGTGATTCGCAACGCACAGGCGGGCACGCGGCGCGGCGTATTTCATATTACGCAATGGGCGAATGCGGCCACTGTGGATGAGTTGAGGGGTTGCAGAGAAACGCGTTCAAGTGTTGTCACGGGAGGCGTGCATGTGGTTTCACAAAACGGTCTGCAGAGGGCGCACGCGGATAAGAAACGGGGTATCGCAAGGTCACGACTGCAGCGGACATTTAAGCGCAATGACAAAATGGATTTTGTGTGGTGTCGAATTGCGACTGCGTCTGCACGGCGCTGTGCGGACGCGGTGAGTGCGCGTGTTTTGTGGAGGCAGGCAGTCATAGGCTAAAATGTAGAGGTACTATGGACTTGAACAGGGGGAAGAGGGAATCGACAGAACGTACGGCTGAGTTCCAGATTACGGGGGCAGCAGAGAATGAAGGCGTGGCAAATTACATCTGGTGAAATAATTTTCATCACGCACAATTCATCATCAGTCGGAGTCACATCATTGCGGATTTAAGGCCTTTCTGAGCCTGCTCCACCCTAAAATTCATCATATGATGCAATAAACCACCTAACACTGCCCACAAACTAATCTCATCACTCCACGTCTTCCACAGCCATTCCTTTGGGATGCAGTCCATTTCCGCACCGCCATGAGGAAGATTCACTGTAATTGGAGTTGAATATTTATCCGTAAAAAAAACGGCACAGCGTAATCCAAGACAGTAAAATTTATTCATTTAATATTATACATTGCGAAATTCAACAATTAACAAGTTCTCAATTTCTACACAGAATAGGTGTAGTGGTTAGAATAGGTGACATGAACACAGGGTAGAGAGCAGTTGCGTCGAGGCAAGCGGATCAATCCTTTCCCACGCCAGCCATGCCTTGGACATGTTGCAGCGATTGGCAGATTGGCAGATTTCCCACCTTGGTTGCGACAGTTCAGAATGAGTCCATGCAGGCAAATAAATAGGAGTGGGACACGTTTCGCAGGAGTGTATTTCAACGACACGAGTACGACACACTTCAGTTACAATGTGGAGCGAGAGAAAGAGAAAACGTAGAATTGTGCATGGACCAAGGTTGTACAAAAAAATCGAACATGACGCTTCAAAAACGATTTCTGTAAACAGTGTACAAAATACAGCATCCAAAACAAGGCATGTCCCAAGTCTACTGCTCACTATCGTCTCAAGTCAACAATATTTCATTTTGGCCACAGGAAAACTCTTCCTATAAATTAAGGGTTAGGTTTTACAGGCACTAATAAGCATCACTAAGTCAAACTAAACAACAAATTATTGTGCAAATAAGCAAGACTACATCTGACAAAAGGGTACTTAAGACATTTTGTAGCCATTGATTTCAAGAAATGTACACCGAATACAAAAGCATTTTTGAACATGCTCCAGAGATTTTTTTGTACAATATGTACACATTCCTATAGGATTAAATGCAATAAATTACGCTGCATTATTTAATACTGGTAAAAAAAGATGTTTGTTTCGGAACTCTGGTACCAAATGCACACTTTTGTAGCAGTAACTTGGCTTGCACCGTGAAGGACTAATGTGGCATGCAGCGCAAATCACACGTGTACTGTGTACTCGAGCAGCAAAGTTGGATTCATCGTGGCCAATTTATCGAATCTCGGGTTTTAAGTCCACATGAAACCCGTACACGGATTTCTCAAACCACTCGTGTATCATCATAATGGCAGTATAAAATGAGTAATTAAACCACGCATGTATGGAAAATAATCATTTGGGGACAAACATTTCCCCTTTTATCACCAACAGAATAAAACCTGGCAGTGAAAGTTGGGTGTGGAATAAATAGCATTTGCCTGTATGGACTCTGTTCGTGCCAAAAATGCAACCTTGGAAATAAAACACAAATCCATACCATCCTCTTGGAATCACGGTTAATCAAGAGGCGTTACCTTCATTGAAAGACACGGCTGTAAAGCAGCATTACATATTCCGAGGTTATTGTCTTAAGACCTTTTACCACAGTCCACTTGAATGAAGAGTAGCCATGAATCTAATGGTCAGTCCAAGGTTACATAAACTGGCGCAGAGTTTAAACAGTATTTTTGAACCATAAATTACGCTTATTAGTTATTTGTTTTTACTGTTAAGGCATGCACACTTTAAGTGAGGGCCTACTAGCACAACTGTCAGTGTAATGTGGAGTAATATTTTTTTGCTTTGTACGTTTTACTTTACTGATATGTGCGAGTACTTCATGATGTGCTTGACATTTTCTTTAGGGTTACATGCGTTCAAAGTTGTCGACTGCCACAACTGAAACAACAAAGTGCTACTTCAAAAATAAGTTTCAACTATGCATTAGCCTTTTTATCAACGTGCAAACTTCCATGGAAGAGTGAGGGCAGGCTCCACGTCCTCGGCTTCTAGAAGGCCGCACTCTTCACCGTGGCTGGCCCTTCCTTCCGATTCCAAGAGGTAGCGGCGCGGGCTTTTACAAAGTTGACTTCCCACACACTTGCTGCATACTTCCTACTTTGTGGAGAAGCCTTCTGAAATGTAACGTGACCGTTTGTTCACTAAAACACAAAGACGGTTTGCAATGTTAAAAAAACGTACGCAAAATTAACTAACTTCGAGTGAAATTTAATTTTTAAAAAATGGCACCCGACACGTGTTATCAATGCATGAGATTAAGAAAAAGCAAGCTGGAGTTTGGTCAAGATTAGTCCAGTTTTGTCCAACTTATATTTACAAATGTTTGCAAGTACTTTTAAAGGGGGGAGAGAATTAGTTTAATATTACCATATTTCCAAATCGCACTGTTAGTGTACAAAATGTAACTTTAATACAATTAGCATATAATGCTGCTAGTGTGGAATGGCGTTCCAAAAAGAGTGCTTTTTTTCCAAATACGTTCATGCAATGAACATTATGCAACGTCTTAGACAAAATTGTCAATATTCAAATGTGCCCTTCAAGACAAAATGAAGCCTACAACCCCGATTGCTTTATGCAGCGTTCCCCTGCAAAGGACAACCAATTCGTTTTTGTGCTGCTTTAACACTTAAGTTTACAAGGCTTACTGGTTTAACATCAACCACGTGTCATAATTACCCACATTTGACTATTTCCAATGTTTGTTCTCTTCAAGTCTGCTTGAAATACAATACTGATCATATTTTTTCGATGTTAAATCACTTTGCAAACAGATGCCGACATGATTCTTTTTCAAACCGTTCATCAAAAACATGCAGCACTGACAACTTCCGAAGAATATTCTTTAGAAAAACAAAATAAGGAACCTACATAGCCACAATTTCTGCGAAGCAGTGCAAAGTTTCTTATTCACCTGACAGCATATACATGTACCAGGTTAAGATGTTAAAGGCAGCAGAACAAGCGAAACGGGCAGTCATCATGGCCCACCCTGCTGTTTTCTTTTTAAAGGAAACGCACATACCGCCAGACTTACAACAACCCTTGAAAACACACAGTCCACGCTTCCTAAAGTTCTTCCAAGACGACAACAAATCTATCCAGGACCTTGGTAAACATATTGAAAATACTTAAATCAGTCAACACGCACACAAAACAGCATTATCCTATGCACTTAATGGCAATTCAATTTAAACTTGTATCTTAAGGGAATATGTCTACATCATACGATATTGTGAGAACGGACATCATTTTGCTGTTCCTGGATTATACTGTAGTTTAATATACAGCAGCAGCTATTGTAAGCCTGTGTTACTCTTATCTACAACTTCAGTTGCGGCACTGTGCAAGACCGGGCACCTCGGTGTGTTTTTCATGCAACCTCATTGGCAACGGCCTGCACAGCGCAGCTCGCGCTCGACACAGCAACGAAGCTAGTGGCCACACCTTTTCGAGGAGGCAATGTGATAACGCCAAGACAAGATCAAAGCAAACAAAACTGGCCGCCTCACTCCACAAGGCCTTTAAGCAACTAGGGAAGCAGCAGACAGAGAGGAGGAGAGTTGCAGCGTCGTGTGGGGACCGAGCTGGCGTGCCGCCTCTCTCCCTGGCTAAAAGGGGGGGGGGGATGGGGAACGACCCTGCTACACACGTTAACGCCACCGGCTCATTCGTCTGGAGGCTCGGAGTGCGATTCGGTGCTTCCCGCGGGATGGGCCGAGGCCACGACGGCCGGCGAGCCGGGAGTAGACATGGGCCCATCCACCACTTCGTCCTGGTTGTAGAAAAAGAAGGGGCACTGGTGGATGAAGGTCTCGATGATGAGCTTGTTGACTCTGGTGGCCGTGAGGGCATCCACCGTTTGGAAGTCTGGCCGCATGAGCGTGGGCCAAAAGCAGATCGACAGATTCTCGCTGGTCATGTAGTTTTCGGAGCTGTACTGGCTCACCCTGCAATGGGAGAAGATGCGATACTTGTTGAAGGTGGAACACAACACAGTTAACAAAAAAAGCATTTAGTGAGATGTATTATAGAGAGCAAGATAAATAACAAGGCAATGCCTTCTTCACCATGTCTTCACATAAAAACATTGTTCACAATAGTAATAATAAATTACATTTATAAAACGCCTTTATACAAAGTACTCAAGGCACTATTTGACACATAGCTCAAAATAGTCAATAACATCGTCGTGGAGAAAATAAATAACATTAATTAGCAATGTCTCCTTCATGTGTAAAGTCGTGCAACTGAGGGGTCGCGTAGCAAATATAATTTTTACGTGGAGATGGATATGTTAAGGAGACATGTTGTCTGCTTATTTATTTAGCTCTTTAAATTCTCCAAAACACTGATTATTTAAAGTTACGCATGATATAATTGTGTCGAACTAGGATCCCATAGCATCGAAGGTGCTTGCCTGTAAGATCGGCAGCTCATTGATTCAAGCAAGCCTAACATCTCGCGGTGGAGATATGTTAGCCTCCTCGCCTGACGCCTGCATATTTGAAGTTTGCATGTTCTCCTGGTCCTCCGGTTTTGCCCTCCATATTTAGAAACATACGTTGAGTATTTGGCTGGTATACATTTCCACGTGATAAGCCACTTCGTTGAGCAATCTTTTGTGGCAAGGTCCCTTCTGAAAAAGCGCTATATAGCTCAGTGGGCCTTAGCTGGTCAAATAAAATAGTTTAAATAGCTTAAATAGTTTGACGAGACAATGTATGTTGAAACTGGCCCAGTGTATTCGTCTTGAAACAATGGTGCTCAAATTTTGCAGCTAATAGGTTGTACAAATGGTTTTATACATGGAGGCATGTAAAAATAACATTTGTTATTCATATTCCCCACAATTATGCGATTCATTATTTTGAGTTATGTATCATCTAGAGCATATTATTTGGTGATGCTGCATTGGCACAACAAGCACACGTAACAAAACAAATATTTGTCAATAGAACTGCATTAATAACAATGTAAACTTCAAAAGAAGCGCCTTTCAATTGTGCTATTAAGGCTCATTGCCCAAAACATCACCCATTATATATTTTTCCTTTGAAGGCAGTGTTTTTAGTGAATGTGTTTAGTTTTGTTTTTCTCATCATTTATCGCAGCAGTTCACTATTTGTGATCCGTGGGCCACTGGTGATCCTCAAGGCCATGGGATACGGTCCACAGTACTGTCCCCATATACGATGATTTTTCCACGATGCTATATTTTATTAAATGTCAATTACACAACTCCTTTACAGCCAATCAAAGCAAGCTAAATCGTTTTACGGTGTTTTAATGGGCATATTTTCAGCACTTCTGGAGTAGTTTCAATTTCGAAAAATGTTATTGGTGCATGGTGGTCCATATGAAACATTTGACGATTGACCGGTTCACTGTTCCAGAAAGGTTAGAAACCCACTAATATAGCGCAAACACAAACAGCTGTATTACTTGTGCAGGTGAGTGATGATGTATTTGAAGACTTCGTGGTTGACGTGTGGCAGTTTCTTTAGTTTTCCTCGTAGGGCAAGCAGTCTTCCTGTCTTGTCTGGAATATCTGCGCACAAATACAATAGAGTTCATGCATTAAATAATTTATCCCAATATAAATTGTCTATTTTATCTATGTAAAATCCAACGTCATTGTTAAAACGTACAAAATATTTTCTAGTTAGTGTAGGATTTCACAATGATATTAACAAGCATTTTTTTACATGAATGTTAAAAAGGTATCTATCTAATGTTCAATTAACATTTTACACTTTTAATACAAAATATATACACGTCATTATGAAAACGTTTAATTGTTTTAATACAGGACACCCTTACTCTTGAACATCGCGGGTTTATCGTTCGCGGTTTCGACCTGTCGTGGGAAACCTCTTTGTATCCCAATTTAGCTATCGCGGGAGGTTAGTTTTGGCCTTTCGCGGGTATACTATGCTCAGAAGTAGTGTATCATTGGCTGATACAGTGGTTCAGGACGGGCGAGGGATGCGAGGCAGTCAGTGGCACCTCAACCTTTGCCGTGCAAGGATCTCACAAACAAAGACAAAGATCCCACATATAGCCTTAACAAAACTGTTGGGGGGAAGTGCTGTTAGCCAGCACATATGAAGGGCGGCACATGAGGGGGTGGGTGGCCAGCACCAGGCCCGGTCGCCTTTGTCTCCCTAGTAGCAACAGTTACATATCGTGCCAGGTAACCATGAAAGGCCGAGTCGACCTAAGGGAGGACAATGACCAGTTTAGGTAATCGTCACTGGTGTTGTCCATGAGCGAGATCGAACTCGGGTCGCCGGGTTAGTAGCACTATCGCTTCCCCCTTGCGGACAAACACTCACAACCACACTCTGCTTTGGATCATCATCGGTAAGTGCAGTATTTATTCAGTATTTGTACCACTATTTATTGTCTAGAAATTATTTTTGTATCAACGGTTTTTACATGTTTATTTATATTCATTTGTTTATAGTTTATTTGGCATTCAGTACGGTACTTATTTCAATTGTGATGTGTCAATTTTTGATTGTTGTGTACCTAACCCCATTATTTAGGTAAGGCTCAAAGTATTGAATATTGCGGTTGTCTTTCATGGCACCTTCCAAGAACGCGATATTGCCCAATCATCTCCAGATCTCAGAATCTCAGTCAAGGCGAGCCTGGATAGTGCTTGGATGAGTGACAACCTTGCATAATAGAGACTGTATACTGTGGGGCTGCAGAGGCAATTACAGGAAAACCGATGGTTTTACTGTGCCCCCACATATATGTCCCCCCCCCCCCGCCACCTTCACCAACACGTACTGACCAGCATGGTGAAGTAGGGTCAAACAACCCCCACAACTCAAGTGTGCAGAGGCTCTCGTCCATGAGTCAGTAAACAGAGGGCTGGACATGTATATGTAGAATGACAGAAACATGAATGCAACTTGAAATAGAATAACGGAAACATACTGATAGCCTCCATGAGATCCTGATGGATATCATACGGCAGCAGAGGGTCTGGCAGCTCAGCAAAGAAGATCTTGAGGGACCCAGCCACAGTGTTCACATTCACATCCATCGCCTCGTAGCTGATGCCGTGATCTGAAAGGGAAACCCAAAAGCAATATCGACATCCGGGGAAATGCACACTCGCAGCCCAAACTGCAACGTTGCAACACAATATTGATACTAGTCAGCATCCCTTTTAAAAACGGAATTCTATCGCACCGTGCAATCAGCATCAATATAAATATCCATTCAGATCTCTCGCTAAGCAGTGCAATCCTCCGCGTTACAGAACGGCCCACAGAAACGGCTACACCAGAGCTACCTCTCAATTCCCTTTAAGTGACTTCTGGTCCACAACAGGGAGCAAGCAGTATGTTTCCCTCCCCCGACCCTGCCAGAGTAATGTTCGTCACATGACAGGGATTCCATTTATTTTTAACCAAATAAATATCACTTTCACGTGGTGTTTTTTTGTGCAATCATTGGTGACTGGGTCGAGAGCACCAACTCTCTACTTTTGAGAACCCAGGTTAATCAAGGATGGCTGCATGGAATCAAACTCAAGCTCTCAACATTGCTAACTCTGAGGTATATCGGCCACCTTGACACAGCATAATTCCTTAATATAACATGCACACCATTTACATTCGGTACAATTTCCCAAATTTTTTAAATTTTACTTTCAAATTAAAACAAACAGGATCAGATTACGACAACAAAACACATTCTAGTTTTGCAATATCTATGCCACGACATTTGTTGCTATGTTTGATTCCTGACAATACATTTTAGAAACTTATTTAATTTAATATGTTAATTATTGGCAACATTAAATTACCAAATCAACAGGTATTATAAACATGTTCAAATATGAAACATACATAAACAAGCCGCATTTCAATGTTGTTGATTTTCAACTGGTTGTTCCCACTGAACAACATATACAATTTCCAGGAGTATTATACATGTTCAGTTCTGGTTGGATAGTAGTCTGTGGGATCGATTGCTCTGATAAACCAGGTGCAGACCCAGTGCAGCTAATTGGCATGCTATTTGTCACTGAATTTGATTACTTACAGCTTAGATTTTTGACAATATATTCAACCTTATTTAATATAAGAAATCAAACAGAAACAAATATCATGCCATTATTATCTGCCAAGAATATAACAATGTTGACAATCTATGAACAGTAGAGGGCAGTAACCACAAAGCTTTCTACCGGGGGGAGAATGGCATTTTCACAAACTCGAATTTCGGCAGCCAATGACCACCTTATTTTAGCTCCTGTCGAGGCCTTCTTGGCGCTTAGCGCCTCACCCGTCGCCCCCGCTGATGTCCTCTTCTTCCCCCCCCCCTCAATGTGTGCAGATACTACTATTGTATGTAGGGTGTGTAGGCTTAATATGACTACAAAAAAAAAATATGGGGGGGGGGGGGTCGACAATTTTTGGGAAACCTGTTGGATCAACTTTTTAAACCCAAACTTTGGGGGGTCCACTTTCTAGAACGTTTTGATTTAGACCTTCTGAAAGGCTCTTATAATTTAGTTGACGAACAAACAAACGGAATGCTGGGCTTTTATAAAAGACAAACAATCGGCACATACCACACTCAAACTGCTTCTGCAGGCTGTCTTGCTCTGTTTTATTGCCACTAACCCGGTAGAGGCCTTCCGTTGTAATCCCTGCAGTCAGTCAACATCAAAATAATGATGTTAAAACAAGCTGAAAATATCAAAACAAAAACATTATCACGTCACTTCATTAAAGAATACATAGGAGGGTGGAGGGGGGAGAGGTGGCTCAAATAACGCAACCATTTAGTGGGCTGTGAAATGAACCCGTGATCCTCAAGTTCAATTCTTGGCAAAGGCCAGGGGTCAACAACCAAAATAAGAGCAGCATTTTTTTTAGCATTAGGTACGGAACTCAATATTTCAAGAGCCCCAATGCATGTGAACACATCCTACATACATTACGTCACGAGGCAGCCCGCAAAGAGCTGCGTTTGGCTTCAGAGCCGCAGATTGCCAACCCCTGTCCATGGTTAACATCGGTGACAAGTGATATTGCAATCGGTCTTGGACTCCCTTTCACCAACCCACAATGACCATTGGGTGAAGTATGGTCAAGCAACTCCTATGACTGGCACGGTGTGGAGGAGACCTTCATCAACAAGTGGATTGTGATAAAGGACTGTATATTATTATGTTTTGTCAATGAATACATGCATATTTCACAAATACAATACTAAGCTAATATGCAGTATCACTATAATTATTTTATCTTGGCAATAGCAAGAGTATAGAAAAACATGCAAAATGCAAAAGCAGCCCTTTCTTTAAAATAATGTTTTGCTCTGCACAACTTTTATTTATAGAAAAATTATCTTGACTTATAGCTGCATGACCACCATACAAATCCAGGCCAACCAGTTGCACAAGAGCAAGCATTTAAAAGTATGTCTATTCCATTTAGAATGACCTGGTGTGCCTTCCCTACATTGTCAGTGACAAATCTGATGTTCCTGGCTGTAAGCCACATTTGCCTTATTTCTGGGAAGTGGTGGTTACACACTAAAGCAGCTTTTTGCATGCATTCAATACTTGTGGCTTCATAGTTTTATATGGTGAAATTCAATATTTAATTGAGCCTACCGGTTAAACTGACAAAGAAATATGATCCTTTTTTTGAAGGCTCTGATTTATTGTCAAATCATTCACAACTGAAGCCAGTTCACGTATTCTGCATTATGTAATGTGATGTTCAAAGGGCATTTTATTCTGCACCCAAATATAAATTACATCTTTTTGATGAAATTCAGAGCTCTGTGATTGTTAACCCAGCATTTACAGCCATGGCAGTTTATTTAACAATATAACCAAACAGATCTAAAATGTCCTCTCCTTATTCAAACAAGCCCCTTCAGGTCATGACAGAATGAATTCCATTATAAGAATACCACTCATATTGGTATGGTAAAAAAGTACTGACTTGCCAATAAATAAAATCCCTACAAATCAAACTAAGCACTGCACGTATAAGGAGAAATAGATCATGCGCTTATTGGATGCTTGGGAGGCTCACAACACCAACATTACGCTGCCCAAACATCAGAGATGAATGCCTAGGGTCAAGAATGCACAGCAAAAATAGATTCACGAAACACTACCCAAGACAACAGAAGTGCACCAGACAAATAGCATACTGCACTAAGCTGCCTGGATATGTTTGCCTTGTGCTCTACAGGCTGGCAATCGGGGTACAGCACCAGCAGCGATCTCACAATCCATTCACAGGATCTAGCAGAGCCCTGTTGCACAGACTTCCTTCCTATGACACTACTGGCCCCTTTTCCACAAGGTTTGGGATTTAAAAAAAACAAATACCTATAGGAAATCTGTTGTAGATGTAGTCATTAAAACGAGCTTATCATCATTCTGTGGTACCTTTAAAAAAATCCCCTGGCTAGAACCGTCTCGCATTACAGGAACAGGGTTAAGCTGTTGCAGAAGTGGCACGGTTTCAAGCTGTTCGAGGCAAATGATAAACTCTACATGGGCCTTGCATCAGTATGCGCCCTGGGGAAAGGTGTCACCTCAAATTTTTTATACTTTTTTGGCAGCTATGAAACATTGAGTTGTTTATAAGCAAACCCAAATGAAAAAACTAAAATTAGCTCTTAAACTGAAATAAAAATGTGCAATAAACATTGGAAGTGCTTTTGGGTGTGTGAAGCGTTACTATTAACATTATTTCCACCTGTTAATTTTAACACAACAATCAGAACAGTCGAAAGGAGATCATAATTAAAATGTGCACTTATATTTTAACACAAGGCAGATTATAGTTAGTCAATTATGTTACAAATGACTGTGGCACTCCTTGTTCCTGTAACTGAATAACCATAATTCTTAAATTCACTGGGAGAAAGCATGTCCTTAAATTTGTATTCTCACATTCCTCATATTTTTTATATTTACTATTAATGTAAAATATATTTTAGAATCTTGACACGCTATTAAATAACTGAATGAGAATATCAACATTCTTCTCGCGGCAATGTACATTATCCTGAAAAAAAACTCCCGGATTTTGAGACGCATTTAAGTCACTAGCATTTATAATGCAGCAACTGATTAGCATTGTCCGAGCAAACACTACACTTAAACAAACCCATCTCAAAGCTGCAAATTTTCACAGAACTATGTGCAACTTCCTGCCCAGAACACCCTGTGTAGCCACTGATTTGAGTGTAAACTCAGCTACCAGCACAAGGAAGAATGAACAAAATAACCAAATATAAAAAATTGAGAAGCTGGCCCAAAATACAAAGAGGATGAGTGCAATACCAGATGCAGAAGTGAATAAAATATAACCATGTGGATGGCCACCCGCAAGACAAGGAAACTAGTAGGCAACTACTTGAGCACCAAACATGATCAATAATGCATGAAGCCAAAATTTAATTTTCAAAATATGAGTTTAATTCTGGATAGAGTTTACTACAGGAGAAATGCTTCTTAAACTCTAAACAGTAATTACCACGAGTGAGAATTTAGATAAGGGATAATGTTAGGACTGTGTTGCCCAAATATTTCCAGACACGTATAGAATGAATTGCCATATACCGATCACTAGCTAGAGACCAAAATACAATATCCTTCAAACACATTATTGCATCTAAATAAACCCCATGTACTGATGCAATTATTACAACTTTACCAATCATGAAAATATTTCTCCATATAAATGGGTTTCATATAACTAATACAGCATAAAAATACGCTTCTTTTAAAATGGGCTGAGCACATCGCTATATCTGTAATTTCATAAAAGTTAACAGCTTTCCCTGCCATAATTGCAAAGTTTTAAAGGTGATTTAAATGTTTAAAGTCAGATTTCCATTGTCTATTAATGTACTGCTGGCTTTACGTTAGCAGGATTTTGCTCATAAAAAGTAATTTCCTTGTGTCAAAGCCTGCAGAGGCTTGCTATTCAAACTAAACTATGTGTGCTAAGCCAAGCATTACATGCCCTGGGCTGCCATTTTCTCTCTCAACTTAAAATGCATCAGATACCAACAACGCAGGATATGAAACTGTTATTCTTTCAGTTTGACCACGATTCCAAAAACAGATGCCAATATACTCATGTATACCAAACGGTAATATAAATGCACATTAAATCATCGTCACACTCGAAAAATAAAAAGTCAGACCACAATCCTTCTGCAGAAATGTAAAGAAACGTGACCTCTGGAGTGTGTGGTGAGAACTAACCGCAAGACTCAAGGTAGAGCACACATTTTTCCACGAATAACGGAATGGGGTTATCAGGCGACTGCACCACCTCGACCAAGGGCAATCCAAAGTACACGCTCTCCTTCTTCACCTCCTGCTTCCGGTACTAAAGATGCGACAGCAACAAGGAAAGACAAAACACAGCAAGGGAACAATTTACTCCACTTGGCATTGTGTTTAAATCACGACAATCTGTAGCGACGTGTGAATGTGCGTGCTCCATGTACAGTGTAGTGCAGTGGCGTAATGTTTAGCGCATTCCTGGCTACAGCCAATGAGGGGTAAATATCTAAATCAGTTCTGGGCCACCCCTAGGTTGGTTAAGCCTTAAATAAGTCCATGGAGTAGTGTGTAAAAGTCAGCACTAGGGTGCCAAAGGCAGCCGGGCATGGCAAAGGTGGGTCGGGTGTGGTGCTGGCCATACCACCACCTCATGCATCACCACTTGCCTAAACAGCCGATGTAGGCTAAATGGGAAATCTTTTGATTTTAATAGTAGAATGAAGAAAAGGTGACTGTCAGTAAGCAACAATTATAATAAATAAAAATGCAGCCAAACATTGCAAGCAAAGCAATTATAGCCCTGTATGCCACAAGCTGAATCCTGTGATTTAAGCCGGTGTGCATTGTTCCCGCATTGCACTCTGCCACAAAATAATCCTAACAACCTTCAATATAAAAATAAAATTACATCTGCTATTGAGAGACTGGGTGCTTATATTAGCTTCTTATATGCACTTCCCATTGTCGTTTTGTCAGGTGACAAGAGGCACATGAGAGCCTAGGATTTCAAGGCGAGAGAAAATATGCTGTGCTCAGCACTGGTCTGCACATTCTGCATGTGCACATCTACAGAAGAACCATACCTGTCATGATGGCAATGTAAAGAGGGCAATAAGGGACACATTATAAGGGGCAACCTTACTTTAGTGGTGGGTTTAAATTCATATAAATGGGAATCATTTATAGGAATTTAAAGCCCGAGTCTTCAGTAATTTACCCATAAATTTAGGCTGACAAGACATGCATTCATTTGATTGACATTTACAAATGTAAACCATCTTAATGGAGTATGCATATGTTAAATGGAAATTACAGAATTCATCAGATATTTTTTTATTACTTATATAATGTTAAGCAAATTTGATCTCTTTTAAACATTTCAACATTTTTATTACAACAAATCTCTTCTTTTAAGATGCAATTAAGCCAAAGCGATTAAAATTCCCAAACACAATTAATATCTGTCAAAATTAATAATGTCCTGTTAGTGCCTCAATACCTGCATTTATTTATTAAATCAGATCATAATGAGTATGTGAAACTGATGTAAACAAACTACAGCGCTCAATTAAGCACACATTCTACTGTAATCTCCAAGTAATATAATATATGCAGATTTATCACAAAACACAAACCTTAATTTCCATCTTTTTATCAATCCTGTCTCCCCTTTTCAAGCATGAACAATATTCTCTAAATTGTACACTGAATCCATCCTATTTAATGAGAATGTATAACTAAATTATCACTGACAATAAAGATGTACCCAAAATGTGCACAATTTTACATGTGATCTTTTTAAATAACGGCTTTGCATTTTAATATAAAACGAACAAATTATTTAAAAATGACGTTAAATAAGCTCACGCTTAACACTGAAGCTGCATGGCTATTTGCATGTCAACATCAGCATTCGAAGGTGAAAGTTCAAGTCAATTAGTTTGCTAAAATGGCATTCCTTTAGCCATTAAAATTAAATATGACATGATTTTAGAATAACCCTCACTTAAATGCTGCAGGCAGGGGTTAGCAAGCAGGGCAGGCCAGGAAGTGGGTGGATATGGGAGAAACAAGGGACGGTAAAACCACAGAATGTGCAGCTGCACAAAGGCTGCAGAGTTGGGCAAAAAAGCAAGCAGTTGAGCTGACAGGATGTGGTGCACTGAAGCATGTAAAATTATTATGTTAGGAAATGTACAAGGTGAAATGACTTGTGCATTTCTTGATAGTGAGATGTAACCATGGGGTGCAGGCAGGAGTATATCAGTTCTGCGTACTGCACATTTAAAAGCCTGACAATCTGAGTTAGATTCCTGGTCTCGGCTAACATCAGTAGCGACTGATATATCTGCACCAGTTCTGGGCACCCTCACTTCACCAACTCTCACTAACCAGCATGGTTATTATACAGTCGAACCATCACAATCAACATGGCGTGGGAAGGTCTTCGTCCGTCAGTGGACTGCCAAAACGGCTGAAAATTATTATAATTATGATGCAATTACCTTTGATTTTCTCAGCAGACTCTTCTTTTTCTTGCGATCCTCCTGATCTGCAGACGGCTTGTCCAGGTCAGAGTCACTCATTCTCGGCTTGCGTTTTCTTCTGCTCAGTGAAGGAAAGAAGTTCTGCACCTCCTCATCGCTCCCTTCGGATGGTGACCCGGTGGCCAACAGTTCTGGTGGCGCTGTGCGGCGAGGCTTCAGTCTCTCCGACCTGTGCTTGTACGGCACAGGCTTCCGCGCCTGAACACTGACAGTCCTGTATTCCAGTGTGCTGGCATCCAAACCATTATCCACACTCCCCTCCGGAATGCTCGTTGACACTTGGTAGACTGGCCGCCCTCTGATCCTAATTATTTTCCCTTGTTTGCTGTCTTGGGGAACCGAGTAGATGTTTTCTTCGAGATTTCTGAACCTGCTGATGGCATCCAGGGGATCAGCGTAGTCACCTGGGTCACTTTCACTTGGCGTTTGTCGCAATGACTTCCTGATCGATTCTCCTCCAAATCGCAACGTCTCCATTCTTTTCAAAAGCTCTGGATCTGGTCTGGGGGGAAGGACAGGCTTTGGCAAGACTGGAGGGCCTATTTTGTAGCTTCGATCCGTCAGGTAATCGTGACTGCACAGTGGAGAGCCGTAAGGTGGTACAGTTGCGATTCCACCGCTAAATTCTTTTTCAGCAGCTGAAAACTGAAACATATCGCTCATGTTCAGAGGGAATGGCTGTTTTTCATTGTTTGCTGGGCTGTACGGTGGAGGTGGCTCACTGTCATCAGGTGCCTGGCTGTTAGAATTGAATCCTTGAAGTTCTACTCCAGCAGACTGTGGCAAAGATTCATCCCCTGTCTCCCACAGGGACATAGACTCTTCGATATGCAGCTTCTGCTCATAAACTTCGCGGAAGTAGGCAGTGAACATTTCCGTCTGCTTGTAGAACCGTGATGTGGTCTTGAATTTTGCACCGATGTCACTGGCGATCTGCTCTCCCTCCATCAGTAGGTCTTTGCTGATTTCATCAGTGAAGAAATCACAATCAGTATCGGTCACAGCAAGGATGTGTATTGGCAGAACATCGGGAACGCCAGACAGAAAAGCACGCAGCATCGCTATGGATGCCTTCCTCTTTGCAGAGTACACAAGGATGTAGCCATGCACCATTTCATCCCTTCGCATCATTGCAGAGTGGTACGAGATTGGTGCGATCTCCACCCGTCGCTTGTGCGAGCCCAAAAATACTTCCAGAACCAGTGTGCAGCTGTGCCCAATTTTCCCAATTGTACAGAATTGAGATTCCAAAAATGGTGTCAAGACCAAGTCTACGCTGAATGAATCACCGCACATTACACACATCATTATTCGCAAATCAACTTCTGGCAACTCTTTCAGGGATGGTGCTGGGCTGACGACTGAGGGCCTACATTTTTTTGCCTCGAGCAATTCACGCAGTGCTTGCTTTATTTGCAACTCGTGAAATTTGCGATATGGGTATGTGTCTGACGGAACATCGACGAAATGACACTGCATTTTATTAGCTATGTGTTTACCTTGCAGCCTCAGTGTTGCCAATACCATGCTGGAATACTTCTTTTCATGTGCCAATATCAAAGCGATGGGCAAATAGGACGTCTTGTCTCTCCTGTCACTGTAGTGAAAGCCTGTAGAGCTGTCAAGGTTTTCTTCAATGTATTGGAGTGTTTCGATTGAATTAAAGACACAGAAGCATCCGTGAGGTTTCGAGCTAGATGTCTGAAAAGGGTTGGCCGAGAGCCTTGCATTCTCTTCGATAGGTCTCAATTCAAGCTCGTACATTTTTCCATCCAAAGCATACTCATTGTCTGTTGACTGTGCCATGATTTCATTTGCCAATTCATGAGCAAGACCATCGCAACCCAACAAAACTATGTTCAGTTTGTCTGTGTTAACACTGTCAGACATATACGTGGACCTGGAGCGATTGGTACACTGGGATGCACGGTTGGCCAAATTTTGCTGAATCTGAATGTCCATGCAGTTCTGGCCGCTCAGACAAGTATCAATGGTCGGGTGGTAAATAAAACCAATGTGTTTCAGCAGCAAGGCCTGTCTCTCAGCTTCCAGACGTTGCAGTGCCTTGAATCTCGGTTCGTCTTTCAGCTCTCGGTTGATCTCTGTCATCTTTTCTTTACTTGGCGTCGCATTTAGGTCTAGATCCACAAACAGATCAGAGTACTCCAAAAGCATTTCTTGAAACTCTTCCTTTGCCTTCTCAATGATGTCCTGTTGGTGGCGACTATAGATCTCCAACTTTTCCTGATCTGAAAGCTGCTGGAAGGATTCTTCATCCAAGAGAAAAATGTGGACATCTTCCCAGGCTTTCCCAGGTGTCACTTGGTTATTCCACTCCAGTGCCTTTTTGAACCTCACTTTCATGTCAGCTTTCCACCTCAGGATCTTCAGCCTCTTCAAGTGCTCTTGCGAGACGAGTTCTGCATCGCTCAACTGGAGAAAATCAAATGGAATCCTTTGATCATTGGGATTTTCAATGTGATCACTATCCTGCCAGGCTTCTTCCTGAAGGACAATAAAGAAAGAATCAAAGTCTTGCTTGTGGAACAGGAGCTCCTGGATGTGTTCCCAGCTCATGTGTTCAATTTCATCTAAATCTGGCAAAATAATTTCCAATGCCTTGAGAAGAGAAGTGAGATAATCCAGCTTTTTCCGACATACAAAATCATCCTTCAGTTTCCTTAAGTGCCTTCTGAACAGCTCCCTTGCCTGCTTCTCACCCCGTAGATAGACAAAGTCCTGGTAATCTTTGCTGTCCTTTATTTTATTGGACTCTGTATGCCACTCTGCATGAAAATCCTTCACTGCACGCGTAAGGAGCTTAGTGTACTTGTCAGTGACGACATCCAGGATATCTCGTTGCTGCCGTGAAGCCTCTGCGAAAGGAATTATCTTAGGCTTTCCTCGAGATTTGTCAATCATTTGGGCCAAAGCAATGAATGCCAGCTCCACATTAACATTTTCATGTGCGGATGTTTCTATCACCGGAGTGTTGATCTTGGCCTTGGACAAGTATGCTTGCAACTCCCGCAGGAACTGCTCCACCATGACGTCACACTTTGTGGCGACCAGAACCACTGGTTTTTTCGTCTTAGATAGCTGTTTGTACAAGTTACTTATGAACTCCAGCTGATCATCCAGAGGCCTGTTCTGTACAAGAGTAACATCGCAGCACAGGAGAAATCCATCCACTGCAAGCTTTCCATCAGGCATTTGTTTTTGTTCGAAATCTTGCTCAATTCCAAGCTGGTCTGTGCATATGTACATTAGTTTCTCAGCCGAACTAAGCTTTATTGCTACAGATCTCTTGCTGTACGGTTGCAAATTGGTACTGCGATGAGGCTGAAATGTGGCATCGTCGATGAATTCAGTTTGTTCAACTACCCGAAAGATATACTCGCAGCCTTCATCAATTCTTCGGACTTCTCCCCAGTAGAGGAACTGGTCGTTATTTACAACGCGCCCACCAAAATCACTCTGACTGATTAAAGACGTATGTACCTCAAAGTAATCGTCGGCCCTTGGACGAACAAATCTATTGCACAAGCAGGACTTCCCAATACCTGTGGCCCCCTTTTCCTTCTCAGTTCCTGAAAGCCCTACGACACTGATGTTGAACGTGCGGGACTCTTTGTTCTTCGCCATTGCCACTTTCACATCCTCTCCCGAGAGGCTGAAGCGTAGACCCACCCCTCCTGGCAGAGCGCGTGCAAGTGTCAGCACAACTCAAGGGCGCATAGCCATAGCAGCAGTGTACCCCACACGAGCTTCTGAAATGTTTCAAGTTTTCGTTATCGTCCTCTTCATGATTCGCAGGAGCATGTGAAGAACCTCCATGTCATTCGTCCTTTTCACCCCTGTTAATGATAAAGCGAACTCGCGTTAGAAATGAATACGCTTCAGCGAGATCTGCAAAAAGTTTTTTTCTGAATCGCATCTTAATATTAGTTACAAATGACATTAGTGTACTTATTTTCACATTTTAAGTACACATTATCAGGTGTGATTATGTTACCATCGACAGGAAAGTTGTAATCACATTAAATCCATTAAAGTATAGATATACCAGTTAAAATCCAAGGTCGAAAGAGAATCAAATGCAATTTTAGTTTTTGATTCTGAGAAATTTGAAGTGTCAAACTGTCGCAGGGTACTCGTTAGCAATAATAATTGCCCAGTGGATTTTCCCCCCAAATGTTATTTTCATATTTTCAAAGGCATGTCACAATGAGTTAACTTTGTTATGGTTCACAGCACTATACCTTTGTGATTCTTCACACAGACATAAACAAACACAGGATATTGTAAACATATACCAAACAATTTTGTTTAATACAGCATCAAATACATTTGAATGTTATAAAAACACATGACATGAGCATTTAATGTCAGCAGATACAAATTACACTCTCCCGCAATCATTCAACGTCAGCCGGGATATAAATACTGAAACCATACAATATTAGTGACTGTGCATTTTAATGAAAACCTATTAAGCACACTCTTTAATGGAAATGAAAATACCCTACGTTTACATTTCATGAAGTATTAAAATAATATTTGTGTGACTTGCGGTAGTAGTTCCAGTAAATGAAATGCTGCTGGGTAATTTGTGGTGTGATAAGAACCGTATTGGGATTTCAAGCCATTAAAAAAAATTCCCTATGTGAATGAGAAAAATGGGCACCACCTTTTTAAGATGCGGTGCAGATATCATTGTATACCTATTGACGCAAGGCAGGGTTGCAGACAAGTCCTCATACTTCAAACCTACTTACTGTCACACCACAGTTGCCGCCCACAACACCACAGCAATTCGTGACATATCTCCAGCCATTAAAAGCGCAACGCTGACACTTACAGGGACTGCCCTTACTCTCACCAAAATCTTTCATTACCCTTTGTCAAATTCGTGCCTGTGGAGCTGCCTAACTGTGTGATGCATTTCTGGGAGAGGCGCACAGTGACAGCGTAACAAGTACTGCACTTAACAATAATATGGAGGAAGCAATTTCCATGCAATGTTTTTTCTTCACGGGTTTGCAACATGTTTTATGAAAAGGGAATTAAGGGAGTATTTACTGATTTGTTAAGATAGTGAATGCTCTGCCTCATGTCGACTTGCATATGGAAAGTCGGAAACTGTCACGACTTGATTACCACAATTTGTGGCACCCTGCGTCCGTCGCTGGACAACACCGATGCCTGAACAATCGGAAAGAAAAATAAGGCAGGTAGGCTATTGGAAATCCTTTCAAGATTCGATCAACGCACTCTAAAATGGAATGGGTGCCGAAGTGAATACCATTGATTTCTTTCAAAACTGGGCCCTTTTAACCGCCTTGAAAATCACAGGAAATTACAAAATTGTTATTGTGCACCACATACTTTTAACAAAGACCATTAATTATGGGCAACATCCATTATCCATCCATTACAGAAAAAAACACAATGCACCAGTGTTCTGAAAAATGGAGCTCCGAGTAGAATTTTAAGTACAGTACAGTGAGATAAGTGGAATTCAGATTGAGCATATTAACATAATGCATATTTAATTTGCACGAACTTGTTCTATTTTAATCTTGATTTGAAGCTTTCGTGACTGCAGGAATCCACTCTTTGGTTCTTTCGGAAACGTCACGTAGGTAGAAAAAATAATAGATCACGTTTCGATCGCCACACAAGCAATCGTCTCCCACCTGAAGACGATTGCTTGTGTGGTGATCGAAACGTCGTGATCTATTATTTGTTTTATTTTACAAATGATAATTTTTCCTTTTACCAAGTCCTCATGAAGTTCATCTGAATATACCGTATGTAACAATAGGGATAGCGGTTCCCCAAGTCGGCGAGTTCTTGGTTGATCACAAGAGTTGTTTTGTCCTTGTGGCAAGAATCACGGACCAATCCAGTAGTGCCAACCAGGGGTCTCACATTAATTAAGAGTTTAAAATAACAATATAACACAAAACTGTTCAAGTATCTACTCCATGACGTAATTATAAAAAAACACAACACATGATGTGCACATGTTGTTTGTTATAAAAAAAAACAGACACATGATGTGCACATGTTGTGTTGTGGGCTACAGGATTGAGAACGGTGCATTCTGTTGTACTGTACCACTGCCCCCAAGTCTATGCTTCACGCATTCATCAACTTGCACTGAATACAGTGGTGATATATGGTCACGTAACCCAAACGACCAGAAGGGTGCAGGGAGCCCTCATTCGGCAGTGGACTGACAAACGCCTGTAAGTGTACATGCTTGTAACCCTTCAGCAACAATCGACCAAGCTGCTGAATAAAACCCTAGCACTCACAATTTTGCAGTAACATAGGCCCCATTGTTGATTAAATGGATCCAGCAACTAAATCTTATACAACCCAATTGAAATATTTCACGTTTATTAATACTGCACAGCAGTGCATTCAGAACATACAACGTAACATGATTAAAGTAAAATAACGTTGCAAATTACAGTGAAAATTAAATCACGGTTGGCCATAATATTCCACAAGGCAAAAAAAATATTTCACAAAAAAAATAAAGCCAACACACGTACTGTTATTCACGGTGTGAAGGACAATATGCACAAAAACAGTCAAAACTCTGATATAAAAGGTAGATGAAATAACAGAGGAAATCACTAAATTAAACAAGATTGCTTTCAAGAAAGTATTTCCAGTACAGCAGTTTGAAATTAAAAGAGTGCAGTGTTTTGTGAAACTGCTGTAGACATAGAATTCGTAACGATGAGTAAGGGCTTTGAGAAGCACTGCTACCCATACTCCAGTCATATACTGCAGACTCAGTCCCAGCTTGTAAGGCATCCTTATACACTGCACTGTTACATTTTGTCTGAACACTACAAAGCATTAGAATGATCCTCTGACGAGGATAAATTATTTATGCTGATAGTCCAACCCGAGCATTTTTTAACCACACACCCACTTGTAACAAGGCAAGCAAGTACGGTGGATAGAAATTGGAAGTAAATACATTTTTGGCTAGCTAATACATGTGCCGTTGAAATCCATTCATAAGGATGTTCATACTGTTGTCTACCACACAAGTCTTACCAGTGACATTAACAGCTGCTGTTTTTAAACCACAATGTCGAGCCACAGTCAGTGCTCGATGTTAAAATGTATGATAAAAGATGTGAATCAATTTCCAATGTAATTAATTTCACTGCCATTACAAACGAGGCCACGTTACTTATCGATACAAACTGTAACGCCTAGTCTCCCATATCGGAAGTCTATTCTGAGAAACTGAGTAATATTCCTGCATGTACAATGTTCAGAGGTACCAATAACGCCGTGCATTTCAATTCAGGGAGAAATAACTAAACCAACCAACAATAGGCACTGCCAAACCACCAGCTTTCATTTCCCATATTTAAAAACGATTTCTCAATACTTGCACGTGATATTTCGCAATGTTAAAACATCGCCGGTGAAGGGTCATGTTATTTTTCCAGAGCCTGGCCGGATGGCCTACATAGTCACTAACCGTTGTAAAAAAATATAATAACAGCCACACACGTTCGCAATAACCTACTGCATATGCAGAGAAATAACCATAATTATGTCAATGCCGCCTGAGGTGGCATGCCATCTTATTTACAGCGGAATACAATTTGGATTTATACGGCGTCTAAATGCAACCGCATCTCAACACTGTGGAATAAAAAAAAGTGTCCGCCATAAAAAAAAAATTCTCAGCGTTAGGTAATACCATGGGGAAAACATACGACCAACCTGTATTTTACAGAGGGCCTCAGCATGGCATGTCACCGAGCTAACGCGACACAAATGTCTAAAACTGTACGTACTCAAGGAAATGCTGCACGAGACATCAGAATATAAGCCGTCTGCCATGCCCACGGCAACACTAGACTTGACTTCCCAGATTGAAGGAAACCCCAGCTCAACAGCACACATACCAGGAGCTGAACGCTCCACATAATAATCACTTATCCACAACAACCTGTGAAATAGAATTCGTAAAAACAATTATCTACGCTCAAAACGAGAACTTTGTAACAACAATTTTTTCACTTTCTTGCGTGAAGAGGTTTAACCAACATCATCAACGCTACGTGTAAAGCGACTGCAACACATTGTAACTTTTTGACCTCCTAATTTTGTTTAAATTGCTGAAAATCGAAATCTCACCAAAGCATGCGATATAAAAGCTGTGTTGCAACGTGAAGCTCAGGTCGGCGGTCCTGCCTCACGTATCCCCTCGCCAACAGACTGCGCGATTTGGAGCAGGCAAAGCGGTGTCTTTAACGTTACACAGTGACGTAATTAGAGCAGCGCAAACCGACGGCGCCCTAAATTGTGTCGCCTGGTTTTTATTTGCGCGAGAAATGTGAACGCTGCAGTGCATTGTCCAGGGGGGGGGGAGGGTTGCGAGCCCGCAGCATTGATTGTGGACCAGCTTCACACTCGAGGCACCGTGCATTCAAATGCAACACCGTGTACTCACGCACACAACCCACACACCCACAGACTTGCACGTACAACACACGTGTGGATGACATGCAACGTTACACACTTTCGCAAACACATGCATGCATTTACACAGCCTCGAGCACTCGGATACAAGACCCACGCATTGACACGTACACTTGCGCATACACCACCTGCAATGGCTCACACCACTAGCTAAAACACGCAAGACTCAAAAAAGGGACACTTGCAATTACATAAATCACATGCACTTACACGCACACAAGAGATGCACTGACACGCAAGAAATGCAATGCATTTACACATACGACATGCATTCAGGCATACACCAAAATACACACTAGTTACACACCACGCACGGTGTCACACACGTAGTGCACACAAATCGTTCTCTTGTGCACACACGTGCACACACGCACGACACGTGCACGCCCAGAACAGGCCACTGCACGGTGCAGAAACCAATCACGTGTGTGAGGGTTCAGAGCGGTGACGGAACACGAAACCTTGGGAGAGGAAAAAGACCCCTGCACAACAACCATAACGAACACAACCCAATGGCGCAGCTCTCACGGAGGGAGTGCAGGCAGTGAAACTGCGCCGGTCCCCACGGACCAATGTGGCCCAGGCGCCGGGCTGGACCACATTGGCGATTGGACAGTGCCCCCCCCATTTAATTCCATCCACCAGAGCCCATGTCAACCACGCCACTGATAATAACCACATTACAACCGAGATGAAGACACAACCACCTCAACAACAACAAAAATCACTGACATTCACCATAACCATCACAACATCCCATCCACCACCAACCACATCCGTTATCACAAAACACCAAACCAGGAGCAAAAAAAACAGTCCATCCAAGACCAACACAACCACCAAGACAACTACCATGACAACAACCACAACACACCAACACGTCAACTATTACAACAAATGGCACAATAACCACAACCATATTGGGGCTCAAGAACACACAAAACGACACAGCCACGACGTAACCACCGTGTCACAACCATCAAAACCATAAGATAAGACTACCGTAAGACGACACACCTAGATGGCAACCACGACAAAACCATCAGTACCACAATGACAAACCTAAACACGACCACAACAGAACCACCATGTTCGAACCATTAAAAACACAACACACCAAAGAAACTACCACGACTCACCATTAGAATCACCACGACACAACCGCTACAACCACAACACAACCACGACACTATTACCACCACCACCACAAACCACTATCACCACGACACAACCATCGCAACACCACGACACAACTGCGACATCACAAGTAGCACGACAAAGCCACTTACAACCACAAGTAGAGCAACAACCGCCACAACCAATGACGCAACCATTCCGACACAACCTAAAGATCATCACAACACCCATCACAAACACACCACCACCACACCAGAGAGAACACAACCACTGCGAACAGCAAGGCAACAACCGCTGGGATCAAAACAAGAGAATCGTGGCCACAACCACAACAACCACCACCACAAACAAACCACGCCGCCACGCACCCGGCAGAAGCCCCCCCCCAACCACGTTCTGTACGGGCGTCGGCAACGTCGAATCAATCAATCAATAGCAGTCGTAGCAATAATTAGCCGCGCTAACACTAAAATACCAACAGAACAATGACTTTTACACGACTGACAATAGTAGTCGAAGCACAAGCGACACACATAGGCGATAAAGGGACCCGGCTATAGGTCCCGTTACAGCTGCGGCGGCGACGGCTGCTGCTGCTTCCCTCGCTGTTGTTGCTTTCTGCTTCGCCTGTTGTTGCTTCCCCTGTTGCTTGTGTGGTCACAGGGTTCCGCTCGTGTTGTTAATCTTTACAGGCGACGGCTACCCACCGTCGCCGCTTGTGGCGAGGGGATTTTTTTTACCTCACAAAAAAAATCGTGATCTGATATAAACGTGGAAAAAATCCTTTTTTTTCTCTCTCACCGCAACACGAGTAGGTATAAAAAGCGTTACCTTGGTAGTAACGGCGCTTGCAGTAGCGACAATACGAGTGTTTTTTCTTGTTGACGGTGAGAAAAGATGAAGAGGCGGAGGAGGAGGACGGAGGCGGCGGCGCGTTCTCCCCGCGCTCCACTTCCCACAACAAAATGGCCGTCTCCCTCAACTTTCCCTCGCGCCCACTGCGCATGCGCCGGGCGGGCGGACGGGTGAGGCGGGACCAGCGGTGGGGGTGGAGGGGAGGGGCGAAAGGATTGTGGTGGGGGGTGGAGGGGGGGCGAAGGGATTGGGGTGGGGGTGGAGGGGGAGACGAAGGGATTGGGGTGGGGGGGTGGAGGGGGGGCACGACGGGATTGGGGTGGGGGAGTTAAAATGCATTGCAGCCACCGTGAGAATGGAGTGCATCATGGGGTTATTATTCTTAATTATTCCGCTTGTTTACCCAGGAAAGCCTCACCGAGACTCGTGACACTGTTTTTCAAAGAGGGTCCTGCCAAAGTTGTTAGTGTTGAAGTAGAAGATTGGTGGGGGCAGGGTGGGCATTAGGGTCAGGCATAATAGGGTGGAGGGGTATATGAAGTAGTGGAAGTTTGAGGCCATCGATCAGATCAGAGGGCATGAGTCACAAGGTACAGGGCAATACGTCACAGGACATGGGGTTTGGAGACACGGGGCGTAGGGCATTGGCTACATGAAGTACGCCTTGAGTATTATTTAATGAATGTTTAAAATGATCAAGTAGTTTACAATAATACAACAGGCGATGCGTTTGTAACACAAACCACGAGACGCAGAAACCACGGCAATCCACAAGCCAGTTGCAGATATAAGCTTACAATAAAACGATCCGGCGCATCCAACCCATGTAATAATACACTGGCAAATGACCTGGTCTGCCTGGCTCAATTGTACAGTAAAGACGTGTACACGCCTATTGCATGGCACAAATCCACCGGTACATGCACACACGCACTGCGCGAAACCCACAGAGAGATAGATACCCGGGCACGCCAGGCACGAGATGCGGGCGCCATGTACTCATGCGCGTCCGTCGAACTCGCCATGCGGTTCTGCACGAGCTCGGGTAACTCGCCACGTGGTCCAGCACGTGTCCGGCTAACTCGTGACGGATGAACACGCGGCTCAAACGAGGAGCGAGGTGCCGGGAGAGATGACACTTGTTAAGCGGAACTCCGGCGTCAAGAGAAACATGTCAGCGAGTGTCTCCGCGGGGATGAACATCAATTACAGTGCCCGCGTCTGGTGCTGCACAGCCAACCCCATAGCGTCGTGGGCCGAGAGGCGGGAGTTGGCGGTGGTGTGCGGGGGAGGCTGAACCCCCCCCCCCTCCTCCAGCCCGCCCCCCCTTCTGAAGGCTTTGCCCACCGACTGAATTCCCATACCGTAGTCAAGTCAGAAAATGTTGGTGCAGCATTTAATACCAGCGGTCGTTTTTTCTTCATAAAGGGGTAGGGATGTGAATCGGATTTCAGATAAATAAATAAAAAGATATAAGCCAATAGTGCAAATTATAATTACGTCGTCTTAATAATTGTACCTCATTAGTCTGATAAATAATCTCAAACTCGGGCACAGCTAGATGCGAAAATATTGACGATCCGCAAAAGAAAATGTTGGTTCGGATTGATCCGAAAATGTGAGGTCGTTGTCACTGCGTTTGTGTGTTTAGCTTGCTGTCCTTCCCCCAGCACCTCAGATGAACACGATTGGCTACGTACGGTGCAAAAGAAGTTCAACATCCTACACGCATATATACGTGTCGCCGATCCATGGCGCTCCCAGTGCCGGGCACCACCAGCTGCGGCGAGAGGCAGGCCGTGACGCACAGAACTCGGCGGACAGCGGCTGAGACGTGGCTGACCCTGGCCACCCGCCTCCCGCAACCCGAGACACACACAAAAAATCGATGGGCAGATATTTTTAAACGCTGCTCGAGAGTAAGGCCGCTCGACTGTGAAGAGATGCACGCGTTCCTGAAGTCGTCTTCAGCCATGACCACCATGGTTGGCTTCAATCGCGATGGTGTGGTTCGCCGGTTTAGGTGAGCTCAGCGGTTTGTTGGGGGGGATGGTGGAGGGGGGGAGGGGCTGACTCAACCCATCAACCCTCCGGGGTCGATACAACGTGTATCACTTTGTGGGGAAGTCAAGAAGCGGTTGTGCTATGGATAAACTCGGCCCCGCCAGAGGAACTCGGAATGTCCACCAAAGGTTCAGGGCTGTGAACGGGAGATGAGAACCAATGCCTCAATGCTCATTCGAGCAGCAGGAAATCGTGACACCACCATATTGACAGAACACGCGGGAAAACGAGACAATTCCGGTTTTTTATTATTCCGATTTTGGGCGGGGGGGGGGGTTTAGATTGCCTGAAATGGCTTGGTATCTTGGCCTGATGTTGACATTATTCGGATTAATCTGAATAATGTCAGAAGCACGTCCCTTGGTATGCATCTTCACGTAAGGAGTGCAAATACTTCACCAACAAACAATAACCGATCATTCTAACAGACTTTATGTTAAAAAAGTGAACAAAATGGGTTAACTAATGATTTTCCATCTCAAATGACGTCAGACTCTGAGGGGAAAAACCCTTACGAATTTGCATTCTCGACCTGGGTAACATACCCAGGTGAAATGTTCCATTACCTTGCTCAATAATAGACATTAACACATTTAACAGTTGTAAAACATAGAGAGACACGCTTGGAATTACACTCAAAAGACACAGAGCGGAGAGCAGGTGGATTAGACAACGCGCGCAGGTTCAAGGCGAAGTAATTAGGCATGGTTAGATTACATTGTTGATGATGATAACAGATTACTGCATGGGATGATGGCCCACTGTTAAGACCAATGACGCAGCGGCGGCCAAAAGAGGGGGGGGGGGGATATTCCCGAATTGGCATCCAACCGCAATGATTGAGCAATGAGATCAGCCGTGTGTGGCAGGTTGCCAGACAAATTGATGCATTGCCGGACCATATGAACGATGGCAACGGCTCGAGTAAGCCTTGATCCAGCAGCGGATTGATCATGGCTGGAAGACGAAATTGATGATGAAACATGAACGTACAAAAAGGGGTTAAAGCAATTCTTACAAAGGCGTCACGTTCGGAAATACTATAATTGACCTCGAGTGTGACGCAGGGTGCTTCGAGATGCATTCTCTCTGGAGCCAAGCTTTTTCAGAGTGATGCAGGGGACACTGAGGGGCACGGCTGTTGCTGCTCTTGCTGCTGCTGCTGCCAGAGACAGCTCGCTCACGCTGTTCCTAAGTGGCAGTAATAGCATCGCATTTAACACTTTGCAAAATGTTACAATGGGTGGCCCATTCTTACGCAGTTGTGGAAATGCCACGTGCTTTTTTTGGTTGCTTTTTCGCCGCGGGAGGAAGTGGAGATGGACTTTTGCAGCGCGGGCTTAGGCTCGCCCCGTTTAATTCCATTTGATTCCAGGTCACGAGCAACATGACGGGAGGGTGGGGGGAGGTGGAGGCAGTGTCAAAATTGGCCCGGGAGATAGAAACACTTACACAATGCACTTTAAAGTGTATGTTTTTGCGTAACCAGGCGGTGAGAACTCAAGAGACCACGTGATGAGTCTCGTTTTCAAGTGTGACCGACCTGGGTCACCAAAATGACAAAAGCAAGAACATGTAGAGAAAAAACCACAAAGTATAACAATGAAGCAAATTGAAATGAGACAAAAAAAACAACCGCGACAACACAACTAGCGACGAGGGGTGCAGGCCGTGCAGCTGCACGGGGGGGGGGGGGTCAAAGTCGTGCCTAGGGGCCAGGGGAGAAGGGAGAGTGGGGAAGCTAAGTATAAAAATTAATAAAATAAAAATGAGAGCACAAAACAGCCGTGGCAACACAACCTCCGGTGGCACAGCTACGAAGGGTGCAGGCGGTGCAACGGCACAGGGGCGTCCAAGGGCAGCCAGGGGTCAGGGAGAGTGGACAGATGTTTTGGACAGGAGGTGCCATTGAATTCCTTGCGCCAGGATTCCTGGCAGTCACAGTGGGCCAAATGGCTTCAAGAGGCCCTTACGACGGCCACGAGTCTCTGGCCTCTCCACCCCCGCGCGAGCGCTTCGATTCCTTGAAGCCCCGTGGAGCGCAACGCTTCACGCTCTCCACCGTGGACGGCTCACGCGAGGCGGCAGACGCAAGTGCGCGATACAGGGGCCAAATCGGCGCGAGTGTTTGCTGCCTTCTCGCCGTAAGTTGCCTCTGAGAGGAAACGGTGAAAGTTCGCGCGGGGCCTGCCGAGTCGCGCTGAACAATCGCCCCTCTCGTTGACAGTGGTGTGGTGTGGCGTAGCTGCGCGTGGTTGAGATTGTGGCCCTCTTGCGAATGAAACGTTGCACGTCACCCCGACTCATGATTGGGTATTGTAAGAGCCTCTACTCTTAATCGTCTTCGTCTGCTGTGATGTTATTCGTCTCCTCGCCGATCTCGTCAAGAAGCATAACACCATCACGCAGACTCTGGTCATCCTCGCAATAGCGGCTTTTGGCTCGCCATCGCGCGCTCTAAGATGCGCTTCTGTGGCAGCACAGAACGTACAACATCAGCAGGGGATCAAATACTGTTTCCTTCACTGTATGTGTGTTGTGAGTATGTACGTTGAATTTCTGTCGCACAGTACGTAGCCAAACCGGGATAATCGGTTGGCTACGATTCGCTCTCTCTTCCTTCCAATATTAGGGAGCCATTGGAGCTATGGAACTTTTAAATCATCGTCTAGGTTGAAAATTAATGTCTTGAGAACTGCTTTCTGTGTTTAGTTTTGTGTCTTTTCCCCTCGCACCTCCGATTAGCGCGGTTCGCTACGTACGTTGCTAAAGAAGTCCAACATACATACTCACAACACACATACAGTGAGGGAAAAAAGTATTTGATCCCCTGCTGATTTTGTACGTTTGCCCACTGACAAAGAAATGATCAGTCTATAATTTTAATGGTAGGTTTATTTGAACAGTGAGAGACAGAATAACAACAACAAAATCCAGAAAAACGCATGTCAAAAATGTTATAAATTGATTTGCATTTTAATGAGTAAAATAAGTATTTGACCCCCTCTCAATCAGAAAGATTTCTGGCTCCCATGAGTATTTTATGCAGGTAACGAGCTGAGATTAGGAGCACACTCTTAAAGGGAGTGCTTCTAATCTCAGCTTGTTACCTATATAAAAGACACCTGTTCACAGAAGAAATCAATCAATCAGATTCCAAACTCTCCACCATGGCCAAGACCAAAGAGCTCTCCAAGGATGTCAGGGACAAGATTGTAGACCTACACAAGGCTGGAATGGGCTACAAGACCATCGCCAAGCAGCTTGGTGAGAAGGTGACAACAGTTGGTGCGATTATTCGCAAATGGAAGAAACACAAAAGAACTGTCAATCTCCCTCGGCCTGGGGTTCCATGCAAGATCTCACCTCGTGGAGTTGCAATGATCATGAGAACGGTGAGGAATCAGCCCAGAACTACACGGGAGGATCTTGTCAATGATCTCAATGCAGCTGGGACCATAGTCACCAATAAAACAGTTGGTAACACACTACGCCGTGAACGACTGAAATCCTGCAGCACCCGCAAGGTCCCCCTGCTCAAGAAAACACATATACATGCCCGTCTGAAGTTTGCCAATGAACATCTGAATGATTCAGAGGACAACTGGGTGAAAGTGTTGTGGACGGGGCCATGTACCGTCAAATCTTGGGTGATAACCTCCTTCCGTCAGCCAGGGCATTGAAAATGGGTCGTGGATGGATATTCCAGCATGACGATGACCCAAAACACACGGCCAAGGCAACAAAGGAGTGGCTCAAGAAGAAGAAAATTAAGGTCCTGGAGTGACCTAGCCAGTCTCCAGACCTTAATCCCATAGAAAATCTGTGGAGGGAGCTGAAGGTTCGAGTTGCCAAACGTCAGCCTCAAAACCTTAATGACTTGGAGAAGATCTGCAAAGAGGAGTGGGACAAAATCCCTCCTGAGATATGTGCAAACCTGGTGACCAACTACAAGAAACGTCTGACCTCTGTGATTGCCAACAAGGGTTTTGCCACCAAGTACTAACACATGTTTTGCAGAGGGGTCAAAAACTTATTTCCCTCATTAAAATGCATATCAATTCATAACATCTTCTTGGTTCTTTCGGTAAAGTCACGTAGAAGGGAAGCAATAAAATAATAAAAAATAAAACATAATAAAATAATTCTCACGACGAGGCGCCTCGACAGACCTGGTCTTCACCTGAGGACGGCTGCTTGTGTAGTGGCCGAAACGTCGTGAGAATTCTTTTATTATGTTTTATTTTTATTATTTTATTGCTTCCCTTCTATGTGACTTTACCGAAAGAACCAAGAAGATGAATCCTTGCAGTCACGAAAGATTTAAATCGAAATTCAATTTATAACATTTTTGACATGCGTTTTTCTGGATTTTGTTGTTGTTATTCTGTCTCTCACTGTTCAAATAAACCTACCATTACAATTATAGACTGATCATTTCTTTGTCAGTGGGCAAATGTACACAATCAGCAGGGGATCAAATACTTTTTCCCTTCACTGTACATTTACAGACTAGGCGTAGGCTCACCGCTAAACAAGACTGGTTCCATGGTCTCAGCCCGCACCCCGTTTTGCCCGGGATGCCCCCGACAGAACTCATCGCTGTGAAGTGTATTTAAATTCTAATTAGCCCCCCCCCCTCCACCTTGATCTACACAGGGGACAGCATAGGGGGATCATCTTCATCCTCAAAGTGTAACTAAATAAGTCTGCTAAATACCTCCCGTATCATGTGATCCCCCAGGCAAATTCCCGTATCCTTAGTCGCCCCTCCACCCTGCTCCTGCTCAAAGTCTCTCACTATCCGAGAAGCAATCTCGGTTTAAATTCCTTCCGTGTGGCGGGTACCTAACCTCTGGAATATCCGAGAAAAAACGTTTGGGAGCGAGAACGTCAACGTCCTCGTCCAACTTTAAGTCGCGTTGGGACCTCATATTTCCTTTCACGTGTATGTGCAAATTGATCGCTCTACTCTGCGGAATTTCTAAAGGTGTTTTGCTGTTGTTGTGTGTGATGCGTTTTTCTAGCCTTGCATCTTTTGTTCATGCTTTTTTGTCGTTGTTGCTTCTGCGACTGCTGAAACCTGGCTTGTATAGTGTAACCAGGTAACCATCGAAAATAAGCATTTATTGCCCAGTGTGTTTTCGCTGTGAACCGAATAAAACCCAAACCTGTGCAAAGGAATTGAGTGCTCCCCCCCCCCGCTTCATCCCCCGTTCCATTTCCTTCTCTGTGTTAGCCCAGCGCCTGGACCATTCTGGTCTGTGGGCCCAGGTGGAATTTCACCGAGGGTTGTCACCTGTCCCAAGTTTTCCCAGGAACTTACCCGTCTGTTGAGGAGGCAACTGCCATGCCGGGAATATTGGCAGTCTTTCCGGGATATTAAAATGTCTTTTGTTTTTGTCAGTTGAGTAAGGATCATAATAATACTTCAACACTGATTGAGAATGCAGTTCCCTCCTCTTTAGCTATTGTGAGATATGCTTCTGCCCATGACGCGTATTCGGATTTTTTTGTTCCTCGGAGGTGGCAACCCCAGTTGCACCAGTTGCACACTCGACAGCTGACTCCACTAAAAACGTCACGGGAGTGATTTCCTACTCAAATCAGCATTGAGGCACTGGCCATCATCTCCTCTTCATAGCGCCCCAGATCCAGGGGTGGTAATTCCACATTCCTATGGTAGGGGGCGAGTCTCTCCCTCGGACAACCACTGTCTATTTCCCCGTTAAGTGGTCCCAATTATTATCAACCCCGCAAGGATGATGGACTGAGTCACCCCCCCCCCGCCGCCGCAACCAGGATTTGTATTTGAAGTGGCACCCTCTCCGATGGCGAGCCGCTTGCTCTACCGCTGAGCCAATGCCACCCTCTTGTCGTCGCCCGTGCCGGAACGCCGCAGCAGCCCACTCGTCTCATTCGCGGAAGTCAGATGGAATTATTGAAACGGTGAATGCAAGCCTCCTTTCTCAGCGGCTCCTTGATTAGCACGTCCAATCAGATAGTGCTGGAGCACTGATGGAGATAATAGCCGCAGTCAAATGCAAAGGATGGCTGCAACAAATTGTTTTTTTTATATATAAAATAAAAATCGCGCTCTGAAAAATCCCATTACGGTGAAGCCACCCCGCCCTCACGTCAACGTTGCTCTAATGGACCCTGGCAGATAAGAGAGCGATACCCACACGTGAGCTGATGCCATCCTGATTCACTGGCAGTCCATAACCGCTGACGTGACAGTCAGGCACAGGCAGTTAAATACCATCGGGTCACGCGTCGCACAACTCACGTCGGTTTCGGTTCACAATCATCATGAATCATCATCATCATGGTCGTCGTCGTCGTCGGCAGCTATGATTAATCCACTGCACCGGTGCAGCAGAACCCTGCCATTGATTTTCCACGTAGCTCATTGGGCCGCAACCCTAAACCGCACCCACTGCACAAAATTTTAACTAAACAAGAATTTTTTGTTATTTTACCAGGTAATGTCCACTTAGTTATATAGCTATTTTTCAAAAGTGATCTGGCCACAAATGATAACTCAACGAAGTGGCTTTTCACGTGGAAATGTATTGTAGCCAAATACTCTAAACGCACGTTGATTCTCAATGTGGAGGGGAAAACCAGCGAACCCGGAGTAAAATCCACGCGACCAAGGGGAGAGAGACACGCTAACTCCAAATATACAGGCGTCAGGGTCGGGATCGAACCCACGACCTCCTGCATACCAGGCAAAGTAGTTACATCTCGCCACCGTGGCGCACGAACCATGGGAGCAGCAGCAGATGCGGATACTCGATGCACAAAAGAAAATATTTAAAAAAACCTCTCCGACCGTGGACACCGTCCGCGACAGAACCGTGGAACATTTCACGACTCAATGGCCGAGTCACAAACGCGAAGGGGGAAAAGAAGGAGGCGTCATCACAGCGATGACGCAACAATTCAGCTACCCCTGAACGCAATCATCTAGCTCGACCAGCTCAGTGTAACAAAAAAGAATCCCATATAATTGCCGATCTACATCAACATCAGCCGTACGAAGAAGAATAAGAAAAATAATCCACTGATACTCCCCAAGCTGTCGTCACAATGTCACATTTTTTCCCCCCCGAAATCCAACAATTCACCTCGCACCGGGGCACGTACCCTTGGGAGCGTTCCATTCCTCGGCTGCCGCTCCGTCGCTATTCTCGGCCCGGTTCGTCACGTGACGCCTTCTCGCCGTCAGGTGTCCCGCCGTTGAGGTGATGTCGTCACCCCTGATGAGAATGTTCTCCGACCCACGTGTATCCTCTTTCTGCCTCTCAATTGATTTGATCACGTAGGGGTACCCCCCCCCCCTCCATCCAAAGATCTTGATGCTGTGACTGGGATGGCAGTGGTGCACAGGTAGAGTTAACATCAACACTTGTCAAGAACGCCTTAGTCCGAAAAACGATAGACATTAACTAGTGTAGTTGCCCGTCATATAACGGGTTTGTAACAATTAATTGTGATGAAAAAGACAAAAAAAAAATAAGATTGCGTTTAATGTTTAGAATTCATTTGTTCCTCTAAATATCACATTTGGTGCAAATTGACGATTGTCTCCCCGAAAAGTTTTCCGTGAGATGAATTTTGTTGAATCGGCGCTTTGATGTTGGTTGGATTTTTACATCTTTCGCAAGGCAACGTAATAAAGTTGTCCGTGGGGTGGGGGGGGAGACAGGTTCGTTGAGATAAACCGAAAAGATAAGATACAAAAAAACTTGTTTGTTGAGATAAAACGAAAAGATAAGATGCAAAAAACAGGTTCGTTGAGATAAAACGAAAAGATAAGAGAAAAAAAAACAGGTTAGCACTTTGGCTTGAATCAAAAGCGGCGCTGGTATATTTTTGGAAACCACAAATATTATTCTCGTAACAACAAACTAATAATTAGTCACAATTTTAATATAAGCCTTTTATGGAAAAAACATTTCAAATAGCACGAAAATCCACGGAGCCTACCCAGCGTTAACACACAGCATACAGAGCGTTAGGCACAGATCACCAACACTATATCTATTAATAATCGGAGTAGAAAATCCGTTCCTCTGCAACGGATACTCAGAGTCAGCTGTCGTGTTTGTGCCATTCTGACGATGTTCCTCCTGTACTCGGAGCACTACAAGTAATTATTTTCGTTTCACGTACAAGCATAAAACAAATGCTAATATGACATTTATTTTTAGGGTTTTTTGTGTTGTTGTTAGATTTTCTTTGAATTAAGAAAAATTCCTGCAAAAAAAAACCCTTCATGTATTCCTAAAATGTATATGAGCATAAATGCAAAATTTTGAGCAATTTTCAATTATCCGTGGTCATTCTTCTGTATTCGTTACTCAGCTCTTCGGTGTCATCATTATTATTAATTATATTATATAGTAATTCTGAACTTCTTTCGCACCGTACGTAGCCAACCGTGCTAATCGCCGTTAAATTCACCTCAATGTTTATCTGTTACACGGAAAATCCCGTGGAGCCAGTTACCCTGCTAGCTTCGGTGGCAACGGCCCTGCAGCAACCACGAACAACAACAGAGTTACCGTGGGGGTGGAGAGGAGCCCATCACAGCAGCCAGCCAGGAGACTCGAGCCACAGATTATTATTTTTAACGGGAGTATGGAAAAAAAATAGAAAGTTTATTTTCCTTTGAAGGCGGCGGGCGGTGTTCTTGTCAAATGTGTCGCGTTTTTTCTCTGTTTGTTTAATGCGCGGTGCTTTCACGGGAATCAATGCGAGTACGTGGCAGGCGCGCCACAAAATCTTTGTGGCCAAGGTAGAAAACTAAAAAAATATATATAAACATTGAATAAAACACGTTTTCAAAGAAGCAATAACGCAAAGTAATGGTTGTTTTTTTTCTATTATTTTTTAGAAAGAGAAAAAAACAGTAATGCGGTATAACGTCAAAAAGTAGATTGCTAAAAAAAAATGCTGCAAAGAACCGAAAAGCGTGTTGTTGCTTTGGAGCGTGGCATGGTTGAAGCTGTAAGTTCATTTGAGATTAGCAGGGCAATTGTAAATGCGGGCAGCAAACAGACAAACAAGTCAGCACTTATCGGCGGCGAGCAGAGGATAATCCTTACCGCCACGAGCCCAGGGTGGCATTTGTGGCACTTTACGCAGAGGGCACTTGCTGAACAGACGCGGCATCGCTAATAATACAAGGGCGGAGACTAAATAAATGTATTTTATTTTCTTTCTCAGAGCAGGCGAGATCAACCACCCGCAAGACCATCCGGTCGCAGTCTCCTTCCATGAGCATTACGCAAGAGTCGCCTACCGCAAGCCAATACCTTTCGGGGTCTCTGTTGTCGTAGGGGGTTCGCTCGTGAATGACAGCAAGCTATGATCCCGATTTAAAGCTTTCGTGACTGCAGAGATTCATATTCTTGGTTCGTTCGGTACAGTCACGTAGAAGGGAAATAATAAAAGAATAAAAATAGAACAATACAATTCTCACGACGTTTCGATTGCAACACAAGCAATCATCAGGTGTGGTTTTCACACCTGCACTCTAAACGTCGTGAGAATTGTATTGTTTTATTTGTATTGCTTTATTATTTCCCTTCTACGTGACTTTACCGAAATAACCAAGAATAAGATATGATCCCGTTAAGTGGAGGTGCTCCTCATTTCAAGTCCTGAGTCCTGACCACCGTCGTGTTTCTTATTTTGTCTGCTCACCACCCAAATCTGCCCATCATTCATTCCCTTCCCCCCCCCCACACATCACTCGCTCTCTCTCATTCCCTTCCTTCTTCTTGCTTTCCCGCCACTGCCTTTGGCCTACAGCCGATGATCACTGTGATTATGATGATCATAATGTCAACTCGCACAGTATGTACTCACTCTCGGAGAGAGAGAACGACTCATGCTGTGAGCAGGCATCAAAAAGCACGCGAGAACTACGGCCCTCTAGATATGAAGGTGCCACCGGCCAACTGATGAGTGTTTATACTTAGCAGAGGAAACCGGAGCACCCGGCGAAAATCTCACTCAAGCGAAGGGGGCAACGCTCTATCCCATACAGACGGAAGCGGTGGAGTCCACATTTTTTTGCCGTGCCGCCTTCTCCTGACAGAGCCGAGGATTCGGGTCCTCCACGGCGCACACGGGGAAGGGATCCTCACGACGTTCGTGCGACGATCCACCGACCCTGGCTGCCTCCACAGTGCCGGGTTTACCCGCCACGCGCAACAACCAGCTCCGATCAGCACAGTTTGGCTCCGTACGGTGCGAAAGAAATTCAACGTATATACATACATGACCACCACTGCCCATCAATCGGAGGTTGCGGACCACACGTTGTGGTTCTGTATGAATTGTTATTTAAAAAAATGTATTACAAAAAACATGTTCACGTCATCCACCTGGGGCCGAGCAAGCGGGACGCGGCAGTGGCGGCGCGTCCCTCTCCGCACGCGCTCAACGTGGACGGAGAATCGTCGATTTGGCGCCAGCTGCGACTGTCAGCGCGCGTTCGCCAGCAGAAAATGATTCGGAGGGGTGCGGGATGCCGCCGCCGCCGCTGCTGCACGGGGAGCTGTTACCATGCGTTCTATATTTTATCCGCGAGTTCCCCGGTCGTCCATCTGGTTGTGGCAACGCTTGCGAGTCGCGCGCGGCGCGTGCCGTGGACGGGACCGAGTTGGGCTCATTAGCTTCTGACTTTGCTTTAAGAGCGCCCCTAACTGTTTCATCACGCGCTCCCCATTCTCGCTGGCATAGCTGCAATATTTTATTTTAATTATTATTAACACCGCGTGGCGCGCTAATGTTTTCAGACACTCCACGAACATGTTTCTTTTGCTTGCTTTCTTCCCGGCTCAAGCGAACCGTTCATCTCAATCAGCGGTTCTGAGTCAGTAGTGGTAATTCCACTGTCATAGGGCAAGGCCCAGTTGATCCCAAATGATGAGCGCAGCTCACTGCACACGTCAATCCGCTGCTGGATGAGGGCCACTCCACGCCATCTGGGTCGTGGGTGGAAAATTTGGCCGTGCCTCGGCCACGCTGGTAAGTGGGGCGTGGTGAAGTCGGGCAGCATCGCCACGGAAGCATAGAAAGTACGGTACAGCAATGGATTTTGCAACACTGCCTTCTACTGCCCACTCCTTTGGCAACCGGTTGTGTCACTCATCGAAGCACTGTACAGGCCAAACCCTTGCTTAGCGTCGGAGATCTGACGAGAGGTCGCGCACGGTCTGGGCGATTTGATCATGCGTACTGTCAAGGCCGTAGCCATAGAGTCAACATTGGGGGGGGTGGGACCAAATCTTCCAGGGGGTCTGGGGTCCCCCCCCAGGAAAAAAAATCTAAATTTGAAAACGCATTTCCTGCCTAAAATATAAAAAGATTCACGAACACATGGGATGGACTTTTTATTATTTTTTTACAATAATGTCTAATAGTGTATTGTATTCCATTGCTCTGTTTTTTCCTTTTTTACCTTTTTTTGTTTCATTGTATGTAATGAAAAAGATTAGGGATTAATTAAGTACAACCATAACTACAATCATATAAACAGCAATCAATTTTATAACAATATATTGGGGGGGGGGACATGTTTAGCATATTTGAATATTGGGGGGGGGGGTGTGTGTCCCCCCAATATATATGATATATTATAATTATATTATAATTACAACCTTGGGTACTGTCGGTCTTCTGAAAGGTGGCACTTGATTAAATGGTGACGCAGGCAACGATGATACCCTCCAGCTGGCAGAAATGCCTCGTCGCGTTTTAGGAAGAGCGCGGGTGAGTGACGCGGCCCAGCGGCCCAGCGGCCGCGCATTCACTGCTTGTATGCAAGAGGATCCGCGGTTCGAATCCAGCAGTCGCCCTGGATATTACTGCGGGCGTCTTAACCGTAAGATACTCCGTCGCCGTTTGCTTCACTCGCAAGTGGACGTTATGAAAGATCCAGCGACGTCATTCGCGAGAGTGGCCATCGCGTGCCCGGCGTCTCGGTCCTACATTTGGCCAGATTTGCAAAAATGTACGCCGCCTAATATCTCATTTGGAATTGTACACGCGGCAGTGGCAATCACTGCCTCCCCCTCCAGTGAAAAACTTTGGCACCCTACCGAGTAAAGGAGCAATGAGACTCGGCGAGGCTTCCCTGTGTAAACAGCCGTAGCAGTAATGCAAATCATGGAAAATATATTTGTATTTAAACCCGTGACAGAATGACGCCCGTGAGTGATTCGATTTGTATAAGTGTGATGGGAATTGGCGCAGAAATATTCCAACATAGAACACCATGACAAATAACGAGAGATGTATCCTGCCACGAATGAAATAATTCATCCGTGAAGATGAGCAGTCTTACAAGTGCTTGTCATGTTTGTGCGGATAATATTCACGTGTGTGTGTGTATATGCAGCTTATGTAGATGGGAGTGGTCGGGTAGCGGTTAGCGCGCGGCGCTACGAACTTGGCGACCCGAGTTCGATTCCCGCTCACTGCCAACGCCAGTGACGATTATCTGAACCGGTCCTGGGCCTCCCCTAGGTTGACTCGGCCTCAAAAGAGTACCCTGTGCGGTGAGTAAAAACATCGCCACTGGGGAGACAAAGGCGGCCGAGCGTGGTGCTAGCCACCCACCCCCTCGTGTGCCGTTTCGGCCTTCATTGGTGCTCGCTAACAGCACTTGCCCCAAAAGTCTGTTAAAGGCTACACGGGGGATCTTTGTTCTTCGTATGCAGCTTAATAGCCAAAGGCCAAATGCGCTCGATCTTATCGGTTCTCAGAAAGCGTAGCTGGGGTTGAGCCCGGACAAGTGCCTGGATGGGTGACCGTCATGCGCGCCAGGTGTTACAGGCTGCGGGCAGCCACGTCATGGGCGGCAGTGAACAGAGCAGCGGGAAAAAATACAAATCCGTTTGCGCTGAAATTCTATGCCGAAACGAGCTAGCACTGACTGGTTTGTGTGGTCAAATAATCCGCACGGAGGGAGGTGGGTGGGTTCATCCAGCAGTGGATTGGCGCACACACACACACACACGTATGAATGCCCACGTGCCCACGTGCACACACGCGTACTCTGTATGTGTGGTGCACGTCCACATCAACGGGGCACAGTCTTTAAATTATTTGAATGAGCAGATTGCAAAAAAAAACACACCACCACCACTGCTTGTTTGTATTTACATTTGAATTATGCAAAATGTGGCCGCATGCACACTCATTCATTGTCATGAGGCTGCGGGGTTGAATGCCAGCCTGGTGGATTTGCTACTGGCTGTCCTCAGTTTATTTTTTCTCACACAATATTTATTTAATATTATTATCAAGCTCTGAGCGCACGAGAGAGAACACTCCAGCGGCAGCAGCAGCGCTCCCAGGTCTCTCAACTCACTCGGGGTCCAATCTCCCGTATTGATCAGCGCCGGGCCGCATTCTTACTCCTCGAGATCTTTAAAGACTTCCCTTTGGTAATTACGAGACCAATTTGCGCCGGATTGCCTCGCGAGACTGGGGCCACCTGCAAAGCAGCGGCTCGAGCGGCGATGCGACTCCGACGGCTGGGTCCAGCCCGTGGTGGGAAGTGGCAGCAGCAACAGCAGCAGCGCCCTATTAGTGAGTTGTATAACCCCCCCCCCACCACCCCTCTTAACGCCACACTGTGGTTATGGCGACGCTGTGGGTGCGGGGCGTAGGGGGTAGTCTCCGTTCGTTGCAATAGGATTGCTCTGTCTTTCCGGAGCGGCTGAGCTGGCAGCGCTGGGGGACCTAGGTTCGAATCCACGTTTCAGCCGCCTCTGGTCAAACCGGGTCCTGCAAGCGTGGCGAGCTGATGGTGCCAGCCCGGTTACTTTTGACCGCACATAACCCCCCCAACTATCACCCCCCCCCCCCCTCCGTAATAAAATAAAATATTGGCTACATTCTAACTCTGAGAATTAAAATATCGGTTGTGATTGCCACGCGGCGAACTCGCTCTGATATCCCGAGCGGGTGGAGGAAGTGTTCTGCCCTCCGCTGTGTGCGCGCGCGCGTGTGGGTCAGTGTCACTCCGAGAAGGAGTCTCAGATGTAGCTCCGTGACATCCACTTCCGGGGGCCGTTTTCCCAACACGAAAAAGGGGTTCCGTGGCACCGCCCCGCCAGATCCGAAATGCCGAGCCGCGTCTCGAGACGCCGACAGGGCAATCGGGATGGACTCTGGAGGGAAACATCAAACACCGCTCGCCGCCTGCAGCGAGCGCGGCGCTGCTGGAGCCGCCGTCCTACCCCTGGGTCGACTGCCCGTGGCGACAAGTTTGCTCGTCTTGACGTTGAAAATAATCGATAAATAATAAATGGTCTTGGGCTTTACAATGCGTTCACGGGCCCCGTGCCTCGAAAACAATTCATTTTAGAGTGGCCTTAACTCTCCGCCTTTCCGTGTGTAAGTAGCGCGCGATGGGCATGTGAACTTGGTGATGAAGTGACATTGATCTTTGCTGGGAGGGATGTTCAGAGTCGCTCCGGGTTGGACAGCACGGAGCGCTCGCTGCTCACGACGAACCCCAAGAGCCAGAGAGTGCAGGTTCACCGCGATCACGTGACTGCCGCTGTCGGTCAGCAAAGCCGATAGGGCCCATGGACAAACCCATTCTCGTCAGAGGACACGTGGGGGAGACACGCGTGAAACGGTCTCTGGGGTGACGCGGTGGAGAGATGTTAACTCCCTCTCTTGATATGCAGGAGGTCGTGGATTCGATCCCAACCCTGACGCCTGCTGCTGTATATTTTGAGTGTGCATGTTCTCTCTCTCCCCGTGGTCGCGTGGATTTTTCTGCGGGTCCTCCGATTTTTCCCTCCACATTTAGAAACATGCGTTTGGAATATTCGGCTGCTATAATTCCCACACGATGATAAGGCACTTCGTTGGCCTATCATTTGTGGCCCGGTCGCTTCCGAAAAAGAGCTACATAGCTCAGTGGGCCTTACCTGGAAAAAAAAACAATCGTTAAAAAAAAAAAACAGGTGGCTCGGTGGTAGAGCGGCGAGCGGCCCGTGAACATGAGACGTTGTGAGTTCAAATAGTTCAATTCCCGGTTGGGCGTTGACTCAGCCCATCATCACTTCAGGATCGATAAAATAGACACTGCTTTGTGGGAAAGTAAACGAAGGTTGTCATATGGATAGACTGAATCGTCATGGCGAATCGTAGGGCCAATGAAGAGCACCCCTTAGACATCCAGGCCTAAGTGATTTAGCCACGTGATTTCTTTGTCTGAGAGTTGGTGAATTGCCGATAAAAAACCCACTAATACACTCAAAGATCCACCAACATGCTCAACCACAGACTCACCCACCCACTCACCCCTCACACGTATACTGTATTTGGGGCAGTGTGAAGTCCTGTGGTCCGTGGTTTGTCATTACAATAACGAAAGTTGAACTGCGGGAATTGATTGAATAACTTAAGAGAGGTGGCTGCAAAGACGAGAGAGTCATCGACAGAGGAGTAGGGGAAGGTCTCGAGTCTCAACAAAACAGGGGCAGGTAGTCAACCGCACAGATGGCTGGGGAAGAGAGCTCCAGACCATGGGAGCAGCAGAGGAAAATGAGTGACCTCTCACTTAATGAATGTTGACTGGGAGCTTGAACAGAAAGCCTTGGTTGCTGGGGCGGAGAGTGCGAGGAGATTAGTGTGAGATGAGAGGGGAGAGGTAGGGGAGTGTGTGGATGGGAGTGGAGTGAGATGAGAGGGGAGAGGTAGGAGAGTGTGTGGATGGGAGTGGAGTGAGATGACATGAGAGAGGTAGGATATTGTGTGGATGGGAGTGGAGTGAGATGACATGAAAGAAGTAGGAGAGTGTGTGGATGGGAGTGGAGTGAGATGAGAGGGGAGAGGTAGGATAGTGTGTGAATGGGAGTAGAGTGAGATGAGAAGGGAGAGGTAGGAGTGTGTGGATGGGAGTGGAGTGAGATGAGAGGGGAGAGGTAGGAGAGTGTGTGGATGGGAGTGGAGTGAGATGAGAGGGGAGAGGTAGGAGAGTGTGTGGATGGGAGTGGAGTGAGATGAGAGGGGAGAGGTAGGAGAGTGTGTGAATGGGAGTGGAGTGAGATGAGAGGGGAGAGGTAGGAGAGTATGTGAATGGGAGTAGAGTGAGATGAGAGGGGAGAGGTAGGAGAGTGTGTGGAGGCGCTTGACGACAATGAGTGCGATCTAGGATGGGATTGGGAGCCAGTGGAGGAAGTGCAGCGTGGGTGTGACGTGGTCACATTCACGGGAGCACGGCCAGCTCTCTCTCTCTCCTCTCTGTAAAGAAGGGCCATTGCTCGAAACGTCGCCTAGTATATACTTTTAAGGCCAAGTGCAGTGTCACTGACGAACGTGTTGAGGTTTTTTATTTCTTTTTTGCCGTCGTCAATTCACGAGAGCGATTCCCGCAGATCCACACGCCAGGAACGGTGAGCTCCTCCGTCCAAATTAAGTATGAACGAGATGCCTTGTGTGGGGCATTCTCACGGTGCATCATGGCACAGATTGCTCCCATTTTGTGAGTCGCGAGCCACGGGCCTGGACAACAGCAAGAATGCCTCCCCCCGCGGCCCCCAACTGTTTGCGTCGTCCGGTGAGTTTCTGTAATTGGGTTCTGGTGCCCAATTTGTTGGAAACACAAATGAAACGCAATTCTCTTTCCTCCCCACCTCCCACCACTACCACCACCACCACCACCACCACCAAAAATACACCTCTCTAATTGTTCTACAGCTCATTAGGCTTTTGTTTGTTTTTTGCTGATTACGCCAATGGCAGTCGCGGCACATGGAAGGTGCATCGCCAGGGTGCCTCGTGCGTTGTTTAAATCAAAACGGTAGCGCTGCGTCTGCACTCCGTTGTTGTTGAGAAGGCCTTTTTGTTTTGTTTTCTTATTTACATCGTGGGACACCGCGGGGAGCGGATCAGAGTCGAAGATGTAACGTGTGGAGAAAGCTCCCCGAGACGGGGAAAGAGAGCCACGGCTCGAGGATGAGCAGACGAAAGAAAGGAGGATCGCCAGGCAGAAAGAGGAGGAGGAGGAGCGAACCAGATGAGAAGGGACGATCAAAGGGACAGGAGAAAAAGGATGAAGCAGAAGCGAGCTGCACGGAGGAGCGGCGTCTGTTTTCAGAGGGGGCGGCGGGAGGAAAGGGGAGGGGCTCAGAGTGGGCGTGGCCACACGGGTGGGGGTGGCCAGGCTTGAGTCGTAGGAGGCTCGTTGAGCTGCATGGGCATGATATCATCTCGCGTTTTTGGTCAGGTGGCACGTTCACTCCCCGCTCGCCGGTGGAGATCATCCCTTTGCGATCTCGCGTATACTCAGGAGAGCCTCAATGAGTCTCTTTTTCAGGAGGGTCCCACCAAGCTTTCGGCAGTGAAGATCAATGCCGCTGCTGTGAGGAATTTCGATTCGGTATTTTGCAGGTAGTTTATTCAGCATTGGGATGTTTTGGCTATTGCCAGTTACAGCGGAAACCAGATACAATGGGGCACCGCGGTGGCGAGATGTTAACTATCTCTCTTTCGCCTGGTATGCAGGAGGTCGTGGGTTCGACCCTGCCCCCTGACGCCTGTATATTTGGAGTTTGGTTGTTCTCCCCCTTGGTCGCGTGGATTTTTCTCCGGGTCCTCCGGTTTTCCCCTCCACGCTTCGAGTTAACGTGCGTTTAGAGTACTTGGCTGTTACTCTATATTTGCAAGTGAAAAGCCACGTCGTTGAGTTATCATCTGTGGCCAGGTCGCTTCTGAAAAAGGGATATAAAGCACAGTGGACCGTAACCTGGTAAAATACCAAAACACGATTTAGTTTTATTTTAGTTTTTAGCTATGGAACAAAACTGGAAAAGCCAGAAAGGAGCCTGAGTCAGGAACCGAACCCCAGGCCCCTTCTCGCTGTGCGGCGTGAGCGTGACCACCGCACCACCGCCGCCGCACAACCCCCATCACCACTGCCGCCGCACCATCGCCACCACCACCCTGGCCCTCTTTGTTGACCGAACCGCTCCATGCAGACTCGCGCGGCTAACCAGCACAGTGTCTGCTCATAATCCCCTCGAATGCATCTCCTGCTCGCGCACATGTATTCTTTGCTAAATGCCCATCATCGCTGTGCTCCGTCCTCTCAGCTCCTTCAGAGTAAACCGCTCCTCGGCCGAATCCCATTACCGGTTTCACCACGTGGGCGTCAGCCTCTTTGCGCGCCGATCTTCCGCCAGGAGAGCTGGCAAGACGCGCAACAAAAAATCCACTGCTGGAAGAATGCCACTCCAAGCCGCCGCCACCACCACCTCCTCCAACCGCTTCCGCGATTCGACGAGCCACCGGCACCTTCCAATTCATCGCTCCATCTCTTCGGTGGATGAAAACCTACAAAATGTGTTGCATTTTTACGCACTGCTCGCAAGTATCAGAAGTCTAAGTGATTTCCTAATTAGAGGCATTGCTGCTCAAATTCAGTCCGCCCGCTCTCGTCACTCTGCTGCCCGGAGTTCGCGACGTTCTGTCGCCTGTGCACGCGAGGAGGGAGTTCAGTAGCGCGGACGCTGAAGGCAGAGAACCACACGCACATTCGCACCTTTTTTTTTCTTCTGTGCGTCCTGTATAATGTGGGGTGAAATGTTGCATGGGGCATTGCATGGGACGTTCTGTGGAGTGTTGCATGGGACGTTCTGTGGAGTGTTGCATGCGACGTTCTGTGGAGTGTTGCATGGGACGTTCTGTGGAGTGTTGCATGGGACGTTCTGTGTGATGTTGCATGGGACGTTCTGTGGAGTGTTGCATGGGACGTTCTGTGGAGTGTTGCATGGGACGTTCTGTGTGATGTTGCATGGGACGTTCTGTGGGATGTTGCATGGGACGTTCTGTGGGATGTTGCATGGGACGTTCTGTGGGATGTTGCATGGGACGTTCTGTGGGATGTTGCATGGGACGTTCTGTGGGATGTTGCATGGGACGTTCTGTGTGATGTTGCATGGGACGTTCTGTGGGATGTTGCATGGGACGTTCTGTGTGATGTTGCATGGGACGTTCTGTGGGATGTTGCATGGGACGTTCTGTGGGATGTTGCATGGGACGTTCTGTGTGATGTTGCATGGGACGTTCTGTGGGATGTTGCATGGGACGTTCTGTGTGATGTTGCATGGGACGTTCTGTGGGATGTTGCATGGGACTTCTGTGGGATGTTGCATGGGACGTTCTGTGTGATGTTGCATGGGACGTTCTGTGGGATGTTGCATGGGACGTTCTGTGGGATGTTGCATGGGACGTTCTGTGGGATGTTGCATGGGACGTTATGTGTGATGTTGCATGGGACGTTCTGTGGAGTGTTGCATGGGACGTTCTGTGTGATGTTGCATGGGACGTTCTGTGTGATGTTGCATGGGACGTTCTGTGTGATGTTGCATGGGACGTTCTGTGTGATGTTGCATGAGACGTTTTGTGTGATGTTGCATGGGACGTTCTGTGTGATGTTGCATGGGACGCTATTTGGGGTTTAACATGGGATAAAATAAATATTTAAACCCAGCAATATGCCACTTCAAACCAACCAGCGGCAATTTGCGACGGTCCTCATAAATCCGGTGTCGTTCCAATCACTCGATTTGGGCTGCCACAGAATCAGCGTCTTGTACGAACATTCGCTGCTTGCTTTAGTTTCTGAGCAGTGTCTAAAAGGCAACACACTCGCCAATAACACTGTTGTGTGTGTATGACCTTGACACGAAAATGGTACAATATAAAAGTTTTAAACAATAATATAATAACAGGCGACGTTTCTAGCAACGGCCGTTGTACATATGTAATGAGGACTTGACACACTTCTCTTGAGATGGCACTTTATTGAAGACACGTTCCACTTGACATCAGGCGGAGACCCCCACTGCAACAGCCCCGAGTCTCCCGCTTATATACCGACCGAGGCCACGCCCCCTTCTCGATAATTCTCACCGACTCTGGACGCTCGCTCCACCGGCAGACTCCACCGTTCTCCTCCGTCACCTGACCACGCTCCCTTCTCGATCATTCCCGTAGCCACCAGTCCCTTCGCACTCACAGCTGACTCCCCTGTCATTACCTCCCGTGGCCACCAGTCCATTCGTACTGCAGGCTGACTCTCCCGTCATTACCTTCCGTGGCCACTAGTCCATTCGCACTGCAGGTTGACTCCCCTGTCATTACCTCCCGTGGCCACTAGTCCACTCACACCGCATGTAGACTCTGTCATTACATCTATATACTTTAGAGGCAATATGGCCTTTCTTCATAGCTACGTTTTACGTAACATTTTACGTATGCTATCGAGAAGTGCCTTTTTCACAGACAGGTCACCTTTTATAAACTTTGTTTCGCCCCCCCCCTTCTGAACACCACACGCGCGGTGTTCTGCTATTGACGAGTGTGTGGCGTTGTTGATTTGTCGTTCACTGAAATCGTGCACCGAGGCTCCAACAACAGCAGCATCACCAACATGATTTTTAAAAAATATATGTGTATATTTGAAGTGCATGAAATGGTTCATTTTTCAGCCAGTCCACCGCGAGGCAATTATATATCCGCGCTGGGTGCGTGCGGAGGTATCGAGGAGGACAGTTTTGTTGTGGGAGGAAAGGATTTGTTATTTATTTGTTTATTTATTATCGGCAGCTACGAAGCCACGGCGACACTGCTCGACGAAGCGTGGCCAAACATTCATTACATGGCGGGCGGGCTCCTGATAGAACAAAAATATATATTCAGACAAAAAAATACGAAGGAATTCCTGCTGTAACGAACGTTTTAAGTCAAAAATATATATTCAAACAAAAATAAATAAATAACATTTCTATTCAAACAAAGAAAATAGAAAAAAAGATTCAAACAAAAAATATATGTATTCTATGGTTCTTTCGGTTAAGTCACGCAGATAGAAAAAATTTAAACAATAAAATATTTTATTTTTTCTATCTACGTGGCTTTACCGAAAGAACCATAGAATATGAATTCCTGCAGTCACGAAAGTTTTAAGTAAATAAAACAAATGTTCCAACAAAAAGTATTAAAAATATATATTCAAGCAAAACAAATTAAACCAAAAAAAACAAAAAAATATATTCAAACCAAAAAATACATTCAAACAAAAAGTATATTAAAAAAAAAGTTCAAATTAAAAAAATTATATAAAAAAATATATTCAAACAAATAAATTAATATTCTAACAAAAAAAATGATCCCACATTGTGGCGGCCTTTAGGGACCGACTGAATTTGTGCGCTTGCGCTCACAGGAAGCAACATTCCGTGAAGTACAACAGAGCAGCAATTCTCTTCTTGCGCCTCCACGCCGACTATGTAAGACGCGGCACGGTGTGAAGTGGAGGAGGCTTCCTTATCGTGGCCCGCGAGTGGGTGCCTGTGCGTGTGTGTGTCGAGTGGGTGCCTGTGCCTGTGTATGCGTGTGTCGAGTGGGGAGCGGTGGTGTAGCGGTTAGCGCGCTGCGCTACGAACCTGGCGACCCGAGTTCGATTCCCGCTCACGGGAATCGAACTCGGTGACGATTATCTGAACCGGTCCTGGGCCTCCCCTAGGTCGACTCAGCCTCAAATTAGTACCTGGTGCGATGTGTGAGCATCGCCACGAGGGAGACAAAGGCGGCCGGGCGTGGTGTTGGCCACCCAACCCCTCCGTGTGCCATTCCGGCCTTCACAGGTGCTCGCGAACAGCACTTGCCCCCAACAGTCTGTTAAGGCTATACAGGGCGTCTTTGTCTTTTTGTCGAGTGGGTGCCTGTGCGTGCGTGTGTGCGTGTCGAGTGGGGGCCTGTGCGTGTGTGTGTCGGGTGCCTGTGCGTGTGTCGAGTGGGTGCCTGTGCGTGCGTGCGTGTGTCGAGTGGGGGCCTGTGCGTGTGTGTCGGGTGCCTGTGCGTGTGTCAAGTGGGTGCCTGTGTGTGCGTGTGTTGAGTGGGTGCTTGTGTGTATGTCTTTGTACAGTGGTGCAGGGGAGCAGTGGCGCAGTAGACTGCGGACTGTGCTACGAACCCCACGTCCCGAGTCCGATTCCACCTCACGGGAATCGATGTCGGTGACGATTATCTGAACCGGTCCTGGGTTTCCCCAAGGTCGACTCAACCTTAAATTAGTTCCTGGCGCGATGTCTATACATAGTCACTGGGGAGACAAAGGCGGCTGGGCATGGTGCTGGCCACACACCCCCTCGTGTGCCGAGCGGGCCTTCATAGGTGCTGCTCCACGCAAACAGCACTTGCCCCAACGATCTGTTAAGGCTTCACGGGTGATCTTTGTCGTTGTGTGCGCGTGCGTGTGTGTCGCTGTTTACAGGCTCTCAGCAGGTAAGATTAGTCACCACAAGAGTTGGTGGGAACCGAGATTGTTCTTTGCAGAGGTAGTTTATAATAATACAAAAAAACGAGCACAAATTAATCATGTTTCTCAGCGAACCAAAAACGAATATAATATTTTTTCAATCTTATTTCTGAAATTCAGAAAAGAAAAACAGTTTATCTGCACAAAGTTTTGAGCCCAACGTATTATAACAAGCGTCATAGCGCCGATAAGGCCTGCGTGATTTCTCAAGTCAGCATCTTCAACAACGCATTTTTTACTTCTTCAAGTTTTCCAATTTCTCCTAGAAAATAACTTTTCTTTCAGCCTCCTGCAGCTCGCGATCATCACCACCATCCACACTATCATCACCCAAATCAGCACCATCTACATCGCCGTCCTCACCATCATCTTCACCACCCTCGCCATCATCACCATCACCCTCATCATCCACATCATCACCAAAATAATCATCAGCAGCATCACCATCAACATTATCTTCACTATCATCGACGCTCATCATCATCCCCAACGTCATCCTCACATCATTATTTTTGTTCGATTAGGGAAACATGCGGAGACGTCACTGGCAGAGCGGGTCTGCAGGCGAGGCAGGAAGGGCGAGTTGGCACTGCTGACAGCGGTGGCCCGCACAGCTCTGGACTCGAGCGCTGGGAGCGCTTCGCCACGCAGATTAACGCAGCGGCGGGGCTCCCAGATGTCCGCGGGGCGAGCCTGGTAGACCATCGCGTGCCGTGCGCTCCACGTGCGCGGCGCCCTTCGCACAACCCCATGCAGTGGCACGCCAGGCGTCTCTCCCGCGGAGCGCTCTCGCTCGACTCTCTTGGCTGTCGGGAGAAGCCGGACGTTTCCACTCGGGGGGCAAGATCGTGATGGGGGTCGGGAAGTCGTCAGTCAAAGACGCTCGCACGCGCGGTGCGCTGGTCCCAGGCGAACGCCCAGCGGCGGTGTCAGCCGACGCCGTGCGCAGGTGGAGAGCTGCAGCCTCTTCGCAAATCGCCACCTCCCCACGCGGCCTCCTCGGGCGCTGTTCACCGCCGCCTCCGCCGAAATCGCGGCCCGCCGCCCTGACCCTTGCGGCTCGGCTCGGGCAGTCCGAGCCGAGCCTGTTGCTCTGTCGCGACGGAGTTGCCGCGGCCCTCGTTTGTGACCAGCGCAGCGCACGATGGGAGATTTGTGTGTGTCCCCCTACACCAGGGGTCGGCAACCAAAATAACAAGAAGAGCCATTTCTTTCCAATTCGGTACAAAATTCAGTATTTCAAGAGCCGCAATGCATCTGAGTACATACGTACATATCGTCAAGAAGCAGTCCGTAAAGAGCCGCATGCGGCTCCGGAGCCGTAGGTTGCCGACCCCTGCCCTACACTCTCCATACCCGCCTCTACCCCCCCCCCCCTCTTCGCACGCTTTGAACGAGGGCTCGCGAATTTAATTCGGTTCCGTTTGGTCTCCAACGTCAACGATTTGAGAGCGTCTCGACGCTCGATCTCCCGATTTCCTGCTTCCATCAGGGTCTCTCTACCTGCAACAGACAAACATTGCACTCACCCTGGCTGCCCTCTTAAGGAAGAGTCTTAGCCCCCCCCCCCCCGCCACAGGAACGAGGAAGTTTTCCACCACTGGCTCTGGGCTGTGAGCGGGAGATGGGCACCAGTGTACACGTGCGGTGAGCTTCCTTCGCACCGTGCATAGCCAACCGCGCTGATCGGAGGTGCAAATGCCGCGATGCTTATTGTTTTAATCAGGACAGCACTCAAACTGCTTGGCTTGGTTGGAGTCTGCCGAGCGGTATGCAACGCCAATGGTCTTTGGTACGCTCTTTCAGGTCGGGCTCGCAAGTCTGCGTGCCACGCTCTAACATTTCACCTTTAAAAAACCCCCACAAAACTCCCACTCTGCGATTGCTTGAGCATCGCGCGCGCGACGGAGCGAATGTGCCCCCCGAAACAACAACGGGGATGAACGGAAACCTCGGACGAGAGGCCGCCGTACATACGCCGCGGCGCTCGGAGCGGAGAGCTGAGAGCTGCTCCCCGCTGCGCCAATCCCACTGCCTTCGAGCGTGGGGTTGGCGCGGAGTGGGGGGGGGGGGTGCGGAGTGGAGAGGGGGGTGCGGAGTGAAAGGGGGGGGGGGCGGAGTGGAGGGGGGGCCGAATCCTCGCCAACAAAAAACGCGACGATCGCCCGACTCGGTAATGCGCAGCCATTTGATAAACAAGCGCGGCGGTGATTTTCTGAAATGTCACGGCGACACTTCGATATTGCAGAGCACTCTTATTCTCATCGAGCCGACTGGACACGAATAACGAAAGCTCAACACACTCATCAATAACGCTGCGGCCCCTGAAAAGAAGATATTTATATACAGGATATATAGGCGACGTTTCAGGCAATGGCCCTTCTTCATAATTCGTGAATGGGATTTGATTTTTTATTTTGATTAAGCATTGATGCTTTGTTTACAGATTGGTTAAGATGCACTCCAACGTATTTGATGGGAAATAAAATCTTCGATTTAGAAAGAAAGAAACACCGTCCACCGCGGAGAGTGAGCGGTGAAATCATCTCACGCGCAGGTGCTGCGGGTGGATTGTTGCATCTCGGGTTCACGAGAGGTGGTGGCGGTGTCTCGGGGAGGCCTTCATCCAGCAGTGGATTGATCATGGCTGACGACGACGATGGCCCATGATGAACGGCGGCCGGCGGCAGAGAAGGAGAGACGAGGCGTGTTGGCCGGGCGCGCGTCTCCATTTATTTGGCGGCGCGCTCGCGATGCGACATGAAGTGTCTTTGCCAGGTCGCTGCGAGCGGACGCCAACACAGTTGAAGGAGCTCTCTCATCATTGACCCTTCGCACAGCGGCAGAACGCTCCCCTCTCCAGCACGCGCACGCCGGTGGCGCGTGCTGGATGGCACGGGGGCACCTTGGAATTCAACGCTGCCCCCCCCACCAACCCCATCTCCCTCGCCTGGTACACAGGAGGACGTGGGTTCGATCCCGGGCCCAGACGCTGCCTGCTGCTGGGTATTTGTAGTTGACGCGTTCTCTCTCTCTCTCTTTCTCTCTTTCTCTCTCTCTCTTTCTCTCTTTCTCTCTCTCTCTCTCGTCCTGTGGTGTCGTGGATTTCTTCCTCGCGGGTCGTCCGGTTCTTTTCTCCCTCCACATTTAGAAACAAAACGAGCGTTTTGGATGATGACCTGCCGCTATAAATCCCCACGTGTGATGACAGCGACGCTCGATGATGATCTCAGCCGCTCGTGTGTGGCCACCACTCGTAGCGCCCGAGCACACCGCTTGGTGATCTCCGGCGCAGTCGCACCGCCTGCACACTCCGCTCGTGGTTTCTCACGGAGGTGGAGCTCTCACAGAGGTGGAGCTCGGCGTTGGCCACACGCGAAGCGCCACTTTCTGGCTCTCAAAAACAATGTGAGCGCTATACTCTTAGGTTTTTCGGTCGCGTAGGTAAAAAAATTAAATAATAAAAATATAATTGAAATAATATAAATAAAATAATAAATCACGACGTGAGCGCTCCTTGCGAGACGAATCGCCACGTGCTGCAAGCATTCGTAGCAGCTGCACCGTGCGTTTATGTATTCACATTGTTATTATTCTTTTTGTGATTCATTTCGGAGTCACTCCATCGGGAGGGAGTTCGTGCGTCAGGGATTACAGCACGCGGTGTCAAATCTATAGTGCGACGTGAGGAATTATTGTCGCATTGATCATGATCATATTGATCATTGTTATTAGTGTCATATTGATCATTCTTGTCGTATTGATGATTATTGTTGCAATATTGATCAGTATTGCCATATTGATCATTGTTATTGTCGTATTGATAATAAATGTTGTCATATTGATCATTATTGTCACATCGCAATTTATTGTCAAATTGATAATGGTCATTATTATTGTCATATTGATCATCATTATTGATCAGCATTATCTTGGTAGCATTCGCTACGGTTTGTTGCGGGAGATGGCACGGCGCCCCCCCACCCCCCACGTTGCTCTGAAGCAAAGGAACAAAGCCACTGCCAACTTCTGCCAGAGTGGACAACATGATGGCACGCGCACACACACACACACACGCGCGCACACACACACACACGCGCGCACACAAAGATAAAGATCCCCTGTATAGCCTGAACAGACTGTAGGGGCAAGTGCTGTTAGCGAGCATCTATGAAGGTCAGCACAGCACACGAAGGGGTGGGTAGCCAACACCACGCCCGGCCGCCTTTGTCTCCCCAGTGGCGATGTTTACACATCGCACCAGGTACAGTACTCATTTGAGGCTGAGTCGACTTAGGGGAGGCCCAGCACCAGTTCAGATAATCGTCACTGGGTGTTGGTGACCGTGAGCGGGAATCGAACCCGGGTCGCCAGGTTCGTAGCGCAGCGCGCTAACCGCTACACTACCGCTCCCCACACGCAGACGCACACACTGACACACGCACACACAACAACCGCCATTCGCCACTAAGTGGCGGTGACGTCACCACGACGCTTGTGCCAGGCCATGTGCGCACGCACGAACTACCGTCTCAGCCTCCCACTACGCAGTGGCCGGGCCCTTAGCCCAGGCGACGTGCTCGCAGCTCCCCGTGTGCGCTTTCCGTGGTTCGTGCCGCGCGTTGTTCATCACGATGTCCGACGCATCGCCTCCCCCACCCCGTGCCGGCGGAGGCTTCTTCAGGAACTGAGCAAGTAGGGCTTTTGCTGACCGATGTATTGATTCGTACCCGAGTGCTGCTGCAGCGGTAATACACTGATAAACTGGCCTACGTTTGTTCATCACGTGACAGTTTTAAGTGTCCGGTGGAGGAGGATGCGTGGCACGTATTAAAAAAAATTTAGGCGACGATCTCATCCTAAAATAAAAAGTCTATTTTGATTCGGGAAATGAATTTAAGGTAAGCGACTCGATTGAATTCCTGAAGAATGCCATACACGCAGAGAGGAGAACCCCAAGCAAATGCATTGCGCTGAGCGGTGATTAACTACCACCACCATTATCATCACTATAATTAGGCAACTGGCAACAACAACGACTTCTAATATCCCCGGGAAGACCGACAGATTTCCGCGGAACGATCCCTGGGAAAACCTGGACAGGTGGCAACCGCAGTCGTTCGGCGCGGCGTCCCGACGTTTCGGCCGCACGAGCTGGGGAGGACTCCTTCGCAGGAGCTTCTCCGGGAACTCGACCAGCTCCCGTAGCAGCTGCCGGCACGCGAAGCGAGACGTCGCGCCGGACCAACGACACGGTGACGGGCGCAACCCGATGGCGCACCGGAGGCTCCGCGGGGCGGTAGTGGCGGCGGTAGCGCAAACGCGCAGCCCCGCGGCTCCCGCATGCTTCCGCTCGCTCTGAGAAGTGAGCTGCCCTCCCCCCGAGTGGCGACTTGCCGATTATTACGAACATGCACGGTCAATTAATACTCAACAGAAAGAGTAATCGCTTAGCCCATTGTGCTGCGGCGCACACTTGCTCGCTGATTGCCGCAAGCTTGGGAAAATTAGCCGCCCGAAAGCTGCAGCCGAGTGGGCAGCGGCAATGCACCGAGCCTGGGCCGCCTTTGACCATCGCCGCCGTCTCCCCTCCCTGCAATAGCAATCCGTGACTTTAAGGCGCGCGGAGGAGCCATAACGGAACACTGGGCGTCTGGCTTTTCTCGAGAAACACGAAGACAATGAGAATGAAGAATTAACAATAACGTCCCGCTGGGGGAAACACGTAAGGCGCGTGTTGTATCGTTGTACACGGCTGGTCGAATGTACGAATTCACAGCATGCGATCAGATCACCGGGAATGAGCCGGATCGTGTCTGGTGAGATCATGAAAGCGAAGCAGGCAGTTTGGGCCTGGATAGCGCTTCAATTGGGCGACCAAGAATGTCACCTTCTGGCTTCTGTCTCTGCACGTTCAATATTTGTAATGACATATTTTATATACAGGGTGGTTCCCGAGAGAGAGAGGACGACTCAGAGAGAGAGGGCGACTCCGAGAGAGAGAGAGGACGACTCAGAGAGAGAGAGAGAGGGCGACTCCGAGAGAGAGAGAGGACGACTAAGAGAGAGGACGACTCAGAGAGAGAAAGAGAGAGGACGACTCAGAGAGAGAGGACGAATCAGAGAGAGAAAGAGAGAGGACGACTCAGAGAGAGAGGACGACTCAGAGAGAGAAAGAGAGAGGACGACTCAGAGAGAGAGAGAGAGCGATGAGCGAACCCTGTGTGCCGGTGGCGGCGCAGCGTCGCGGGTTGACACGATTGTCATTATTTACCGCAACGTCGCTGCACTTAAACCAAATCCGTCATCGCCGAACCAATTTTGATCGCCGTGGCCGAGCGACGATAACAATAGCCACGGGGCCGCCACGGCCCCCGCTGGACCAGGGCCCTGTCCCTCGCGGCTCGCGTACTTCTACGAGTTGGTTTGCTTCGCCCAAGTGAAACTGGCCGGCCGGCCTGCCCGTGTCCCCCCGCGCCACGCCTGCGAAAGGCCGCGGGCGGCTGACTCTGCTGACGGCGCGGCCCAGGTGCTGTGAGGGGCCCCGGGGTCCCCTGGCCTCCGGCGCAACGACGACTTGAGGCGTCGTCTCAAAATACCGACGACCACGACGACCACGACGCGCCGAGTTTGGGTGTCGGGAAGCAGCCGCCGGACCCCAGCGGCATCGGCGGCGTTTTGCTCCGCGCAGTCGATGAAATCAAAACGCACAGAGAGAGAGATAATCGCTCGCGTCGGAGGTGAAGAAAGTCAAAGTCGGTGCCCGCTCAATTGAGCATCGAGGCGTTGGTGCGCATCTGTCTTGCAAGTCCTGCGGGGGCCGGTGTTGGAAATTACACATTCCTGTGGTGGGGGCGAGTCTATCCATAGGACAACCACTGTGGCTTCCACCCCCCCCCGCCAAGCGGGACACGTTTTAGCGACTCCCGGGAGGGAGGGGATAATGGGCTGAGTCACCCCCTACCTCACACCCCACCACCCCACCGCCCAACCCCAACCACCCACACCCCCCTCCCATCCACCCCCCCCCACGCACCCCACCCCCAACCTCCCCCACCCACACCACCCCACCTCCCCCCATCCACCGCCCCACCTACCGCTCCCCACCCCCCCCACCCCACCACGCACCCACCACCCCACCGCCCACCCCCCAACCAGGATTCGAACTCCCGACCTTCCGATTGGGAGCCGTTTCGCTGCACCGCTCAAACCACCCGGGCCGGATACTGCAGCAAGAGTTCCTCTTCCGTTTATTGAAGGTTACATTTTAGTTAAAGTCTCCCCACTGCCGTCCGCGCCACCGTCTCAGCTCTCCGCTGACCATTGCCGCGCGTAACAAATCTTGAAGTGATCGATTGATCGTGTCCCTTCATTAGCCAGGAGATTAAGTACAGGTGATACATCAAGTAATTCTGAATCATCATCATCATAAGCCATGGTCAGTCGACTGCTGGCTGGCGGCCTTCCCAAGCTACCGCAGCCGCCACTCCTCACGACCCCACGGTGCAACGCTCCACCTGTCACCTGCTTTACACGAGCAGCTGATTCCACCATCGCTCCATCTCTTGGTGTGGACGTACTCTCAGACGCACTCCGATTCCTTGGCTAACATCGCCCCTTCTAAACTAGAAACTATTAAATGTATTAACTAACCGATTTTTATTTCACCAGGGTAAGGCCCCACTGAGCTATGTAGCTCTTGTTCCACGTGCAACCTGGTCGCAAATTATAGCTCAACGAAGTGGCTTATCAACATCGTGTGAAAATGTATAGCAGCCAAAAAGCGTGACGTTTGATTCCAAATGTGGATTTAAAAAACCGGAGGACCCGGAGAACAATCCACGTGACCACGAGTAGAGAGAGAACACGCAAACTCAGCAGGCGTCAGGGTCGGTATCGAACCCACGACCTCCTGCACACCAGGAGAGGGAATTAACATCTCCCAGCAACCGCGGTGCCCGGTAGACGACGTTTAACACCATTATAACCGTGCCATCCATACCGCCCTACGTGCAGTAGCGAGTGGCGTTGCGCTGGCCACGCTGCTGCTGCTGCAGCTGAACGATGTCCGGCGGTCGCGGGTGATGATGGAGTGGCAGCTAAAGGAGGGAGCTGTTCGCCCGAGAGGGCGTCAACCGGCGAGGCTGGAGCGGGGACATCGGCTCGCGGCAGCGAGAGACGGCTTGGGGAGGCCTTCATCCAGCAGCGGATAGATCATGGCTGATTATGATAACGTCACCAATTGAGGTGTGACTATTCGCTCCTTCAGCAACGCGACAAATTGGTCGCAATTCAGGCTCTCTATTCGATGTCAGCTTCGATGGAATCGATCCACCTCAACCCATTACACACACCACATAGATAATCTAATTAATCATTACCCGCGCGATGCAATGCCTCTCTCGCGAGCTCATGAACCCATATCAATTGATGCGCCGATGCATCGTTACGCGTCTGGTCATCGTCGTTGTCGTCATCCTGTTGGCACTTAAATCTCGCACGTGGGCTCTCGCTGCACCGTACGCTCGGGCGACGGACTGGGGGACGCCTCCATCCAGCAGCGGAGAGACCACGGCGGCTGCCGACGGCGACGCCGGCGATGAGCGTCGGAGTAAAGGGCGCCGCGCGCGTCACGCCGCGCGCGGCGCTCCCCTCCCTCTCCACGGCTCCAGCGCAAATCTACAAATGGCATTCGAAACCCTGGAGGCGGCGTCATTAGCGCGTAATTAATTCCGGCGTTAACCCTCAAACGTTCCCGAGACCGGCGTTCGCTGCCACCTTGGCAGACGCGTGGAGTTTGCGGTGTCGCTCTCTCCCTCGCTCTGTCTCCGCGTGGATTTTTCAACGGGTCCTCCGGATTCACCCCTCCGCGTTCCGAATCGATGTCACGTGTTTGTGGCTGCTGTAAATTACCGCGCGATAAGCCCACGTCGTTGAGCAATCATTCGTGATGGCCAGGGCGCTTCTGAAAAGAGCTATGCAGCTCCGTGGGCCTTGCAGCTGCTAAAATAAAAAGCATTGTTTAGTTTTAGTTTGTTTAAGGATTGTGGTGAGGCATGCGATGGCGAGATGTTAACTACCTCGCCTGGTACGCAGGAGATCGTGGGTTTGATCCCAATCCTGATGCCTGTATATTCGGAGTTTGCATGCCCCTCTCCTCGTGGGTGTGTGGATTTTTACTCCGGGCCCTCCGCTTTTCCCCCTCCACATTTACAATCAACGTGCGTTTGAAGGATTTGGCTGCTATAAATTACCACACGATAAGCCCACTTCGTTGAGCTTTCATTTCTGATGGCCAGGTCGCTTCTGAAAAATAGCTATGCAGCTCAGTGGGCCTCTCACGTGGTAGAATAACAAAATAATTGTTGTTTTGCTTCGAAGCGTCAGGCCGAGTTGAGTGGCTCCGAGGAACACGGAGAGAGATCATCTCGCATCGTCCCGTTCGGGGAGAGATGCATTCGCTCCGTAATCTCATTGACATTCCGATCTCACTTCCTCACCTTCTGTCACGCGGCCCACGGTTGATTGGCATCGTTTTGAAATGTTCACGTTGAGGCACTGGCGGACTGCAGTTGGCATGGGGGAGCTGAAGCGAGGAATTAAATGTGCCACCCCTCCTCTCACCCTGTTACCCCAGCACTTGGGCCAAGCTGGACACGTGAGCCTAGGTGCAGGTGCACCGCCTGCACCGCCTCAACAGCTGTTCATCGCCGATGTGGAGGTTGGTGACAGACGGCTTCAGGGGCAGCCTCGTGACGATACCTGAAACGGTGCCGGCGAGCGATGGAAGTGGGCAGCGGTGTCACGGTGCGGTCCGCCGTTTGAGATACAAACTGCCACGGAGCCTCGTTCATATACTCGCACAGAATTACGTAGACTCGCATTGAGACCCAGAGACGCGTAGAGACCCATAGATGTCAGCTAGAGACCCATAGGTCAGTGTTTGTGTTTAGTGTGTTCTCCTTCCCCCGCACCTCTGATTAGCATGGTTGGCTATGTACGGTGCGAAAGAACGTCAACATACATAAATAGTCTCACGCAGCGTACCGTATACTCACACAGAGACCCATAGACTCGCATTGAGAGCAATGGACTCGCATGAAGACTCATAGACTTGGGAAGAGTATCAGCACATTCTTCTGCTTGCTTGCAAAGCCTTCAATGATGCTGCTACCTCATATAGAGAGGATCTCCTCCGGCCACGTGCTCCATCAAGACTACTCCGGGTCTTCCAAGTGTGGCCTGCTGTTCAAGTGCTGAGGCCCCTCTCGATGACGATGGGTGACCTCTCCAGGATGTGAGATTCACCTCCACTGGACGTTCGCTCTGTTGCCCCCCCGCCCCACCCCAGCTTTATTAAAAACGTAGCGTGAAGACACAACTTGTTTTTGGGCCGTTTTCCTATTCCTTGAATACTTTGTGTTCGGGGTTGAATTCTTTTGGACTGAGCCCCCGCACGCGCGCGGGCTTGTGCGTGCGTGCGTGTGGGTAGAGGAGCGACGCGCACAACAACGAACAGGTGGTACATCTGCCATTCGTCTCAATCAGTACAACCCATGGCACCTGGGTCTGTCCAGTGACCTGCCAGCGAGCCTTCGACAACTTCACGTGTGCTCGGAGTGCACCTAGCCTGCCACAGGCGCCGTGGAGACGTCACCGCCACTTGGTGGGGAATGGCGGCTTTTGTAGTTGTTGTCTTGTCCAGTAATGATTATTATCGAGACCCATAGAGTTGCACAGAGACTCGTATACACACATAGAGATCCCATCGGTGAATGGCTTTACAAGACAATTCGAATCCGTGGTCCACGGTCTGTCGACTGCTGACGGCAGCCACTCCCTGGGCCCGTTCGGAATTGTTACATCGGTGGCCGCACCCGTCGTGGTGCGGCTCGGCACAGAGCAGTCGCGAATTGAAACCGGCAGGAATCGTCTGTCGATGGGGGAGGGGGTGGGGGGTTGGTGATTAAGTGCTCATTAGGGGGCGGAGGGGCGGTGTCACTCTCTCCGGTTTGCTCCCGGGACCGAAGGATCTCGCTGACCCGGGGCTGACTCAACCTCTCGCTGACCCCCCCGGGGTAACGGAATTAGCAGAGACCCAGCGGAGGCCTGGCGGGCGGTGCCCCGGGGATCAGCGCCGGCTTTGGGCAAAGCGCGACGCGGACTTCTGCCGCGCCGCGTTTCACCCTCCCTCTCTCGGCGGAGTCACGGGCCGGTCACCACGCGCTCGGCATGGCACCAGCAGCGGCGGCAGCGTCGTCCTCCTGCTCATGGTCGGCGTCGTTACGAACAGCGCTCATCAATCCCTTTGCGGGACGAAAGCTTCCCCCAAAGCCGTCGCCACCTCTCGCGGTCTCGCAAATGGAACAGTCAGCCCGGCGCTTTGCACGCGCAGCTGATTGAATCGCTCCGTCTCCGCGGAGGATGTGCCGTGGGGTGGTGCGTTCCCTCCTTTGGCCGCCGCTCCGTCATTAGTCTCGACATCCCGGCCATCATCCCTTCTCACGACGTGCCCGGCGCCCCAACTCCCAGTTAACATTTTTTTTTATTGCCGACAGTCAATAAGATGCCTCTAAACTCGCGTGCGTTCCCAAAGATCTGTGCATTTCCTAAAATCCGTGCGTTCCCTAAAATCCGTGTGTTCCCTAAAATCCGTGCGTTCCCTAAAATCCGTGCGTTCCCTAAAATCCGTGCGTTCCCTAAAATCCGTGCGTTCCCTAAAATCCGTGCGTTCCTTAAAATCCGTGCGTTCCCTAAAACCCGTGCGTTCCCTAAGATCCGTGCGTTCCCCGTTCCCGCTTGTCGGCGTAATTGCGCGCGTGCATCGCTCCGCGGCCCTTGGCGAGGTGACCGAGTCGTGCCGAGCTCTCCCTCGCGGGCCTCTTGTGTTGACGAGCCTGTAGGCTTGGCTTTGTGTGCTCCAACGCGTACGAATGAACACACGTGCGTCCATATCATTATTCCTTTTTTTGTCATTATCACCACCACCGCTCTTGCTTTCCCAAGAAAGCTTCGCCGAGTCTCATGACGCTTTTTTCTCACTCAGGAGGGTCCTGTCAAGGTTTTCGCAAGTACTGAAGCGACGATTGCTTCCGTAGTGTCATCACAGAGGCAAAATCTGCGGTGTGATTTTCCCCCATCTTCCACGTGCTCAACAATAACTGCACACATTTCATTTTAAAACCTTTGACAAAACTCCTGGTACCGCGGACACGTTAATTATTACGTGCAAGGATGCGCCTGTGATGCAGTAATGATGAGAGCCGAAGACGCAGCTCAAAGAGAATTGTGCGCGCCGTGCCGAGGGAGAGACGAGAGTGAGAAGAGAGAGAGAGAACACCTTGCGTTGTGGTGATCCTGCTCCCTCGGCTCTTCCTGTTCTGTGTACAAACAAACAAACAACACTCCTTCACAAGATCCACGCGCGCTCCGCGGAGGTAACGCACTCTTGAACACAAACCACAATAATACATCCTGGACGACGTTGCAGGCAATGAACCTTCTGCGTATCACGGAGCGCTGTTTGGTCCGCGTATATTTCAGGTGCGTCGCTCTCACACCCGGGGAGGTTATTTGACCATACTTCACCACGAGGTGAATGTCTCAATAAGTATTTCCAGTGGCTTCACAACCACCCCGGACACTGCCCCCCCACCTCTGGCAGCAGCAGGGGTGTGGTTGGGGAGGGTGGGGCAGGCTGGGAATGATTTTCTTGAGTTCAGCCCCGGGCAGCTCCGGGTGAAGTCGACGAGCATTGACGCGTGAGCACGGCGCAGCGCAGCGATGCATGCCGCTACGTTGCCGTTGGCTGCCGATACCAACCTGCGCTTATTTCGGCTGCGTTTTATGATTTTCGTCGAACTGGGATCCCCAGTTAACGTGAGCGGAGGGCCCTTTTTGCCTATGATAATAATAGCTCACTGGCATTGGTTCAATCAATCAAGTCTTGACTGCTGGTGAGACACCGTGTGAGTTGACACCGGGCCAGAGCCGTGTTGCTCGTCTTGAATCAATGCTAGCTGAGATGATGGCCTCCCAGAAGGAAAGGCCGTGCAGCTGATGGGCCCATATAAGTGTTAACATTTTCTCGGAGTTGTCCTCTCTCTCTGAGCCTTCCTTTCTCTTTCTCTCTCTGAGTCGGCCTATCTCTCTGAGTCGTCCTCTCTCTCTGAGTCGTCCTCTCTCTCTCTGAGTCGTCCTCTCTCTCTGAGTTGTCCTCTCTCTCTGAGTCTTCCTTTCTCTTTCTCTCTCTGAGTCGTCCTCTCTCTCTGAGTTGTCCTCTCTCTCTGAGTCTTCCTTTCTCTTTCTCTTTCTGAGTCGTCCTCTCTCTCTGAGTTGTCCTCTCTCTCTGAGTCTTCCTTTCTCTTTCTCTCTCTGAGTCGTCCTCTCTCTTTGAGTCGTCCTCTCTCTCTGAGTTGTCCTCTCTCTCTGAGTCTTCCTTTCTCTTTCTCTCTCTGAGTCGTCCTCTCTCTCTGAGTTGTCCTCTCTCTCTGAGTCTTCCTTTCTCTTTCTCTCTCTGAGTCGTCCTCTCTCTCTGAGTCGTCCTCTCTCTCTGAGTTGTCCTCTCTCTCTGAGTCTTCCTTTCTCTTTCTCTCTCTGAGTCGTCCTCTCTCTCTGAGTTGTCCTCTCTCTCTGAGTCTTCCTTTCTCTTTCTCTCTGAGTCTTCCTTTCTCTTTCTCTCTCTGAGTCGTCCTCTCTCTGAGTTGTCCTCTCTCTCTGAGTCTTCCTTTCTCTTTCTCTCTCTGAGTCGTCCTCTCTCTCTGAGTTGTCCTCTCTCTCTGAGTCTTCCTTTCTCTTTCTCTCTCTGAGTCGTCCTCTCTCTTTGAGTCGTCCTCTCTCTCTGAGTTGTCCTCTCTCTCTGAGTCTTCCTTTCTCTTTCTCTCTCTGAGTCGTCCTCTCTCTCTGAGTTGTCCTCTCTCTCTGAGTCTTCCTTTCTCTTTCTCTCTCTGAGTCGTCCTCTCTCTTTGAGTCGTCCTCTCTCTCTGAGTTGTCCTCTCTCTCTGAGTCTTCCTTTCTCTTTCTCTCTCTGAGTCGTCCTCTCTCTCTGAGTTGTCCTCTCTCTCTGAGTCTTCCTTTCTCTTTCTCTCTCTGAGTCGTCCTCTCTCTTTGAGTCGTCCTCTCTCTCTGAGTTGTCCTCTCTCTCTGAGTCTTCCTTTCTCTTTCTCTCTCTGAGACGTCCTCTCTCTCTGAGTCGTCCTCTCTCTCTGAGTCGTCCTCTCTCTCTGAGACGTCCTCTCTCTCTGTGAGTCGTCCTCTCTCTCTGAGTCGTCCTCTTTCTCTCTAGAGTCGCCCTCTCTCTCTCTCTGAGTCGTCCTCTCTCTCTCTGTGAGTCGTCCTCTCTCTCTCGAGTCGTCCTCTCTTTCTGAGTCATTCTCGGAGAGCGAGAGAGAGGATGACTTACAGAGAGAGAGAATATGACTCAAAGAGGACGACTCAAAGAGAGAGAGAGGACGACTTACAGAGAGAAGACGACTCAGAGAGAGAGAGAGGGCAAGTCACAGAGAGAGGACAACTCAGAGGCGCTATGAGGAAGAACCACAGACGAGCGGGAAGGCAGCAGCTGCCACGCGCTTAGGAGCTGGCATCGAATTCCTCCCCACTCCGAGCTCTGCAGTCCTCTACATTTGTTGGTGTTATCGAGCACTTAACGAGTGTTGACATGCGGGTAGGAAACCGGAGCATCCGTTGAAAACCCCCACGCTTGCGAGGGGAAAACGCGCCATCCCTTAGGGGCCGTCCATAAATGACGTCACGCGATTTTGGACGATTTTTGACCCCCCCCCCTCGTCACACGGCGTCACAAAAAGTCAGACCCCCCCTCAAATATTACGTCACAAAGCTCTGCCTCCCCCCCCCAAAACCATATTTCCATTTTTAAAATAAAACATGTTTCAAATCGCTTTAAACTATTGTCATTGTAGTGCGTATTTAATGTGGCGCTGCACTCTGATGTTGTAGGAGAAAACACGTATTCAAAAGGCGTTGGAAAGCTTAAATTTAGCATAAGATTCACTTAAAATATTCAACGTCTAACTAAAACTGCAGATGTTCAGAATATTATATTGAAGTTATCTTATAATTATAAAATATTAAAAGTAATTATAACTGTAAAAAAATACTTGAAACGTTGTAGTAGAACGAAGCAAAATGGAGAGTACAATTATAACAATCACATATTCATTCAACAGAATGAAAAGCTCTGGTAGAATCATTAGAATCAAAATGTTTAATAACAATCATTAAAAAAGGTTTAAAAATGTATGTTTCTCCATTCTCCCGTGAAGAAGCAAAATGCTCCTTCATGGAATAAATAAAAGGTGACCTTAGTAAATTTAAATAATAAAATAGTTTATAATGAAAATTAATAAAAATTAGTGTTGTCATAACAATTCTATATTTATTTAAAGTTGCGCATTTTGATGTGACGTCACATTTCTCAATGTCTGACACCCCCCCCCCAGGTGCATGACGTCATTTATGGACGGCCCCTTACAGAAAGGAGAGATGATATGTGTCCGCATTTTACTGGTAGGAACGTCCTGGTTACACCAGCCCACAATGAATTATTGTGTCGGTCCGTCCGTCGTGCATCCAAAAATGCGAAGGGTGGGGCTGGGTGGAGAGGGGAAGGTGGGGAGAAGTTGGGTGGGGGGGGTGGAGGGGGCCTGGGTGGCGAGGGTGGGGCTGGGTGGGGGGTGGTAGGGGTGGGACTGGGTGGGGAGGGGCTGGTCACCCCGTGGTGCTCTTAAACGTTTAACCTACTCACGCCGGCTTGTGCCCGCCCTCACAGTCGGCCATATTTGCGGAATACACCACGCCGCCGTTGACCCTGGCCATTGACCGAGCAACCCAACGTTCCTACCAGCTCCTTCCGCAGGAATGTGTTACCGGAGCACCTACTCCCGGCGAGCCAGGGCTATGGCTCCCCCTGGGTTCTGGATTCCAGGCCACGTGCTCAGCCACCGCCTCCTACTGCAAACGATCGCCCGTCGGCCTTCAGCGTGAACTCGAATTTCATTTCAGTGACGAGATAATAACGATAAAGCTTCCCTCTGAACGCACGCCGCGCGTAGAACGGCGACAAACGACTCACCGATACTCATCAACGCTCAGCAATTAAGCACGAATGTGTATCCGACTGCTAAAGTCGGCCGTGGCAATTGATTCTCCCTAACTTCACCGGCGAGCGAGCGGAAACAATGACGCTTGGCGCGCCGTTAAACGCTGGCACCCGTGACAATTCAATTTAGATCTGGTGGTTGGGTGGTGGATGGTTCCACCACAGCAGCAACAACAACAACAACAAGAAGGAAAGGTAATTGACTCCTGGCCATTCCGTGGCCCGACTCAATAATTAATGATGAATCATGAATGTTTACATTAGGCGCAAATTTGCCAAATGCTTGTGCATCACATTTTGACCCGCAGTAAAATACTGCTCCTGACTTGGTCTCTGGAGCTCTCAACTGGTTAAAGTGGATACACTTAAACGTAGAGAACTTAGAAAATCTTAAACTTAACTAACCGCTCGATAAAGGCCTTCTCACGCCGTGTCGGTCGTGGGAGTTGTTCGACCCGCGGCTAACCGATCTTAACCGTGGCAGGGAGTCACACCAGAGTGCGCTAACCGATGCACCGCCGCTCCGCACGCACGCACCATGCGTGGCTCTCGCGGCCGTATCGCCGTTCGTCACCGATCCCCCAGCGCTGCCGCGGACTTCAATCGGCCTTCCCGCTGGCGCCACTTCCCCCATCGCCCCATCAAATCATCCTGGGAGGGAAAAGCCACCACGGCTTCGGCTCGCGTTATCTCGTTAGCGCCCTTCTTTTTTTTCCGAGGCTCGCGTTGCCGCTCGCTCTCTCTCTCTCTCCGTTTCGACCGTGCGTTGTTCCCGGCGAAGGGCAGAGGCCACGCGCGCCTGCTAAGGATCCACCGCTGGCAATCATCTCCACGCCCGCTCGATTCTTTTATTATTATTATTGGCTCTGCCTTTCCCACCCAATGCTATTCCAGTCGCAGTAACAATTTGCGCACTTGCTAATTGGCGCCGTCGTTCCCATAGCGGCGGTTAGGCGATCATCGCGGCGGAAGGCGGCCGCCGGCTTTCGCCGACTCAGCCTGCGGCGGCTTCACAGCGGAGGGCGCTTTCACCGCGCGAGATCCCAACTGAGCGGTCGCTTGCCGTGTCATTCATTTTGGTAAATTCGGACCACGACGCCGGCACACGCTCCCCCTTCCTCCTCGTTTTTCGAGCGACTTTCAGCGGAGCCTTCGTATCGTTACGATTGACGCCGCCACTGCAGTGTTAACCGGGGCGGCCCGGCGGACTCGAACCACAAACCGCTGGGCTCGCGTCGCCGTCCTGCGGCGCCGTCGGCAATTGACCGCCGCGGGTGGGAGGGGCTGGGTGGGTGGGGGCCACGGGCCCCCCCCCCCTCGCGGTGTCGGCAGGCACCGACCTCGTGGCTCATCCTCACAGCTCGGCCGCTTTAAATGGCACCACGGTGGCTAGGAGATGTGAACTACCTCGCCTGGTATGCGTGCGGTCGTGGGTTCGATCCCGACCCTGACGCATGCTGTAAATTTGTCTCTCTCCCCGTGGTCGCGTGGATTTTTCTCCTGGTCCTCCGGATTTTCCCCCACCACATTTAGAAACGTCCCTTTAGAGTATTTGCCTGCTATAAATTTCCACGTGATGATAAGCCACTTTGTTGAGATATCATTTGTGGCCAGATCGCTTCTGAAAACGAGCTGCAGAGCTCAGAGTGGGGGACCTTACCTCATACAACACAATGAAAAAATATAGAATTGACAGAAATAAAACCCCGCGGACAGGCGGGCGGAGAGACGCACTTGGGGCACGCGAAACGATCTCAGAGAGCCGGGCTAATTGGGTTGTTGAAGTTACCGACGGATCTGGCAATCCCCCCACCCCCTCTGGAAACTCGATAAATCGGATAACGGCGAAAATAGTTGGGGGAAGCAAGTCCCGCCTCGGTTCTACGCTTCGTGCGCCGCTGGACGGGAGGTATTGGGCGGGGCTTGGTGATGCCGTCGGCTTTGTCGTTGAGCCGCGTTACGCTGGGCATGGCTTGCGGGGGGGGGGGGGTCCTGCCTTCGGTAGACGTGGTGTCGGGGTGGCTGACGTTGTTAAGAAGCCCGAATAATCGAGGCGCTGTCTGTCACAGGAGTTGGAGGCATCCCGAAGCTCTCGGCCCAGCAGTCGAGGAGGCTTCGATTAAAAGTGAGTTGGTGATCTTCCCCATTGGCAGCTCTGAGCGAAGGGGGCAACCCTCTCTCCCGTGCCGCCCCCTGCACAGCGACCGGGCCCCGCGTGGAGCCGCCCCGCCGAGCGAACCGCGCACAAGCAAAAAGGCGCAACGCGGTTGCCCTCCCGGCGCAACCGGGAACCAACCGGGTGCCGGTGGGTGGCACGGGACGGGTGTCGTCGCGTGCGCACGCGCTCAAGAGCGCACGCGAATGCCCGCGACGTGATCTCCGCCGCCGAGGTGGCAATCGCGAGAGACGGGGCCGAGGGCACGGAGGGAAACTTTCCCCCGCGCGATAAATTCGATTTCTGTTTTTGATACGAAAAAAACCCAGAACAACAAGAGGAAACTTTTCACGCCGGATCATCCGAAACCCATTTAGATAAATCGGCCGTGAAGCTCCGTGTCGGCACGTGGGCACCGTTCTAAAAAAGCCCCAAAAAAAGTCCCATGTTTGTTGTGTCATATGTTTTACAGGCGCAGAGATAACAGAAATTCACTTTGTTAAATCACTTATACCAGCGCCTACATTCCCGGAGGGCTCCCTTTATCTCCGTGACGGAGATAAACATGCCAAGGCCAATCTGCGAGCAATGCGCGCTCACCTCTAGCACGGAGTGAGAAGGCCCCCTTCTCCCCCCCCCCCATCACTCCCATCCCACCGCTAGCTCCCCTTCTTGGGTCGTGGAATGAGGGGGACCTCCGTCTCCTGCAGGGGTCCTGGCTGCTGGAGCAAGGTGGGGTGGGGGGGGTCCAGATCCATGGAATGAAGGGGTCCCGTTTCAGGGGATCAAAGTAACTGGAGCCATGCGTTGAGATTATTTCCATTATTTTGCTGCTATAAATTCCCACGTGATAAGCCACTGTGTTGAACTATCATTTGTGGTAACCAGGTCGCTTCTAAAAAAATACGTTGATACCACAGTAACCTTTACCTGGTAACATAACACGTTATTTTATTCGTAGCTTTTTGTAAAGTGATTTGTTTACCTTTAACATTACTTCGCACTCCTGTCGTGTTTTTGTATTGTTGTTGTGACGCTCTTTCCCCTTGCCCCTCCACTGGGCATCTGTAAAAAGAAGAGCTTTACAGCTCATCGGATTCCTCCTGCAGTATAAATAAATATTCTGATTCTGAACTGCGGGGATCACGCCACGCGATACTTTGTTCCGGTGTTGTGAGATCCTGGCTCTCGCAGTGCAATGGCAGACGACAAACAAATATAAATCCATCCCACCTTTTGTGTGTTTTTTAAATACAGCCGCTGAGCACAGGGCCAGCAACAGAGAGCTATATATCAAGGCTGTTAACAGAGCAGAGTTAAGCTCAGAGTCTAGAATCGAGCAAGTTTACTGTTCTCAGGGCTTGGGAGAAAGGAACTTTCGACGACGATGATGATGAAGGGGAGGGGATTCCAGTGCGAGTGAAAAAGCAGAAATGCAAAGTATTGTGAGCTGCGGTGCAGTGAATGAGTCAGTGGGTGAGTGAGTCAGTGGGTGAGTGAGTGAGTGAGGAGTGTTGTTGTGACCTGCACAGTGTGGTAGTTGAACTGCACAGTGTGGTAGTTGAACGGATGAGATGACAAATACATAAAGTATGTTGTTGTTCGCGAGACCTCGATAGTGAGGCTGTCGTGGACTGCGAGATGGGGCCTGTATATCTTAGATCCGTGCAGCGTCTGCTGCCATGAATTCATTGGGAAATAAACAATCTGGGTATTTAAAAAAACCAGGCACACACACACGAAGTGGGGGATTTCGCGAAGATGACATCAGCTGGCCGGGCCTCTCGGCTGGCAAGGATCAGCAACGCCGCGGCCGCCACGGTGGAGAATCCGCGCCCCCAGATGAACATGTCATTTTTCACGGTGAATTATTAATGGTGGAGATGCACGACACAGGTTCCGTACATTAGCAGGGTTTAAAAAGGAATTGATTACCACTCACCTTGAATGTGTGCCGCCGTGGACGGACAAATGCATAATTTATCGGCGTCTTGAAGTTAAGCGCGGAGGAGCGAACGATTTAAAAAATCGAGGGCAGGGGGGGGGGGCCCGCGTGGAATGGCATCGCCACGGTCGCCAAGGCAGCCAGAGCGCCGAGTCTCGCTTGGAGACTTGTCACTGGAAGGGATAAAATAGCAGTGTACATGAATGTTGTTCGTGAATATTGTTGTTGCCGTTGAGCGCGGTAATTATCGCGAACATAGCTACAGTAAATTGCGGTTTAATATAATATGTCCCTTCTGTATGGGATCGAGTGTTGCCCCGATAACTCCTTCATATTTACAGCACCGCAGAGCTTGGTCAGGGATTTTTGTTGTTTTCGTGCGACAGAAATGTTCGCTGTGCCAAAACGATGCCGCCACGGCGGTGGTGGTAGCACGATAGTTTGGCGCTGTGGTGATGGTGGTGGCACGATGGTTTGGCGCTGTGGTGGTGTGATGGTTTGGCGCTGTGGTGGTGGTGGCACGATGGTTTGGCAAGGTGGTGGTGGCATGAGGGATTGGTGCAGTGGTGGTGGTGGCACGATGGTTTGGCGCTGTGGTGGTGGTGGTGACACGATGGTTTGGCGCTGTGGTGATGGTGGTGGTGACACGATGGTTTGGCGCTGTGGTGGTGGTGGCACGATGGTTTGGCAAGGTGGTGGTGGCATGAGGGATTGGTGCAGTGGTGGTGGTGGCACGATGGTTTGGCGCTGTGGTGGTGGTGGTGACACGATGGTTTGGCGCTGTGGTGATGGTGGTGGTGACACGATGGTTTGGCGTTGTGGTGGTGGTGGCACGATGGTTTGGCGCTGTGGTGGTGGTGGCACGATGGTTTGGTGTTGTGGTGGTGGTGGCACGATGGTTTGGTATTGTGGTGGTGGTGGCACGATGGTTTGGCGCTGTGGTGGTGGTGGCACGATGATTTGGTGCGCTGGACTTGCAAACGCAGAGGTCGCCGGGTGGATTCGATCTCCCGGCGAGTTTCTCAAATCCCTTCGCTACCCCCGCCGTGCCTCCGTCCAGCTGGCAGTGTCGATGGGTAGAAGTCTACGGTGGGCGCGTCGCGTGTGGTGGGGTAAAGTGTGGGTACCTCCACCTCTTCCAAGACGGCCGGTGGGCGTGCGTCGGCCAAATAACCCTCGAATTGGAGGCCCCTTCCACCAGCAGTGGTGCGAGCGGCAACTGCAGGGGCTGCACCTTTACCCATTCTCTCGGTGCTAACGATGCTGAAGTAGTGGCAATTTCAGAAGACGTGCGGAATGGGCTGGAATTCATATAATCACTCCGGTGAGAAGCCCAATGGGAGAGGAGCACGCTCGACGAGAGAGCATTCTCGCTCTGCGCAGCAGCAGCATCATTGGCAGACACTTCTGCTGCTAATGCTGCTGATGCTGTTGATGCTGCTGCTGATAATGATGATGCTGCTAATGATGATGCTGATGCTGCTACTGCTGATGCTGCTGCTGATAATGATGATGCTGCTAATGATGATGCTGATGGTGGTGAGGATTATGCTGCTGCTGCTTCTAATGATACTGCTGCTGATGATGCTGATGGTGAGGATTATGCTGCTGCTGCTGATGATGCTGCTGTTAATGATGATGGTGAGGATTATGCTGCTGTTGATGATGCTGCTGACGATGCTGCTTTTGATGAACATGCTGCTGAAGCTGCTACTGCTGATGTTGATGATGCTGCTGCTGCTGATGATGACGATGATGCTGCTGCTGATGCAAGGGCCCTCGCCACGGCCCCAGGCTTGGGCCAAGCTTCCCGTGTCGCCGAGCCGAGCGACAGTTTCCAGCCCTGCCTCTCCGGCGGGCCGCGTGACCTCCCACGCACGCGGCCCGCCGTGCGGCACGCGCGCCACCGACCCCGCGACCCTCGGGCCCTTCCCAGTCAACGTGGCACCGTTGGGCCAACGTTCGGCTCGCGCCGGCAAATCCCGACGATGATCCCAATGGCCCCTAAACCTACAAACCAACCTTGGCCCAAAGTTGGCCCGACGGTCACAAACCGCATGCCAACGTCGGTTCCAACGGTGGCATGTGGTTGGTACCGTTGGGCCAACGCTGGCACGCTTACTGGGTTATCGTGTCCCAAGTCTAATGGGGGTGGGGGGGGGGATGAGCCGACCAGGCCATCAAGACAGCCAAACAACTTGTGGGGGGGGGGGGGGGGGGGGAGATCTCAACGGCCGAGAGACGGGGACCAGAGCGCGCACGATCCCGCAGAAACGACAGCGGCGATCAGGGAGTGAGGGATTGGCAATTAATTAATTAACGAGCACCGCATCCTTCTCCCCCCCCTGCTTCCAGGATCAAGCGGCGGAGAGGGGGGCCGAGCGGGGCCCGCCCCCCCCACTCCCCCATCAGCGGAAACGATTCAGAACGATTCGCTTTCAAGCGGGGCGAGCGAGGGGTTAGGGTGGGTGTTGGGTTGCCACGGCAACCGTCATCAGACGAACCATGGATCCGCGGCGCCTCAAGAGGAACGCCGGGACTGCAAATTGGATTTCTAACGGCGGAGTCTTTCCTCGCACGCGTTCCGCGATGAATTTTCGACTTCTTCTCTCCGTGGAAGAGTCGTGGATCTCCCTCCCTCCCTCCTTTTTTTACGATCAGAGGAAACAAGAAGATGCTCGGTGTAGTCGGCACTTTGCTTCGTTCATCATTTCGCTTCCTACCTCCCACCCTCCTTCCTTCCCCGCGGAGAAATTCTGCGAAGGTCAATTGGCGAAAACAAAATAGGCATCATTATCCCGTTCCGTCAAGGCAGGCGTTCTGGACCAAAAAATATATAAATGTGTATGCGTGTGTGTATAAAACCGCGCGCGCGCGTGTGTGTGTGTCTGCAGAAATAGACCCCATCTCACACTCGCTCTCGTGCACTCACTCGCATTGCTGTAATTTTCCCGGACGCGCGCATGCGCACGCACGCACACACACGCACATTGTCACTCACACACGGACGCATTCAACCACAACTACATTGACACGTATTGTCACACACACACGCGTGCACGCACGCGCACACACGCATTGTCGCTCATTCACACACAGTCAACCACACACACACAGTCAACCACACAAACACACAACAACAACAACCGCCATTCGCCACTAAGTGGCGGTGACGTCACCACGACGCTTGTGCCAGGCCATGTGCACCTTGAGGCTACGTGAAGTGCCGAACGCCCGCTGGCAGGAGGTCACGGGGCAGACCCAGGTGCCACGGGTCGACTGACTGAGTCAACCACACACACAGTCAACCACACACACACACAGTCAACCACACACATACACACACAGTCAACCACACACGCACGCATTGACACACACAGTCAAACACATACATACACACACATTGACACTCACTCACACACAGTCAACCACACACACACGCATTGACACTCACTCACACACAGTCAACCACACACACACACACACGAATTCTCACTCAAGGACAAAGTTGCCCCGTGTAGTCTAAAACAGACTGTTGACGCAAGTGCCGTTAGCGAGCAGCACATGTGTGGCCAGCACCATGCCCGGCCGCCTTTGTCTTCCAAGTAGCGATTTATACACACCGTACCAGGAACTCAACTGAGGCTGAGTCGACCTAGGGGAGGCCCAAGATCGGTTCAGATATTGGTCACCGATGTTGGCCGTGAGTGGGAATTAGAACTCGGGTCGCCGGGTTCGTAGCAGCAAACCCACTGAGTCACTCAGACACACACGCGCGCATTCTCACTCACAAACAAACGCATTGAACCACGCAGACGCACACACGCACACACATTGACCGTGTCCGTCCAGTGTTCGCCGAGCTGCATTGGCTTCCGGATGCTGAATACATTATAAGGTCTCACTAATTACACACAAAGTGCTTGCTACAATGAACCACAGTACCTTGCCGATCACTTCAAGGAGAATAAATGATCACGTGAACTTCCATCATCGTGGCGGCGGCGATTTGGCTGACCGTCGAACAAAGGCGGTCACCGCATCGCGCACTTTCAGATGGGCTTCTGCGGCCGTCTGGAACGCTCTTCCTGCCGATATTAGGAAGCCACTAAATCATCGAGATTGAAAACGAATTTCTTCGTGTTTAGTTTGCTGTCCTTCCCCCCCGCACCTCTGATTAGCACGTTTGGCTACGTACGGTGCGAAAGAAGTTCAACATACATGCATACGAACCACACACACACACACACTCAACCACGCACACACACTCAGCCACGCACACACACTCAACCACACCCACACTCAACCACACTTACTCAACCACACACACACTCAACCACACTTACTCAACCACACACACACACTCAACCACACACACACTCACACACATTCAGCCACGCACACACACACTCAACCACACACACACACTTACACACATTCAGCCACGCACACACACACGCACACACATTCAGCCACGCACACACACACACTCAACCACACACACTCACACACATTCAGCCACGCACAGACACACACACTCAACCACACACACACTCACGCACATTTAGACACGCACACACACACTCACACTCAACCACTCACACACACGCATACACATTCAGCCACGCACACACACACTCAACCACACACACACTCACACACATTCAGCCACGCACACACACACACACTCAACCACACACACTCACACACATTCAGCCACGCACGCACACACGCACTCAACCACTCACACACACTCAACCGCTCACACACGCACACACATTCAGCCACGCACACACACACACTCAACCACACACACACACTTACACACATTCAGCCACGCACGCACACACACACTCAACCACACACACACTTACATACATTCAGCCACGCACACACACACTCACACACATTCAGCCACGCACGCACACACACACGCAACCACACACACACACTTACACACATTCAGCCACGCACGCACACTCTCACACGCAACCACACACACACACACACATTCAGCCACGCACACACACACACACTCAACCACACACACACTCACACACATTCAGCCACGCACGCACACACACACTGAACCACTCACACACACTCAACCACTCACACACGCACACACATTCAGCCACGCACACATACACACACTCAACCACACACACACACTTACACACATTCAGCCACGCACACACACACACATACATTCAGCCACGCACACACACACACACACATTCAGCCACACACACACTCACACACTCAACCACACACACACACTCACACACATTCAGCCACGCACACACACACACTCAACCACTCACACACGCACACACATTCAGCCACGCACACACACACTTACACACATTCAGCCACACACACGAGTGAACGGCGCTGCCGCAGGGCGCAGCGACGCCGCCAACGGAGGTCGCGCGCACATTTACATACGCGGATGACCCCTTGCCCTGGCAACGCAATCGGCCACCTTCGATGACATCGAGCCCACCCTGAACGGGCACCTGAACACCACGGAGAGGACATCTGCGGACGCGGAGGCACAAACCAAAGCCCCTCCACAAAAAAAACAACAACAGTCGCTGCGGTCGTCTCGGCAACAGGAATGCCGAACGCGCCCCGAGGAGGGTGACCTTCGGCAAAAACATCGCCTCGGCGTGACCCCCACGGTGACCTCCCCAGGTGTGAGGCTGGACCGCGCGCCGACCTTGCACGACCCCCTGAAGACGGTAGCCGCTCAGGTGATGACGGAGTCAACTTGGTGCCGGAAACCAACCAAGCGTAAGTCGGGGAGCGTCGGAATCAGTCGACGATGCCACCCCCTCTCCTCTTGTGCACTCCGTAGGCGAGGACTGCGTAGCACCGGAATGAACCAGAAGTAGCCACACCGTTTGCTAGTGTTCAGCTGATCGCTGCGATGCGGTGGTGCGTCAACGGAACCCTCGAGTCGACCCCAACGCCCTGGCTTTCCGTGTCATCTTACCGCTGGCTCCCCGTGTCATCGGACATCGTTCTCCCCCTGGACAATCACCGCACCGCCACAGCCATCCGGGAAGTCCAGCGAATCGTGGGGAACGTACGGAGAGATTCATAGACACACCACAGAGACTCACAGCGACTCATAGAGGCAGAGAAACCCTACGTCTCCCCATCCACCAGGTTCTCAAAACACGCCATTCCCTCGCTGTTCACGAACTTTGCTAACCGCGAATCGCATCTGGAACTCTACATGACTGTAGAGAGAGAGAAAGTGATGAGATTGGTCCACACCAGAGACAGATTTCTTTTGAGCTCAAAAGAAAGGTGTCTCAGGACAATGTATTTATTATCAGGGTATGTTTTTGTTTGCATTCTGACCACAAGTATTGTGGTTAATGCAGACATGATTCCTTGTAAAAGGTTTCAGTTTGGTGTTTTAACATCTTAACACCTGTTTTGTTGCCATAAAAAAGGGGGAAACCCTATTATCAGTTATTCCTTGTGTTATTGTAATTGTTATCTATTTAATGGCTTCATTGTGTATGTATTTAAGGTTTCCGTCGGCCAATATAATTGTCCGCGAAATTTGCTATTCACGAACATCTCCGGAACACATCCCTCGCGAATAACGAGGGAATTCGGTATGTGTATGTTGAACTTCTTTCGCACCATACCTAGCCACCCTCACCACCACCACTGCCACCAACCGCTTGTTGTCACGATGCAGCGCGCCGCTTTCGAACCCCACTCGCTTCAACCTTCAACGGTGCGGCTCCAACCCCGGTGATGACGATTGGAGAAAAGCGGAATGGAGTTCACAAACGAACACCACCACCTCCTCGCCCTCCTCCTCGTTGAAGGACCCAACGATACAGAGGAGATCCCCACGGCTTCGATCTTCCCGTGAAGCTTCTGGCCCACGGGACCTGAACCGCGTCCGCACACAAACCGTGGCAGCAGCAGTAGCAGATGATGCGGACACGTGATGATGGTGTACACACGGAAAATGTAAAATGATCCAGAAGTGTGCGGAAACTGCGGTCAGCACCCAGAACCGGACTGTGGAAAGAAATTCAACATGCGTACGACTCATGGCCCGAGTCACAAATACGAAGGAGAGAGGCATAATCACAGCGATGATGCACCACTCTGTTCCTCCTGACGCAATTACCTGGCTCAGCCACCACAACGTAAAATTATAGCTGTTGCCCTACTTCTACATCAGCCATAACAAGAAGAAAGCATACACAGGCGTTCAAGCACACACTCACACACACGCTCAACCACACACTCACACACACTATCAACCACACACACAGACACGTTCAACCACACACTCACACACACGATCAACCACACACACACACACACACGTTCAACCACACACTCACACACACGTTCAACCACACACTCACACACACAATCAACCACACACTCACACACACGCTCAACCACACACTCACACACACCATCAACCACACACTCACACACACGCCCAACCACACACTCACACACACTATCAACCACACACACACACACGTTCAACCACACACTCACACACACAATCAACCACACACACACACACGTTCAACCACACACTCACACACACAATCAACCACACACACACACACACGTTCAACCACACACTCACACACACGTTCAACCACACACTCACACACACGTTCAACCACACACTCACACACACGTTCAACCACACACTCACACACACCATCAACCACACATTCACACACACCATCAACCACACACTCACACCCACGTTCAACCACACACTCACACACACCATCAACCACACACTCACACACACGTTCAACCACACACTCACACACACGTTCAACCACACACTCACACACACGTTCAACCACACACTCACACACACCATCAACCACACATTCACACACACCATCAACCACACACTCACACCCACGTTCAACCACACACTCACACCCACGTTCAACCACACACTCACACACACCATCAACCACACACTCACACACACGTTCAACCACACACTCACACACACTATCAACCACACACACAGACACGTTCAACCACACACTCACACACACGATCAACCACACACACACACGTTCAACCACACACTCACACACACGTTCAACCACACACTCACACACACAATCAACCACACACTCACACACACGCTCAACCACACACTCACACACACCATCAACCACACACTCACACACACGCCCAACCACACACTCACACACACTATCAACCACACACACACACACGTTCAACCACACACTCACACACACAATCAACCACACACACACACACGTTCAACCACACACTCACACACACAATCAACCACACACACACGTTCAACCACACACTCACACACACGTTCAACCACACACTCACACACACGTTCAACCACACACTCACACACACGTTCAACCACACACTCACACACACCATCAACCACACATTCACACACACCATCAACCACACACTCACACCCACGTTCAACCACACACTCACACACACCATCAACCACACACTCACACACACGTTCAACCACACACTCACACACACGTTCAACCACACACTCACACACACGTTCAACCACACACTCACACACACCATCAACCACACATTCACACACACCATCAACCACACACTCACACCCACGTTCAACCACACACTCACACCCACGTTCAACCACACACTCACACACACCATCAACCACACACTCACACACACGTTCAACCACACACACACACACACATTCAACCACACACTCACACACACGTTCAACCACACACTCACACACACCATCAACCACACATTCACACACACCATCAACCACACACTCACACCCACGTTCAACCACACACTCACACACACCATCAACCACACACTCACACCCACGTTCAACCACACACTCACACACACCATCAACCACACACTCACACACACGTTCAACCACACACTCACACACACGTTCAACCACACACTCACACACACCATCAACCACACATTCACACACACGTTCAACCACACACTCACACACACCATCAACCACACACTCACACACACGTTCAACCACACACTCACACACACCATCAACCACACACTCACACACACGCTCAACCACACACTCACACATACCATCAACCACACACTCACACACACGCTCAACCACACACTCACACACACTATCAACCACACACATCCACGTTCAACCACACACACACACACACGATCCACCACACACTCACACCCACGTTCAACCACACACACACACGCGTTCAACCACACACACACACACCATCAACCACACACTCACACCCACGCTCAACTACACACTCATACACACTATCAACCACACACTCACACACACGTTCAACCACACACTCACACACGCGTTCAACCACACACTCACACACACGTTCAACCACACACTCACACACGCGTTCAACCACACACTCACACATAACGTTCAACCACACACACACACACACCATCAACCACACACTCACACACACGTTCAACCACACACTCACACACACGTTCAACCACACACTCACACACACCATCAACCACACACTCACACACACCATCAACCACACACTCACACACACCATCAACCACACACTCACACACACGCTCAACCACACACACACACACACACACGTTCAACCACACACTCACACACGCGTTCAACCACACACTCACACATAACGTTCAACCACACACACACACACACCATCAACCACACACTCACACACACCATCAACCACACACTCACACACACGCTCAACCACACTCACACACACGTTCAACCACACACTCACACACACCATCAACCACACACTCACACACACCATCAACCACACACTCACACCCACGTTCAACCACACACTCACACACACCATCAACCACACACTCACACCCACGTTCAACCACACACTCACACACACCATCAACCACACAACCACACACACGTTCAACCACACACTCACACACACCATCAACCACACACTCACACACACGTTCAACCACACACTCACACACACCATCAACCACACACTCACACCCACGTTCAACCACACACTCACACACACCATCAACCACACACTCACACACACGTTCAACCACACACTCACACACACGTTCAACCACACACTCACACACACCATCAACCACACATTCACACACACGTTCAACCACACACTCACACACACGCTCAACCACACACTCACACACACGTTCAACCACACACTCACACACGATCAACCACACACTCACACACACCATCAACCACACACTCACACAAGCATGCATAAAAAAAGATCTCCCGAATAGCCTTAACAGACTGTTGGGGCAAGTGCTGTTAGCGAGCACCTATGAAGGCCAGTACGACACACGAGGGGGTGGGTGGCCAGCACCACGCCCGGCCGCCTTTGTCTCCCTAATGGGGATGTTTTTACTCACAACACCAGGTACTCATTTGAGGCTGAGTCGACTTAGGGGAGGCCTAGAACTGGTTCAGATAATCGTCACTGGTGTCGGCCGTGAGCAGGAACCAGGTTCGGAGCGCAGCGCGCCAACCGCGACACCACCACTCCCCACACACACACATACATATACACGCATGCACATGCGTTCTCACACACATTGACGCACGCGTGAATTCCCACTCACAAAGACAAAGCCATAGATCCTCAATACTGTATGGTCTTCATAACAGGCTGTTGTTGGGGCAAGTGCTGTTGGCGCCTATCAAGGTCGGCACGGCACACGAGGGGGTGGGTGGGCAACGCCACGCCCGGCCACCTTTGTCTCGCCAGTGCTGACGTGTACACGCCGCAGCGGGTGCTCATGTAAGGCTGATTCGACGTCGCGGTGGCCCAGAACCGATGCAGATATTCACCACCCACATTCTCCGCCGAGCGGGAATCGAACTCGGGTCGCCGAATTTCGCGGCGCGGCGCGCTAACCCCACTGCAGCGCCACTCATCACACGCGCGCACAATTCACAGACAGACACGCGCACACACACGCGCCCGCTGTCACAGACAGACACGCGCACACGCGCGCACGCACAAAGATTCCATATTTGGGCGGAATCTAGAAGGGGCAGATTGAACGGCGGCAATAGACCGTTGCCATTAAGCTTGAAATGAACCATCCGTGCACAATGGCACTTGGTTGCCGGGAGATGAGTTGGTGGCGCGGTGTGTGCCGGCCTCCCCAGGAGCCGCGGTGGAACTGATTGACGCATTTGGTGCCAAAACATGCGCCCGGCAGCAGCAGCAGCGGCAGCGGCGGCGGCAGCAGCAGCGGCAGCAGCGGCAGCCATCTAAAATAACAACAACAACCACCGCCGCCTCGCGCAAGAGAATCGCGGCCTCACATCCCTCAGACCCACAAGAGACCCCCCCCCCTACTCTGGAGCACGATTTAAAATCTGGATAGAAAAATGAACGAGCGATGGCATCAGCATCACCACCACCATCATCATCAACATCATCGGTACAAAAAATATATAATGCGCACGATTGCGTTCGAAGAAGGAGATGTCGCATCGTCCTCATCGGCAACGGTCAATCCACTGGTGGATAAAGCCCACCACCACCACCCCCACGCTCCCGCCCGCCCCAAACCACCATCGTTATATCTGTCACGGTTCCATCGATGCAACGAACCACTCGAAGCCGACTTACACCTACGGCCTTGCGTCATGTGGCGGCGGCGACGGCGTCGTGCGCTCGTTTCATTTGACTCTGAGAGTTGTTCCCAGCTACCGGTCAGCTTTCTCATTTGTCCCTCGCGTTGGAAACCCGTTGCTGCGACGCAACACGAACAACAACAACAACAACAACCACAGCAACAACAACAGCCACAGCAACAACAACAACCACAGCAACAACAACGACCACAGCAACAACAGCCACAGCAACAACAACAGCCACAGCAACAACAACAGCCACAGCAACAACAACAGCCACAGCAACAACAACAACCACAGCAACAACAACAACCACAGCAAAACCTGCCGAACCAGCGCGGGAGGACGCGCAGGGCGATCGCAGCCGTACTGCGCTGTGCTCCCGCGCCCGGCTGAATTTTAGTTGTTTTTGTGTTTTGTTGTTGCCACCGACAGCGCGCGCCGCAACCACTACGCTCCTTCATCTCCACATCGCTTGACCCCCCCCCCCCGGCCCGTTTACTCGAATCTGCTAAAGCGCCCCCACAAGCTTCATTTCATCTCCTCTACACAACACCACACACAACACACACACAGCACACATTCACGGCACATTTAGCCCAACGTGATGACGCCCCCTTAACCTCCCGACAATGTCCACGCTTCTCCGGTTTTTTGTTTTTGTGCGCGTTGTTTTTCAGCCGAGCAGCACAGGCGGGCGACGTTCCGATGAATAACCACGTGACAGTGTTTACGTCTCATGGTGCCCCCCCAGCCCCCCCGCCCCCTGCGAGGAGCAGGGGGAGGGAGTGGGGGTGGTGGTGGCCGCGGCAGCCACAAGGAGCCCAACAGCTCCGAGACGTCAGAAGGCAGGCGCCGCCGAGGCCCTGGGCTGGGACCCAAGTTTCAGCCGCCCGTCGTTCAACCGCGTCTCTGATTGGGCTGAGAGTTTGACGGTCTCAGCGCAGTCAACAACAACAAACCCCTCCCCACCCCACCCCTGCCCCGCCCCGCCACCCATCACGTAAAACAAATAAAAACCCTGTTCTGCGCTCAATTTTGGGTACATTTCAGCTCTGGCAATAACAGAGATCGCTTTGACCGCCGTGCGATTGACCGTCGCTCTCGGCTGGCAGAGCGGCCCGGTGAGAGCGCCGACCTCTGCCGCGCGGAGCGGACGACACTCGCACGTGGCTCTGTGGCATCGTCCGCCCGCGGGGGTCACTTGGCCCGCGCTGCCCGCGTGCCTCTCCGCGCGAGGTCCGCACGGACGGCGCCTTCGCGTCTCGCGAAGCAAAGCGACGCACGAGGCAGCGGAGTCGAGCCAACTCCTCCGGCGGTGAAATTGACGAGGCGACGAGTTGCGTCCGAGATTGGCACGCGGGTCCCCGCCCCACAATGTCACGAATTTCGGCCTAGCCGGCCTCTAAATTTAACTCCCATGAGGTACGGTGGGGAGGGGGGGGGGCAATGGGGGAGTGGGGTGCGGGGCGGCGTGGGGTGCGGGCGGGGGGGGGCACCACGGTCAATTGGTCCGCGAGCGTGAAGGTCGCCGTCACCCGGGGTGACCTTGGGAAAAGGGAAGAAAAAAAAACCAATAATGTCTTTTCTGGCAGCTTCTCCGCTATTATTTTCACAAATACGTGCGCAAAAATAGATAAATAAATCCAGAGCACTCGGCGAATATTGACGTTGCATCAGAGCCCCCTCAAGATCCCACCAATTACACGACAAGGGGTGTGGAAATTCAAAGGCCTTAATACGCCGCTGTTTTGACGTAAAAAAGCGGATTAGTGTCACTGGAATTCGCGGAGATACAACGCTGGCAAGAGAAAGAGACGCGTCGCACGGCGAGGGCTCGGCGAAGAACGGCGAACGAGAGTTGCGAACAGCGGCGAAAGATTCACCCGCGCGGTCCATCAGATTAGCGGAGCGAAGCGGGCAACGTGCCGGCTCTGCGAGGCGAAGGTCACGGGGTCAGCGGTCACCTTCAACGCGAACCGCCGCGCCCACCGGCACCTGCAGCAGCCGCTGATTGTCACTCGCGCCCCCTCTAGAGGGGGGGCGGGGGTGGAGGGGTCAAAGGTCGGTGACCCCCTCGAATTAATACTTAGACGACGGCGACGCTAATTCGACACGTGCCAATAAGTGTTTTTATTTTCCTCCTCGAAAGTAACGACAGTCGGCAATGCGGTGGGACGATTTCACGTGGCCTCTGCGTCGCACGCATTGCACAGCGCTGCTGTGGGTGCGGGAGGCCCTACCTTAACACAGCCAGAAAATTTGAAAAAAGTGGAGTTTTTTTCCCTCTAATTTTCTTGCTGTGGTTTTCACACCTGATGATGATTGCTTGTGTTGCAGTCGAAACGTCGTGAGCATTTTATTGTTTTATATTTTTATTGTTTCCCTTCTACGTGACTTTACCGAAAGAACCAAGAATATTAACTATTTTTTTTTTACCAGGTAAGGCCCACTGAGCTATGTAACTCTTTTTCAGAAACGACCTGGCCACAAATGATAGCTCAACGAAGTGGCTTATTATCATGGGGAAATAATGTATCGTTGCCAAACACTCTCAACGCACGTTGATTATACCACTGTGTAACAATCTTTTTTTTGTTCCTGGGAAGTGTTATTTCCTAATTGCCTATGCGAATTTGTCTCTTTTCGTTCACATAAAGTCAGAAAAAAAGAACATATGAATCAAAATGAACATGTATTTATACTAAAGTAATACAAAAATGACTACAAAAGATTTAGACACCAAGGCGCACTACCACAGGCGGGACTGGCCACAGCGGACCGAGTTCTCTGTGGGGAGGAACAACGTCAAGTGGGAGCCACTGGTGGACCCTCGGAAGGTGCTGATGCCACCACTGCACATCAAATTGGGCCTTATGAAAAATTTGTCCGAGCTGTAGATAAGGAGTCGGCAGCCTTCAAGTACTTTCAATACTTCTTCCCTAAGCTGTCTGAGGCAAAGGTCATAGCCGGTGTCGTCCTGGAGTGCAATGAATTCCCCAAGAAGCTCACTAGTAAGGAGAAAGCGGCTTGAAACAGCTTTGTTGCAAGTGGTTCGTGGCTTCCTGGGCAATCACAAGGTCGAAAACTACGAGGAGCTGGTTGAGACTGGTGAAGAACTACGGCACAATGGGCTGTAGGATGTCCCTCAAAGTCGATATCCTTGATGATCATCTTGATAAATTCAAGGAGAACATAGGAGTGTACTCGGAGGAGCAAGGCGAGCGCTTCCACCAAGATATACTGGACTTTGAACGCCGCTACCAAGGACAGTATAACGAGAACATGATGGGAGACGAGATTGCCTCGTGCACGGAGTGAGACGGAACGTGGCATCGCGTGATCGTGAGAGATGCCTTCATCCAGCAGTGGATAGACGATGGCTGTTGTTACTATGCTGCAGCGGTAGTCGTAGCGAATGGCCAAAGAGAATGATAACGGTGACACGAAGCTGTGTGAGCACCAGGATACGCATTTACGAATACCCAATGGAGCACGGTCTCTCACAGAAAAACAAAGATCCCCCGTATAGCCTTAAGAGACTGATGGGGCAAGTGCTGTTGGCGAGGACCTATCAGAGTCGGAACGGCACACGAGGGGGGTGGGTGGCCAGCACGACGCCCGGCCGCCTTTGTCTCCCTCGTGGCGATGTTTACACATCGCACTAGGTACTCATTCGAGGCTGAGTCGATCTACGGGAGACCCAGGACCGTGAGCGGGAATCGACCTCGGGTCGCCGGGTTCGCAGCGCAGCGCAGCGCTACCCGCAACACCACCGCTCCACTGTCACGCACAACACGCGCACAGCGAAGGCACCTCCACGTATTCACCCACGCATGGAAAAAAAACAACATTTCCTCATTGCTAAATCATAAACAGCAGTGCTGCTGCGCGCACACACTGTAAAAGCATTCATAAGTGCTGCTTCCCTAATGTGACAGCCCGGACATCACACGCTACCCCGAGCAGGATTTCGTTTTTCTTTCTGCAAATGACTCCACATTTTAGATTCCGGCTGGTGGCAGGGGGAGGCAGGGAGGGGGCAGCGCTCAGGTGCCACTGCCCTCATCCAGCAGTGGATTGGGCAAGGAGAGGGCTGTGTGCTTGCTACCTGCCAGTGGAGGCCCCGACAGGGATTCCCCTCCCCTCTCTCTTTTGAGCCACATCTCATTTTGGGTCACCAACCAAAGACAAAGAGCCTCACCTGCCCCGGATAGCCTTCACCGGATTGTCGAGGCAAGTATTGTTAGCGAGCACCTATTAAGGCCGGCGCGGCACATGACTGGGTGTGCGACAAGCAATGTTGATGTTTACACACCGCACCGGGTACTCATTTTAGGCTGAGTCCACCTAGGGGAAGGCCAGGACCGGTTCAAATATTCGTCAACTGATATGGGCTGTAAGCGGGAATCGAACTCGGTTCGCCGGGTTCCCCACATTTCACACATTCGTCCCCATGCCATCAACATGCCACCACCGCCACCACCACTGCGGCCCTTGTGCCAGGCTAGGTGCACTTTGATGCCAGGTGAAGTGTAGAAGGCTCGCTGCTGGCAGGCGATCACGGCACAGACCCTGGCGCCATGGGTTGTGTCACCATCACCAAGACAAATATCGTCCTTGTAGCCCGAACAGACTTTTGGAGCAAGTGCTGTTTAGCGAGTACCTACGGAGGCCGAGCACGGCACACGAGAATTGGAACGTGGCCAGCACCACGCCCGAACGCATTTGTCTCCCCAGTGCTGATGTTTACCCAACACACCAGGTGCTCATTTAATACCGAGTTGACCTGGAGGTGGCCCAGGACCGGTTCAGATACATGGCCATTGGTGTTGGTGGCCCGGAGCGGGAACCGCTAACCGTTACGCCACCGCTCAACAACAACAACAACCGCCATCCGCCACTAAGTGGCGGTGACGTCACCACGACGCTTGTGCCAGGCTATGTGCATCTTGAGGCCACGTGAAGTGTCACGGGGCAGACCCAGGTGCCACGGGTCGACTGACTGATATGAGTGGCTGATGCACCACCTGTGCCCCCTACTGGGACAACTTGCTGTGCTTTAGCCACCCGGCGCTCCGCTCGTTGTTGTGAGCGTCGCTCCTCCGCCCTCCGTTGTTGTTGGAGGGCGACTGCCTCCAACTTCCCAGTAGCGTCCTTCACGAGCCTCCTCCACAGAGGCCGATCTTGACACTGCTGGTACCAGTCTTCGGCAAGATCACTCAGCTCCAAAAGCCGTTTAGGCATGCGGTCACTTGGCATGCGGGCTACATGGCCCAGCCAACGCAGCCTTGTCTGCCGGAAGAGCTGACCGATGGGACTTTGTCCAGATCTTTCAAGGATTTGTGAGCTCCTCACACAATCCAGCCTGGTTAAACCCAGGATGGATCGTAGGCAGGCCAGCCTAAATGTTTCTAACCGGCGAAGATGTTCCATTAGGGGGGGGTCCACGTTTCGCAAGCGTAGAGAAGGGAAGGAATGACTGTGGCCGAGAAGACCTGAAGCTTCGTGCGGAGCGACAGACCAGGTAGCTTCCACACAACGTTATGCAAACGATGAAAAGATATTGCCGCTAGACTGATTCGGAGTGAGACCTCTGCTGTGAAACCGGAGCCGGTCATAAGCACACTGCCCAGATATGGGAAACTCTCCACTCTCTCCACAACTGCCCCATCACCAATTGGGAGTTGTGGGAGTGGAGTGTCCGATGGTACAAAATACCCTGGCAGGTGCTTAGTTTCGGTGGTGCTGATGGTAAGGCCCCACCTCTTAGTGGCAAGCTCCAGGTTTAGCAGCAGCGCCTCCAACTCCTCCTCTGAGTGAGCAGCGATTACCAGATCATCGACATACAAAACATGGTTGAGCAATAGGGAGCCATCCCTTGACCCCACCCGGGCATCGATCAGCCTCCCATTGTATCTGTACCAGATATAAATTCCTCCGGTACAGTTATTGAAGGCCTCACGAACTAGTGTTCAAAATAGATGTTAAATAATGTGGGTGCCAGAGGACATCCCTGTCGCACCCCAAGGTGTACAGGGAATGGCTCCGACTCCCGGCCACGTAGTTTTACCCGGGCCCGCTCACCACAAACACACACACAACACACAAACACACACACAACACACAAACACACACACACAACACACACACAAACACACACACACACACAACACACAAACACACAAACACAAACACACACACAACACACAAACACACACACAACACACACACAGCACACAAACACACACAAACACACACAACACACAAACACACACACACCACACAAACACACACACACACCACACACACACAAACACACAACACACACAAACACACACACAAACACACACACAAACACACACACAAACACACACACACAAACACACACACACAAACACACAACACACACACGCCTCGTGAGTCGCTTGTGCGGAGGAAGACGCGGCGACTGCCACGAGGCGCTGGGTGGCCCTCGAAATCAAATCAGCAGTCGTCTCGGTCGGGCCCTGGAAGGGGGGGGGTCAACCACTATCCACGGTTATTACAGCTGCAGTCCACGGGGTGGTGGGGTGAGGGCTTATGGGAGTGGGGGGTTTGTGTGTCTCTCTCCCCGTGGTCATGTGGATTTTTCTCCGGGTCCTCCGGTTTTTTTTCACCCTCCACATTCAGAATGAACGTCACGCGCTCGGAGTGTTTGGCAACGACACATTATTTACACGCGATGACGACGAGACACGTCGCTGAGCATCATTCGTGGCCAGGTCGTTTCTGAACAAGAAGCGCACAGCTCGGTGGGCCTTCACCTGGTAACTGTCGCACTCCAGGGAGTTGTTTTTTTAGTGCAGATTTATCCACAGACGGTGCCGACTGCATGCCAATTAAATCCCCCACCTCCCCCCGGTCTCCAAGAAACGCGGCATCACTTGTGTGCGCGGGGTGATGATGATGGTGATGATGATGCATTCAGGATGACAGTATTACCATACGGAGGAGGATTGGGGTGGGGTGGATGGGGAGGCGTTTAACAATAGAGACTGATGCGAGGCGATTCGCACACGCGTTGTTTGTTGATGTTAATTGGGCCACGGCGAGAGAGCCGGGGCATCGGCGCAGGGGGGGGGTAGCAGCAGGCTGACGGCGGCGAAACCTTGCGGGAGAAAGATCCCCACGCGCGCGACCTTTTGGTTACAATCACCGCGCCACGTCACGCGGGCGGCTTTCTTCACGCGGCGTCTCCAACGAGGAGGGCCTGCCACACCTCCCCGGGGCCGCTGCGTACAGAAGCTGCGTTTATGTTATCGCGAAATATATACATAGAGAGAAAGAGAGAGAGAGGCGGTGAGTCATAGGCAGAGAGGGGTGGGGGAGGGAAAACGCGGTCCTGGGCGAGGACTTAACGGAGCGGGGAGCCGTCAGCACGGGTCGCTGGTGGTGGGTGGAGCGCTTTGAGTAAAATGCAAAAGCGCCGCTCGGCTGAAATCTATTGCGGTTTCTCTGTTGCTGCTGCTGCTTAGCGATGGGCCGTGCAACACAGTTCCATCAGTCACTCCCAGAGTGCTCTTCTTCCTTCCTTCCCCTCCTTCCCTCCCCCCTCTCACGCCTTCTAACTCGTTTCCCGGAATCATCTCCCTGTCCGCGTGCGTTCTGCGAAGAGCACAACACAGGGACCGCGCCGCGGCCCACCATCCTCGTCTGTGCACGATGTCGCCACTGTGGAGGGAGTCTCTCAATCTTAGCGTGGCCCACCAACCCCAGCCTCCACAGTTGCTGGATTACAGGCGCGCAGTGCTGCCGCGGAACGGACACATTTATCTGATCAGTCAGCCTCTGGGTGTATTATCGGAACTGGGCAGCTTCCTGTCATGCAAGTGAATCTGCAAGGAAATGAAAGCCCGCCGGTGGTTATGGTGGCGGCTATGCACGTGGCCTCTCATCCAGCACTGTGCAGGCAGCGAGGGTTGGTGGATCACACAGAGGTTCCGAAACTCCGTTCCTGCGGGAGCGTCCGGGAGGTTGCCGTACCCTAGCTCGCCAGGAGGAGGCGGTACAGCAAGTGGACTGAACGCCATCTGTTTCCATCTGTACGGGCATTGAGTGTTGCTCCATCACGCAAAGCGTGGGGTTTTCCGCGGGAGTTCCAGCTTCCTCCCACTTGAACAAAGTGGGAGGAAAGAGGCCGTCGAGCAAAGGCGGTGGTCGCCGCATCGCGCCCTTTCAGGTGCGCTTCCGCGGCCGTCTGGAACGCTCTTCCTTCCGATATTAGGAAGCCACTGGAGTTGTGCCCTTTTAAATAATCTAGATTGAAAACTAATTTATTTTAGAACTGCTTTTTGTGTTTAGTGCGTTGTCCTTCACCCGCACCTTCGATTAGCACGGTTGGTTACATACGGTGCAAAAGAAGTTCAACGTACAGTACATACATGCTCGAATAATAAACGCAACTCATCATTAATTGGCTGCATCAGGACCCTCCTGAAAAGGGGTCCTACGACTGAGTGTGGCTCTCCTCGATAAGTGAATTAATAAGTGACGATAAATGCATTGACACAATACCGGTCCCGGATCTCTGTGCAAATGAAACTCCTGCCACCCGAACAACAGACGCAATTTTTTTAAGGATGGCTGGCAACCCCCCCCACGTGCTGTTAGCGTCTTTAAGAAACGAACTGAACTATTGGGGGGCACCGCGACGAACAACACGGAGTTTTCTCTCGAGCGTCGTGGAGGGCGACGCGCAACGCACAGACCACAGACGGTGCCAGCGGCCGTGAGGTCGCGCGCGCACACAGAGGGCCACGTGTGAGATCCCCCGGCGCGTCGTCTTCACGGAAGGTAACGTGGACACAGAGACGATTCCGGGAAAAAGACTCACTCACTCACGTGCGAGCGAGCGTGAGTGAGTGTGGGAGGGATGGAGGGAGGGCTCCATGAGTGAATGGCGGAACTGTACTCGGGATTATAATGGAACGGCAATCGCAGCAGCAGCAGCGGCATCAACAGCAGCAGCAGAGTAACCGCAGTAGGATTGTGCAAAGCGGCGCTTTTGCATATTTGGAGGGAGACTTTATTCGTCCGAGTCAGAGCGGCGCGCGTGACGCATTGCGAAAGCACGTGCGCGACTCGGCAGGCTCTACGATCGCCGCGTGCGATCCGTCATCCCCGCAGAGAGCAACACGCACCAGGGTCCCTTGCCTCGAGACAACTGGCAGTCCACCTGCGGTATTGGGTACAGCAAGCCGGACGGACTCAGCCGATGAGAACCTGAATGTCCAATCCTTATCTGGAGACGTCTGGCAGTTGACCAACATTTGTTCCAGCAAGCCGACTGCTGATGAGGTATTGAATGTCGAAACCAGCCCTTGCCTATCCACATCTGGAATTTCGCCTCCAGCATTTGTTCCAGCAAGCCGGACTGCTGATGAGGTATTGAATGTCGAAACCAGCCCTTGCCTATCCACATCTGGAATTTCGCCTCCAGCATTTGTTCCAGCAAGCCGGACTGCTGATGAGGTATTGAATGTCGAAACCAGCCCTTGCCTATCCACATCTGGAATTTCGCCTCCAGCATTTGTTCCAGCAAGCCGGACTGCTGATGAGACACTCAATGTCGAGTGTACTTGTGTCCAACACAATGCTGCTGAAATGCTGTACTTTCTCGACGTCGCGTGGCTGACGGGACGCGTAAAAATATCGTCGTATTTGTTGTTGTTGCGTGGAGGGACAGGCACGTGAAGGGGGAGTGTGTCCGCTTGTTTATGTTGAGACACAGATGCCAAGGAGCACTTACACGGCTGCCCCGCCTCCGGTGAGCACGGTTGGCTACGTGCGATGTGAAAGATGCTCAACATACACGAACGTGCACGGGAGGTCGCAAAGTCCAACGGCCTTCCGCGAAACAAGGAAGAAAATTCGTGCAAATGCACGGAGCAAACAACTGCAGGGCCACGCCTTTGCCATGGAACCGGTTGTAAAGTGTCGCGGCTGGACAGCTGCATCGCAGCAGTGTGAGAGGTCGACACACCTTCGGGAGGTCTTCAATCCAGCAGTGAATTGTTTTATTTTATTTAGCGGATGCTATTTCACGCGACTTCCCACAGTCAAAACACCGGAAACATTGACAAAAACACATTCCTGCGGAGGGAGCTGGTAGGAACGTTGGGTTGCTCGGTCAATGGCCTGCAGGGTCAACGGCGGCGTGGTGTATTCCGCAAATATGCCCGACTGTGAGGGCAGGCACAAGCCGGCGTGAGTAGGTTAAACGTTGAGTTTTATAAGGGCACCGCGGGGTGACCAGCCCCTCCCCACCCAGCCCCACCCTCCCCACCCAGCCCCTCCCTACCCAGCCCCTCCCCACCCTCCCCTCCCCTCCCCACCCTCCCCTCCCCACCCAGCCCTTCCCCACCCTCCACCCCCCACCCAGCCCCACCCTCCCCACCCTCCCCTCCCCATCCAGCCTCTCCCTGCACGACGGACACAATAATCCCCTGTGGGCTGGTGCAACCAGGAGGTTCCTACCAGTATAAATATATAGAGATAAACACATGCTCTGTTAGTGGAGAGTCAGCCCCCCACATAGCCACGGCGGTACTGTGCAGCCTCCTCCTCCAGCACGTGCAGGGCAACCAGTCTGCCCGGCACCCTTGACGAACTTTACGGCCACAGGCCATACGCGCCGTGGTCTCCTGCTCCCCGCATTCACACAGCGGGGCTGTCACGGAGTATGCCCCATCGTCGTTGGGAAGCAGCACACGCTCCCTGATCACGCAGAGAGCGGTTTAACCGCGCCCACTGGCGCCCTGGGAGATCGAAGCCAGGCATCTGGGCGGATTGCATCGCTTACGGCAGGCATGTCCAAAGTCCGGCCCGCGGTCAGATTTCATACGGCCCGCAGCTTCGGTCTTATAATGTGTTATTTATGGCTCGCTAGCTCTGTCAGAATAAATAAATCATAACATTTTAAAGATGTAATTCCTCCTTTCACCATGCGGTGGCAGCGCCATTCTAATGCTATCTGGCTCTGCATCCGTGCCGCGAACCCTTCTCGAATAATTTCTGCCATGGCGATTGCAAAAAAAAAGAGAAAAGTTGACAGTGAGGGCCGCCACTTTCAGGAGCAGTGGGAATTACAATACTTCTTCACTGAAAATCGAGGCAATTGTGTTTGTCTAATTTGTAAAGAGACGGTTGCCTTGTTTAAGGATTTCAACGTAAAGAGACACTACGAGACTAAACATGCTACAACATACGAAAAGCTAACAGAGAGTGACCGCGCTGAAAAAGTGAAGCAACTCCACGCTGCTCTGGTATCGCGACAGCGATTCTTCACGCGGGCCTGTGAGTCAAAGGAAAACATCACCAAAGCCAGCTACGAAGTGGCCATGTTAATAGCTAAACATGGCAAACATTTTACTGAAGGTGCGTTTATCAAAGACTGTGTCATGAAAATGGTGGAGAACATTTGCCCCGAGAATAAGCAATAATTTATGAATGTTTGCCTGGCACGCCACACTGTGGCATGGAGAGTTGAGGACATATCGTCAGATATTCAGAGACAACTGGGGGATAGGGGAGTGGCTTTTGATTATTTCTAATTAGCCTGCGATGAAAGCACCGATGCATCTGACACTGCACAACTACTTATTTTTTTAAGAGGAGTTGATGACAACATGAACGTGACAGAGGAGCTGCTTGACCTCAAAAGCCTTAAAGGGCAAACCAGAGGAACAGATGTATTCGTTTCTGTTTGTGAAGCTGTTGATGATATGAAACTACTATGGAGTAACGTTTCTGGGATCATTACCGATGGTGCGCCAGCCATGGCTGGTGAGCGGAGTGGATTGTCCACACTGATCTGCAATAAAGTCAGCGAAGAAGCAGGTAACGCTATTAAACTTCACTGTATCATTCACCAGCAGGCTCTCTGCGCCAAACATCTCAAATTTGACGATGTTATGAACCCAGTGGCAAAGGCAATCAATTCTATTCGCTCTAAAGCTCTATACCACCGACAGTTTCAGCAGTTCTTGCGTGACATCCAGGCTGAATACGGTGACGTAATTTATCACAACGATGTGAAGTGGCTAAGTCGGGGGTCCGCACTGCAGCGATTTTTCTCTCTCAAAGAGGAAATTGGACATTTTTTGTGTGAGAAGGGACAACCAATGGAAGAACTGTCCGATCCTGTATGGCTGGCAAATCTGGCTTTTTTGGTTGACATAACGAAGCATCTGAATGCGCTGAATGTTAATCTTCAAGGAAAAGATGCAGTGGTGAGCCAGCTATACGCTCACATCAAGGCCTTTGGAACCAAACTGCAACTTTTCCAAAGACACTTGTCCCAAACAGAGCCCTGCACCGCGCACTTCCCAGCTTTGAAAGAGGTCATTGACAGTTTCCCACAGAACATCGGTGCGCAAATGAAGATTTATGCAACAGCTATCGCATCTCTTTCTGTGGAATTTAACAAACGCTTTCGGGACTTTGCAGTTATTGAAAAGGACATGTTGCTTTTCTCTTCTCCCTTCTCCGTGGACCCTGATGATGCTCCTCCACAGCTGCGGCTGGAGCTCATTGAGCTGCAGTGTGACGATGAGTGCCGCGGGAAACACCAGCAGTGTTCTCTTGTTGACTTTTACCGGCAGCTGGACAAAATCAGGTATTTTCATATAACTTTTGTGGTTAAAAAAATGTCAGAAGGAACTATTGGTCCCCGGGCATCTTCACTTTATCAAATTTGTCCCTCTTTGCAAAACGTTTGGACTCCCCGTAAGCCTTACGGGGACCTCGTTCGGCACTTTCACGGCTCTCCATTCGTCGCTCCAGTCAGTGCGGGCATCTCACGTGCACCGCTCTTCGGACTGTGGTATTGCCCGCACTGGGTGTCGGGAACTTCAGGCGCACCACGAGTGGTGGCTTGAAAATGTCGACATGAAGGGGTAACTCCGGTGCCGCGTGTACTTTGTCCAGCATCTTGGCCACTGCAGCTTCCCGTTGAATTTTTGTCGGGGGCATGTTGCACAGAACAGGCAGCCAACGGTAGTGGGGTTGTCCTTATTGCACCCGAGATGGTGCTCATGGTGACATTCAGCTGAGTGTCCGCCAATTCGGTGTGAGCAGATCGAGTCCACACGGGTGCGCAGTTCTTCCGCTGCACAGCAGAACAGGGGCCAGGCCCTCCGTACGCGTCATGGCCGGGCACTGGCGCCCCACGATGAGCCAGCCAGCCGGGCCAGCCAGACGGTTCCGCAAGAGCAACTTGGCAGCGGTCTTTTTAAGGTGAGGACGGTGCGGTTCGTCAGGCTTCTGTCCAACGTCACAACCAAGGAACACCACCGGCTTTGGGTCAATGTCTTATTAAGTGGCCATGTAGGTGCACTTTGAACTCACGGGTGGCCCTGGTATTGTGCAGGTGAATCACACCACCACTTTCCCATTGACATTTTTCGTTGCTTCCTCTTAGTACCTTTCACGCGATGGTCAATGGTATAGTGTATAGCAGATTGTATAATAATAAATAGTATAAAGTGTAATGTTTAATATAATGTATAAGGTAATATATAGTATCGTAAATGTATAGTGAATATACAGAAGTGTGGTATACAGTAGGGTGGGTAGAATAATACATAGTGTAATATTACAATGTATAGTCACTCTAAGGTATAGGGTGGTGTATAGTAATGCAGTATATAATTTAATGTTGGGTTTGTCTATGGCAGCATATAGTACGGGGTAGACCCGTGTGATGTAAGAGAAAAAAGTTTAGCTGGAGGCATATCATATTTTTTGCGACATAGAATTGTAATGTGTAACTTACTGTTTGTAGCTCAGCTAATTGGAGAGTATATTTAGTATATTGATGATACTGATGTAGTTTAGATTTTAGTTTTTTACGTGGTGGCTTAACTGCTGCAGCTCCTTACTATTAAAATTCCTTCCCTTTATTAATGCTAACCCTACTCCCTCCCTTTGATGCTGCTAATCCTGCATACTGCGTAATGCACGGGCATAATATGACTTTGAAACCCCACCCACCTCCTACGCATTCCACAAGTAGTGACTAATCCCATATCTGCATTTCCCATAAATATGCTAAATTACTCTTGATATGCAAATTCCTTTGTCAAGGCGCCCCTTCCCCCCTCCAACCCAGCTTAAATATACGCTGCCAAGCCTGGTGGTGCCCATTCAGATGCTGTCTTTCCGACAGACCTGTTCTTCACCTGAGGACGGCTGCTTGCGTTGTGGCCGAAACGTCGTGAGAATAATTTTATAATGCTTTATTTTTATTATTTTATTATTTCCCTTATATGTGGTTTTACCGAAAGAACCAAGAATATGAGTGGATAAGTCGTTGATGTAAATGTTGACACACGTGTTGGGGCAAGAACAGACCCCTGATGCAGCCCGTTATTTTGCATTTTCAAGGAACTGACCCTGTTGTTCATGTACACTTTGAAGGAGCGATTTTTCTGAAATATCTCGATGGTGTTCACTTCTGAGTGTGGTAGGACTCGTGACAGCTTTAGCAGAAGTCCAGCGTGTGCCAGACCGTGGCATACGCTGCTGTGAGGTCCAGGAACACAGCAGCCCGTTTTGAGTCGCCACTGGAAGCCATTTTCAACATCCGTTGTCAGTGATAGGGCCTGGTCAGCCTGGTCGACGCTCAACACGTGAGTTGACAGCAGCGGTTGAGATGACTCCAGCGCCAATCGCTCCAAGAGCTTTGAGCACACACAGAGGCGAGATGGGTCGGTAACTTGAAGGGACATTTGGGTCCTTCCATGGCTTTGGGAGTGCGATGAATCTGGCCCTCATCCAAGTTTTGGGCAACTGGTGTTCTGATATGATTAGGGTGAAGAAACTTTCAAGCCAGTGCTGTGCATGGGATCCAAGTGGGTTGTTCATGGCTCATGATGATTATGCTGATGAGGATGATGATGATGATGGGAGTCCTGCAGTTTCACATTGATGCTTATATTTGTAGTGTATGGGTAGAGATTTGAGATCTGCACTGCTGTGCCTGATCCGCCTTTGCACGGCGAGTCAAACTTGCTCGCTCGTCAATTCCGCACTGCTCCTGAGCAGAGGCGTCTCGACACTTCTGGGCGAGTATTCCAGCAGCAGCAGATCTACTTGGTCTGAATTCGTACAACAACAACAATTAACCTCTTTGCGTTAACACGATCTCAACAGGGACAGAGTCAAATCTTGACTTAAAGCTTTCGTGGCTGCAGAAATTCATATTATTTGGGCCTTTCGGTAAAGGCGCGTAGATGGCTTTACCGAAAGACCCAAAGAATAGGGCCAGAGTCTTCATTATGCAGCAGCATTTTCCATCATAAGAGGAAGCAAATGGTAGAAAAAAACTCACCCACCGTATCCCATTGGGGCTGTTTGTTGTCGCCGTTGTATAGTATATCGTGTGTATATATATACACGTGTGTGAGAATAATTATTGGATTGAGATGGCAGTGGCTGCTATTTTCTCATTGCTGATTGTGGCTGGAGAGCACAGCTGCGTGTGCGCGCGAGCGCGGGAGAGAGTGCGAGCAGCCCAATTACTACCCGGCAGGGCCCACGCCGAGTGAGTGGCGTGGAGAGATGGAGCGAGGGAGAGACGAGGATGAGAGACGACGAGGTCAAGTGATGAGGATGAGAGAGATGTGGGGGGGGGGGGTGGGGGGTGAGAGAGATGGGGAATGAGGTGAGGCTTGATGGAGAGTGATATCACGCGCAATCTTGGCCCGAACATCGCCCAAGCCCGCACGCCCCCACCGCTCCCCAACCGCTTCACCGAGCATTACTAACCGGAATGGTGAAGTATGGTCAAAAACTCTCCCATGACCGACATGGCATGGCCTTTATCCACTGGTGCATATAAAATGGCTGGAACAAAATGTTACATTTAATCATTCGATTTCAGTCAGTTCAGTGGTGGTGGTGTGAGCAGGGCACGTCGTGGCAACAAGGGACGAAGGCAGATCGTCAAGGATAATTTAAACCCAATTCAGCCCGTGCGCAGGAGGCCCTTCGGCGGATTATCGCCTCGCAAGACAGGGCGAGAAGGTGGCGTCAGCTTGGGGAGGCCTTCATCCAGCGGTGGATTGATCACGGCTGCTGATTTAGGTCAGGCGAGTGGCCTGCGCCGCATCGAGGCAGCACGGAGGAAGCTGCGCTGTGAGATGAAGCCATGGAGACGAGGTCGCGGAGTGGGGAGGGGGTGGAGGATTTGGGTGGGGGGGTGATGGGGGATGGTAAGGAGGGCCCCCCCCCACATCTGCACACAGCAAGCCCCCCAACCCCCGCCATCTCCGCTCACCCCGCCGAACAGAACACCCAGCAATTAAACGCAATCCCCCTGGGTGGGGGTGGGAGGGGGGTGCGGCAGGGCCCATTTAAACTGGGTCTCTGGCCCTCCGCGAAATGACAGCCGCAGCGATGATAAATACCACGAGGATCCACGCGCACGGGCCCACGCCGTCTCTCTCCTCTCGCGATATCCGTCTCTCGCGGGCAACGCGCCTTCGCTTTGCGGCGTTGGGGTGTTTTTGTTGTTGTTGTTTGTTTGTTGCCCTTCCCCCCTCCCCCGCACCTCCGATTAGCACGGTTTAGCTATGTACGGTGCGAATGAAGTTCAACACACATTTCGGGTAAAAACCCCACTGGGAAATCAAATGTCGTTACTCCGAAGCGCTCTGGTTACCACAACAATAACAAACAAGACGACACACGGACAAAACGACCCACACACAACCGCGCACGGTCAAGTTACGCATGGCAATGCTGTGCATCAACACGGCGCAACCAACACAAACAATAGGGCGCTGGAAGAGAGTTGACAGATTTGCTGTCCGCATCAGCAGCAGCAGCAGCAGCATTGTTATCATGAGCAGCAGCCATGGCCTATCGACTGCTGGATAAACCACCATTTATCACCGCCTCTCGGTGCAATCTTCTTCTTCTTGTTTCGTGTGGACGCTCGTGGAGATGGCATAGCAACAACTACAATTTCACATTCAGGTGGTGAAGCCACACAACCGGTGTCAGGAGCAGCGGCGTGTGTATCGCTGTGATGTCTCCTTCGTATTTGTGGGTCGGGCACTGCGTCGTTACACGTTGTACGGCCTGTTCTGGATGACCACGGTCGCACACCGGAGAATTTGTAATTTTTCATTTGTGCATCAGGTGTCCGCATCTGCCATGGTTTGTGCAGTGGATGCGGCTTAGGGTGGACTATAAGCTTCGTGGGACATCAAAACCCCGGCATTTCTCACCTGCCTGCTCCTCCCGTCACGAGTCTCGACCGATCACCCCTACCACCACCACCGCCATCATCATCATCCCTTCTCGCCGTGACGTGTTCTGCCCAAGCGCACTTATTTTTTCCTGAACAATTTAAACTATATTTCGGGCCTGCGTGCGCTCTCTAACAGCGCGTGTTTCTCTTGCTGTCTCTTAGCGAAACTCAAGCACAAGCGGACAGGGAGCGGGCACGTGTCAGATGAATTCACAAATATTCGCAGTTGCACTCCAGTCTCCCCCGTGTCAGCGGCAAACTTACAAATCAATTGCATCTCGGAGACTCGGGCTGGTGAACAGGGCCACTTAGCTGTCTGACTTTCGGAGACACATCATTTAAGCGTGGAGCAATGTGTTTCCTGTCAAACGAAACTATTTTTTTAAATTTTATTTTACCAGGTTAGGCCCACTGAGCTACAGAGCTCTTTTTCAGAAGCGACCTGGCCACAGTGACTTATCACGTGGACATTTCCATCAGCAGCCAACTACACGAAGGGCATGTTGATGCTAAATGTGGAGGGGAAAACCGTAGGACCTGGACAAAAATATGCACACCGCATGTGTGTTCTCTGCCATGTGCGCGTTTCCTGCCACGTGCGTGTTACCTGTCACGTGTGTTCCTTGCCACAATTGTGTTCCCTGCCAGGTGTTCGCTGACACGCGCGTCAGCTCATCTTTGGCCACATTCGCACACCGGTGTGTTTGCGCGTGGCGTCGAACACACGCACAAAGACCTCCCGAGACTGTTGGGGCAAGTGCTGTGAGCGAGCACCTTCTGTGCTGGGGAGCGGTGGCGCAGTGGTGAGCGCACTGGCGCGACGAACCTCCCGCGGCGAACCGACTTCGTTCGATTCCCGCTCACGGCCCAACATCGGCGATGAATTTTATGAACCGGCAGTCGACCTCCGCACAGGTCGGCTCAGCCTCAAATGAGTATACCGGTGCGGTGTGAAAAAAAAAACCCGTAAACGGCGGTGGGGAGACAAAGGCGGCCGGGCGTGGTACTTGGCCGCACCACAAACCGCTTAATGTGCCGTGCGTGCCTTCGTAGGTGGTTGTGTCCAGTGCCACTCACCACCCTGCGCACAGAACACTTCGGGCGCGGTGCTGGCCACCCACCCGCTCTTATGCCGTGTGGGCCTTCATCGCTGCTACTCTGCGAATATCACTTGCCCGAATAGTACGTTGAGGCTACACCGGGGGTGGGGGGATCTTTGTCTTTGGCACAACGTCCAACGTGCGCCGCCACAGCACGGAGGAAGCTCCGTGGTTATTTACTAAAAAATAATAATGATGTGTCAGCCACGTTTGGTGCGCATTGCCCTCCAAGCAACTAACCACCACCATCATCATCATCACCATCATCATCACCGCCATCATCACCACCACCATCATCACCACCATCATCACCATCATCATCATCACCACCACCACCACCACCACCATCATCATCATCATCACCACCATCATCATCACCATCATCATCACCACCACCATCATCATCACCACCACCACCACCACCATCATCATCATCACCACCACCATCATCACCATCATTATCACCACCACCATCATCATCACCATCATCACCACCACCATCATCACCATCATCATCACCACCATTATCATCATCATAATCACCACCACCATCATCACCACCATCATCATCACCACCACCATCATCATCACCATCATCATCACCACCACCATCATCATCACCATCATCATCACCACCATCATCATCACCACCATCATCATCACCATCATCATCACCACCATCATCATCATCACCATCATCACCACCACCACCATCATCATCACCACCATCATCACCATCATCATCACCACCACCACCACCACCACCATCATCATCATCATCACCACCATCATCATCACCACCATCATCAGCACAACCATCATCATCACCACCATCATCACTACCACCATCATCACCACCACCATCACCACCACCATCATCATCACCACCATCATCATCACCACCACCACCATCATCATCATCACCACCACCACCACCACCATCATCATCATCATCACCACCATCATCACCACCACCATCACCACCACCTTCATCACCATCATCATTACCACCATCATCACCACCATCATCACCACCATCATCACCATCATCATCACCACCATCATCACCACCACCATCATCACCACCATCATCATCATCACCACCACCATCCTCATCACCACCATCATCATCATCACCACCATCATCATCACCACCACCACCACCATCATCATCATCACCACCACCACCACTATCATCATCATCCACCGTTCACACCACTTGCCAGCGCCACACACAAGTTGCCGAGGCAACCGGCCCTCATATCTCCATGGCAACTCTCGGGCTACTGCGAGATGTCGCGCGAGGAATGTTTTGGCAGCGGCGGCGGCGGGGACCACACGGGCGAGAAGCGAGGATGATGATGATGAGGAGGAGGATGATGATGAGGGTGTTATTGGAGGCAGGTCGCGCGAGCAATCATCGTGGGGGGCGGGGCGGTGGGGAAATAAAAAAAATACGACGGCGAAGACACTCGCTAGCAGACGCGCGGGTCGGGGTGGTGCGGGTTAGGAGACGAAGACGATTCAGGGGAGAGAGAGAGAGAGGCAAAAACCCACAACCACCACGGCGTGGGTGGCTGGTGCGAGGCCTGTTGAGAGAAGTGGTGCTCGTTAGCGAGCGCCTATGAAGGCCGGCACTGTGGCACACGAAGGAGTGCAGGGGGGTGGGGGGTGATGGTCAGAACCACGCCCGGCCGCCTTTGTATCCCCGGTGCTGATGGAGGGGGGGGGGGGGGGCCCAGGGTCGCCCATTAGCACAGCTGGCGACATACGGTGCGAAAGAGGTTCAACGTACGTCACGTCATGGCCACTGACGTTGGCCGTGGCCAGCGATTGAACTCGTGCGGCCCGAATTTGTGGCGCTGTGCGCTTGACCACTTTGCCACCGCTCCAACGTAAAATAACAAAAAATATATTCATGCACCGTACGGTAATCGTGTAAAGGTACGGCCAGAAAAAAATGTACCACGACCCCCCGTATAGCCTTAACAGACTGTGGGGGCAAGGGCTGTTAGTGGCGGGCAGCACCTACGAAGGCAACCACGCCCGGCCGCCTTTGTCTCCCCAGTGGCGCACGCTCGCACACATTCAACAAGAACCGAGCGCGATCATTTGCCACTGGGCTCCCAAGACGCCGACGGAATAATCTTGCAATATCGCTCTGGAGTGCACGTTTCCCCTACCCCGAACTTCTATAATGGATACAAAGATAAAGATTCCCCCGTCTCGCCTAGAAGGGGCTATCGGGGCAAGTGCTGTTAGCGAGCGTCTGCGAAGGCCGGCACGGCACACGACGGGAGTGGGGGTGGCCAGCACCACGCCCGGCCGCCTTTGTCTCTCCCCCAGCGGCGATGTTTATACGCAGCGCACCAGGTACTCGTTTGAGGCTGAGCCGACCTAGGGGAAGCCCGGGCATTGCGATGGATGAGACCGGATGACTCGCAGGGCAGGGTCGGACTGGCATTTCTGTGAGTCTGAGTTGGAATCCAGGTTTCATCCGCCTGTGATGAACACGGAATCTCAGCGTGAGTTTGATGGTCTTGGGCTGGTTACTTAGTGACTGCACACACACACAAACACCCCATCACATTCGATTTAGTTTCGCACTTAATTTGGCAAAATTCCAGCTGAGCATGAAACGGATTTATGCCGCCATGGTTTGGGGTAAATCATCTCGTGTGCTCTGTCGCCAGAAGACTAATTTCTCTAAATTTGAAACTAATTTCAATATAACTGCTTTTTGTGTGACAGTTTGTTGTTTTTTCCCACTGCACCTCCGATTAGCTCGGTTGGCTACGTACGGCGTGGAAGAAGTTCAAGTCGCATACAGTACTGTCCTTAGTTTAACACGTACGCTTTCGCGACAAATATCATCCATAATATAGGAGTTTTTTGGGATAAAATCTCGTAAATATACATGTGTTTTTAAACCCGCCACCACCCCACACAGCCAATTAGTAAGGGTTGTCACATAAACAGAAAGTGCTAATTCGTTACTAGTGGACATGCTCTCCAACACGCTGGTGTGCTGTACTTGTGGCGGGTTTAACGACACATTGACATTTACGTAATCTAACCCCCCAAAAAAACCCTATATTTTTGGAGTACTGTACTTACACAGCAGAACTGTGAGGGATGGATTTGGGGGAGGCCTTCATCCAGCAGTGGATTTATCATCGCTGACGATGGTTTCGTGTCTGTGTTAGAGGTAGGGGTGGCACTGTGCAACACACCCAACATGCCACATGACATTCCACGCAAATGCCCTCTTCCTGGTGGCTCGGTGGACCAGCAAAGTGGACTCGCAATCAAGAAGGTTGCGAAAAAAACAAATCCTGATTGGGCGGTGAATTGTCTCGGCACATCATCCATTTCGGGGTCGCTAAACCACCCACCGCTTTGTACGTGGCTATCCTATGGGAATACTTGCCCCCGGCATTGGAATGTGGATAAAACAAAACGAGCACTTGCGTCAATGTTTATTTGACCAGAAATTCACTTTTTTCTTGAAGGGGAGGTGGGGGGGATCTGGGTTGGTGCCGGTGGCATCGTCGGCGCTGGGGTTCCTCCAGCGCCAGCGGGGAGTCGCGACTCGCCGCTGGTGCCGCCCCGGGTGGCCCCTCCGCATTTTCATGAAGGCGCCGCGCGACTCCCGCAGGAGCGTCTCCCCGGATCGACGGCGAGTAAAAGGCAGCCCGTTTCTGATCACGAAAGGGCACCGGCTGAGGATATTAAAATTAACGGGGTTGTTGCCGTAGCGACCACATTCAAAAGGAACTGAATAAACATCTCGGCATTAGCATTTGCCTCCTTCTCCGGCTGTAATGGGGTGAGGCATCGGCGGCGTTCGCTTGTCATAATATCCCGCCGATCCTTTATTTATTCGTTATTTTTTTTTCTTCCAAATCCTTCTGCCAGTCAGCCAGCCAGCAAGCCAAGCCCAGCGGCAGCGCCATTCGACGATCTCGTCCAGGATTTCAAAAAGGGTTTTTTTCTCTTTCTTCTTTTACTCCGGGCGAGGCGCGGCGATTCTGCCTGTGAACGCCACCCTTAGCCCTGGCGACGCGGGCGCGAGCGTCAGAGGGCTTGTGAAGTGGAGCGCCGCTCGCCCACTGAGCGGCCCGGTGAGCGTGTCAGCCTGGACGCACCAAGTCTGAGCCGAGGATCTGCTTCTGCCCTGCAAACACGGACGGCTGGGTAGGGAACAACCAACCGCACAGGCTGCTCGCAAAAAATCCATTTTAGTTGTTGCCAGGATGGGGGCGGTGTGGCGAGTTGGCAGGGGTGGGGGTGGGGGAAGTACTACTTAAAGATGGGCACGCTTGGCTCTGCAACAACTGATCTGCTCGAGCAAACGCAGAACAAATCTGACAAAATCCCCCTGGGCAGACGGCTTGCCGCGGCGCGCTCCCAAGCCTGCGCACCGTCTCCACCGTTTCACGGAGGGCGCTGCGGAAATTGGCACTGTCGCAGCCTCGGGATCACTGTAGGGGTGGGGGGGGGGGGTCAGGTGCCCACCCCCAAATCTCCCGTCGGTGGAACCGACGTGGATAGGTGGAAACTCGGCCAAAACAAAATCTGCAAATTTCCCACGCTACCGCCTTCAATTCAATTGAGTCCATGACGCTGGAATACTGGCGTTCGCCTGGTAATTTTCCAACTGCGAGTCCTTGTTGCTTACTTCACGTTCATAATAATAATGTCGTTAAATTATTAAAAAGAGCCTTTCAAGATGGCCATGCATTGTGCCGTTCGACAAATTCCGATTTCGCGAGTGTTTTGTTCGTGGGAGGAAACCAGAGTCCATTAAAAAAACGCCAGGCACGAGAGGATAGCACTCAAAGGTCCACATAGTTTGGTTTATGAAACATGCGCTCTACCACTACCTCCTGGCCACATTTTTAGCCCAGTTGTGCTTGGCATTTTGAAAGTTTCACAGATGAACACGTTTCACCAATTCCTCGTGTGGACATTTCTAACGAGTTTCATCTGGCTATTATGTGCATGATTTTACTGTCCGCTGCTGGAGGATGAGGCTGATGGGGGGGGGGGGCTGCCAAAAGATTGTTGGGATGGCCCAGGGCAAAAAGCCAGATCGAGGCCCCCTCGGATCTGAGGCTCGGGGGGACACACTGCCCCGTTGGCCTCTCCACGGTGCCCGAGGCCAGAGCCTGTTCAACGTTCAGACGTTCACTGCAAACGCCGAGCCGACTCGTCAGACTCCGCTCAGCGGTGAAGAACACACGGAGAGCGCGCAGGCAGCACATCGGCAGCCCTGCCACGCAGAGCCAAGAGGGAATTTCCACTTTTTTTAATTAAGAGATTCCAACCAAATTAAATTCTCTAACTGGAAAGGAAGAAATTCAATTTATTCAGACTCAATTCTGACAGCAACATTTATTTGGTAACTACTTTATTGCCGCGCATAGATTTATGATGGAAATACGATCAGATGGCAGTACAACGATTGCGTATGGATTCATACATCAATAATTTTTAAAAGAAACGTTTTTTCAAGCAAATAAATCTCGATTTAATTACCGTATAAAGACGCGCAGACGGCATCGCGGATAATATATTTTTGTAACACGTTGCACACAGACTCCGTGTAAAATGTCAAACACATCCGTAAATATCGGGCTGCTGCAAAAGTGACACGCGGAATGCTTCAAAATAAAAGTTGGATGAAATTGACCGCAATTATGGAAATGTTTCTAATTACGTGATTCACACCTCCAGTTTCTGCCGCGGCTCACATTCGCTGACATCTGTCACCACACGTGCCAGACCGTGTAATGAAAATACGGCGGCATTTATTTTTCTCTCTCTCTCTCTCGGTCCCAATAAAAAGGCGTGACAGTCACCCCCCCCGATTTCACCGGCGACGAGCCCGAAGCGACCTCGCGAGCGCGATGGCTTTCAAAAGGAGAAAGTTCCGGTCCAGGCGGACAGGATTAATGAGATTCTTCTGACACCCCGAGGTCTTCCTGCTTCGTACATAGTGTTTTTCGCACGCCGAGTCGCAACGAGACGCGCGAAGACGGCATCCCATCTCCAATCTCCAGTTAGCACGGTTTGGCTACGTACGGTGGGAAAGAAGTTCCACGTATGTCGAGACATACACCTGTGTTTGCGCGTTTGGACGTGACGTATTGGCGAAGACGCGGTGAAATCCCTCGACCGCAATTAACTCGTGCTCTACTTCCACCGTGCTCATTTTTCTTAAGAGTGCGTTTCCCCTTTACAAAACGGGGTGTGTGGTGTGTGTATATAGAAAACCAAGAGTTACACACCTCAAAGGATACTCGCTAAAGGTTCAATTTTTCTAGCTTAACGATGTGCTTAAACAACATGAGGCGTAGCAGCAACATTGCACAGTGGCTGGCTCTGTAAACAGTGAGAACAAAACACACGTCAAACACATTGTCTGTTGGATTATTTTTCACCAACCGTGCCCATGTAATTGCCCTCTCTAAATCGATGTAAAGGCTCACATTCCGAATGCTATCACTTGAGACTTATCACAGGGTGACACAACATACGTCTTGATATGGAAGGGGGAACTTTTTCCTTGACTGAACTATTTTTATTTTACCAGGTAAGGTCCACTGAGCTATATAGCTCTTGCTCAGGAGCGACCTGGCCACAGATGATAGCTCAACAAAGTGGCTTATCACGTGGACATTTATAGCAGCCCAATACTCTAAACGCGTGCTTCTAACTGTGGAGGGAAAAACCGGAGGGCCCGGAGAAAAATCCACACGACCACGGGAAGAACATGCAAACTCCAAATATACAGGCGTCAGGGTCCGGATCGAACCCACGACCGATATATCAGGCGAAGTAGTTCACATCTCGCCACCGTGGCAAGATGTTAGGGAAGTGGTTCCCGAACTCTCTGGGCCAGCAGACTGTCGCTGTCAACCATTGAAATGTATATCACGCACCATTCGTATGCTTTTCAACATTACACTTCTTATTCTACACGGTAGCGTCTGCTAGTCCCGAGGACCGCTTCACCACGGGTTTGCCGTCAACCAGTGGTCGTCCGCTGGCCACAGGTTGAGAAGCCGCCGCTTTAGAGGAACGGCCTAAGAGGGCCCAAGTCAGGAACCTGACCAGCATCACTGCGGCGAGCGAGCGCTCGAAGAGGCAGCGAACGCGAAACGACAGAGCGGGGGCTTCTCCCGTCAAACCTCTGCCACGCAGAGTGTGTCTCCCAAAACAAGCATCCCAATTGATCACGGTGGCGCGGCTTAATCTTGCCAATTACCACCAGAGCTGCCCGGCACGCGCGCGTTCAAATCGCTGACATAACACCCGCGTCTCGAGCCATTAATTTTCTGTTTAATTTGTTTTGTTCTTGTAGTTTAGTGCAATTTAAGCTGTTAAAAATGAAGATGCGAGATGCACACAAAGTGTTTGTCTAGTGAAGAGGAGCAAATATATAATTAAACTTTATTAAGGTGATTTATTTTCCATTCAAATCTCCCATAAATTAGTTACGCTTGATATACTGAAAACTAAAAAATGCCCCCATGCTGAATCACTGGCAGAAAGTCCACACTCGACAAAGATTCCAGTTTGACTGCGCACCTCCTGTGATCCGACATCACACCGGCAGTGCACGCGTCGTAACTTTGGAGTTGTCATCAATCCTGAGCTCTCGTTCTCAACTTTGCAGGACCTCCAACCTACACTTACGCAACATCTCCCACATGCGCCATCTACAACGCCCCGTCTGCCGCTGAACTTCTCATCCGAGCCTTCGTTCAATCCCAACTCGACTCCTGCAACTCTCTCCTCTTGGGCTTCCTCACAACAAACTTAATTTGGAGCTTTCGTGACTGCAGGAATTACTCTTTGGTTCTTTCGGTAAAGTCAACACCCACCTACCCAAGCACTCCAGATGATCTACAATGTTTCTGCCACAATAAACATTACCACATTCAACCCAATATCCTTATCCCTTCACCAGATCCCAATCCAGCCCTGGATAAATTACAAGATTGCGCTCACCGCACTTCTAAGATCCTCCCGTGGACCGGCGTCAGTCTCTCTGTGGAGGACGACGAAGATGGCGAGTGTGACCGTGAAATCGATACTGGATTGGATTGGGAAATGGATTGGCGTATTGGGCAGCGGGTGAGAAATCTGGCAGCGGCATTTTAGATCACGATAAACCTACTTAGGCCGGTCTCGGTGATCGCATTCGCAGATTGTGCACTCGTGAGTTTCTTCTCACAAGTACACAGCCCCTCGCCTCTCCACTTGCAATTTCCCCGACACCAAAGCACCAGTTTGAGAGTACAACCAGGTCGGGATTACATCGCCGACAAACCCAAACATCGTCGCCACCTCTAACCGGGACGTGGGGCGGGTGGCAGCAGCAGCAAGCGCTAGGCCCGCTCTTTCTATGGGGCAGGACGGGACGGGATGAAATATCAATCTTCACATCAAATCACTTTTGTAACCTTCCACACGCGGCACATTTTCAATTCCCGGAGAACGACTGAAATATTTTAATCTGCAGGAGTCCAAAAAAAAAAACCCCATTGAATGTAATGTTAAATTTCTATATGTTTTACTGCTCGAGTTAAAAGCAACAAAAAATGAATCAACGAGGGCGCAATATTTATTCACTTTCTCTGTAAGCGGAGCCGAGGGTCTGACGGGGCTGCTGCCTGTGCTCATGAAAGCAGGAGTTTGGAGAATTCTGCGGCTCTACCACGATGATAAAAGAGCCCCCACACGTTGAAAAGCTGCCCGCTGAGACGGAAACCGCGTGCAAGCGTTATCTTATCCTGTCGTGGCAACAGGAGGCTTCCGAGAACTGTAATGATACCGAATGACTTTGGTCTGGCGTTAGGCACCAAATCATTCAACTGGCTTTGGCACACCTTCCTATTAGTGCCGCAGAGATCCGCGGCAACACACAACGAAGGGAGGACGACACCTCGGATATTTACCCCAGCAGTGTCCATGTACTCGCACAACTCATTGAAATGGGAGGAACACAACAAAGACAATCAGACACTTGCTCACTTACTGAAATTACAGGACCACAACAAAGACCATCAAATGACAGGACCACTCACACTCACTCACTGAAACGACAGGGCCACACATGCACGATTACACACACCACGCCGTGCGGTGCAGCCCGGATTCCCGTGTGGTGCAGCCCGGATTCCCGTGTGTAACCGTAGCCCGGCACACGTGAGCGCTGCGAGTCTCTCCACAAAGTGACGATCCACTCAACGTGGCCTACTTTATAATTGGACATGACACTAGACAGCACACACCACGTGTGGTCCTAGTAGTGCCACGATGTGCAGGTTCACTGAATGACCTCAGTAGTGCTGCAACGTGCAGGCTTGACCATGGTCCCAGTAGTGCCACGATGTGAAGACTTCACCGTGTGACCTCAGTAGTGCTTTGCTGTGCAGACTTCACCGTGTGGCTTAAGTAGTGCCGCAATATGCAGACTTCACCGTTTGGCTACAGTAGTGCTGTGATGTGCAGACTTCACCATGTGACCTCAGTAGTGCTTTGCTGTGCAGACTTCACCGTTTGGCTACAGTAGTGCTGCGCCGTGCTCGGATCACATTTTCAAGGCCATGAAATAAAAGTTATTAAATGACTGACAAATACACAAATCAAAGGCCTAATGACGGGCAATGCATTCGAACAAGGCAAATAAACAACCCAACTAAACACTTTTTAAAAGCCACCATTAAAACAAAGCTGGAGAAATTGTTAGATGGAAGAACAACAATCTGAATGTATACGGTGGGAAAGGGATTAATCCGGAACGTTGCGACATTAACTCTCAAGTCAGACAGAAAGACGTCTCGCTCACACATCCCAGGCTGCCTTGCTTGGCACGAGGGGCATCGGGGCCACGGGGCATTTGGGTGGAACCTGCAGTGGCCTGCTGGTCCGCACCAGCCGCCCCCCCCCAGGGGCAGCCTTCGTCTCCACCACCCGGCTGGGAGGGGACGCTCGGGCCTGGCCACACGCCCGCGACCCCTTGGCATTGAACGATACGCTCTTGAGGATTCCGCCGCTGCCGCCCTCGGGTAGAGCCCGCGTCGTTCCGGCCCCGGACCTGAGATGAGGGCCGCGCTGGGCAGTCGCCGGCCTGGACGGGGTGGAGACGCTCCTGTGGAGAGGCACGTCCCGCACTGTGCTTCTTCCGTCGCGGTTTTCCGGGTTGCATCGCCCCTTACCGTGGTCGCTGGGAGAACTGCGAAGAGCCTGCCCGGACGTGGCCACGTACACCGCTTCTTTTTCATCACCTGCTTCGTGCTCCACATCGCTGTTTCCCGTAGTCCCCGTCACGGTCTGAACGTCAACGCCACGAGGGTTTGGTTGGTTTGATGGTGGCGAAGGTTCCTCGCACCTCACGCTCATTTTCATGGGGGCGCCCACAAACGAGGTGACCGTCATCCGTGGTGGCCGCCTGCGCCCCGTCTCATCGGCAAAGCCGGAAGGGCAGGCTTCCGCGGATGAGGCTTTGACGAGCCTCAAGGCAGGATTCTGAAGGCCGAATCCGACCATCTCAGCCGAGGATGAGCGGAACAGGGTGTCCACCGTTCTGCCCGCGGGACGACAACTCGACGCCCTGGAGGACGCTTTGATGGCATCTGCATCCCAACACCAGTCGGGTTCCGAGAGCAGACTTTCACGTGAAATTCCTTTTGCTGGCTTTCGTACTTCACTCGCGAGTCCCTGCTTACTCGTTTCTATAAGAGCAGCGGGTATAAGCCGACCGCCTGCACACTGCGAACCTTGGGTGTGTTTGTAGCCTGGAAACGTATCAAGTTTGAGAATCTCGCTGGGAGTTGAAATTGGATTTTTTTGCCCTTTTAAGTCGCAGGACCCACAGCCGCAAAACTGTGTAATTGCTGAACCATTGGCATTTGAGCAGCTGGGAGCAGGAAGACGCTTCTCCGACACCTCAGACACCGGCACGGCAAGGGAAAACGAACTTGAATCGCTATCGTGCTGCTGATAATTATCTTGGCCGACCGATTGATTTGCATCGCAGACTCTGTTAAGGCCGTCGTAAAAAGTTGTGCGGGGATTCGAAGCCGTGGGGCCGAGGCGGTCGTCTCCCGGCACGGGCCGATGAAGGTGCCCGCCGACGGCATTCTTTTCAAATGCGGTTTCAGCTTCGCTTGACATTTTAGACTCGGAGTTGCGAAAGTCACCGCCTGCCCTCGATGGATCGCCTCCTTTGCATTTGAAGGCCAGCGCGTGCAGCTCGTTTCCCGATTCAAAAAACGTTCCTTTGATCCCGACAGCGGTCGGGGCGACGCGGTCACCGCAGCACAACGAGCCGCCGCTCGGCTGCGCGCCGGAACAGGGGTCGGGGGTCAAGTTGGCGGAGAGCGCGGGGGAGGCGGCGGCGGCGGCAGCCACGGGGAGGGGCCCACGGTGGCTCTGCCGGTCGCTTATCCCGGGCGCGGTTGCGCTGGCCGCAGTTGCGGCGCAGACGGAGGGCGGACGGTGACCGCCGCCGCCTGGCGCGCGCGCGCACGTCGCCGAGCCTTGAGCCCCTCCGCTCCGCGCCATCAGTCCTGGTGCGCAGCGACAGCAACAACAAGGACGACAACAATAATGCAAACCGCCACTGCTGTGGATTCCGGGCCAGGCCTTGTAAAAAGGCATTCTATTCCCGGTACAGCTCGTCTGGGGTTGGGAGGCTACTAAATCCCACAGTAGATGCAGTCACGAAAACTTCAAATCTAGATTAGATGCAGTTTTGTGCACAAATGTAGCCCTTGCGTCAATCCACTGCTGGGTGAGGGCATACCCACGTTGAGCGGGTGGCGGGCGTTGTTTTTAGACGTGGGATCACAGAAGTACAATACAACATTGGGTTTTGTTGCACGGCCCTCTGACGCCCACCGTGTTCGCTCCGCACCAGCCTATAACAACCTCTTTGTATTCTGTGGTTGCCCGTCCCAGCACTGTTTCGGTTCATCCTTGCTTAGCTGCTGAGATCTGACAGCATTGGGAGCATTCTGGGTGATTTATCTACGTAGTGTTTTGCATTATAGAAATAAATGATAATACTGGCATTATTATAGTGTAGTTAGTTTGCAGTTTCAGTGTTATAAAACGCAGTCATTACGTGTTGTAAAAAACGCCAAAGCTTCGTATTACGGCAGTAATATTGAAAAAAAACATAGCCGCTAAACCAGACTGATCTTTAAACAATGAGCATACATTACAAATATAATAATGTGCCACTCAGAACGTTAAGATTAATTTGACAAGGAAAGGCATTTAAATTCTGGTGCCACAAGTTCGAGGAAGTTCAAAACTATGAGAAAGAGCTGAAATTCTTGTTCCGAGACATTTATTAGGCCGGAGCTGAATAAACAAAGACTGTATCCCTCGCGGCAATGTTCAATATCCAGGGCGAGAAAGAAAGAAAAAATAGAAATTGGACGTGGGTGAGAAAGTTGAGATAATTACCTGCACCCGTGGTTAAACAATGGTGCAGTGACATGAACAACTTCCAAAATCGGAAGAACAAGATTTCTGTAAAAAGTTACGTGCCTCGAGGGTTACAAAAAATATGTCAGATCGCAGGACCGTTACAGGAGACAATGACCTCTTTGACCGCTCCCAGCCTGCTACGTAGTCATGTGGCCCATGCGCTCCCCAAACGTTGCACAAAAAAGCTCGTAAATGTCACGGTGCTCGGCTAACGCCCCCCCCCCATCACCACACTTCCCGACGACCCGAATGCTAAAATCGCGACGTGCCATAGCGACGTTCACGCGAGCTTTACGTTGGCGAATGCAGGAGAAAAAGATATCTATTTTTTCCTCTGTATTTTTAAACCTTTGGGACCACATGAACCTTTCGTAAAAATTATTATGGTTTGGCATTTAGCCTCCCACTGGCCTGCAGACGGTAATGAATGTCTTGTTGGAGCAAACAGTTGGCTGTAATCTACTGCTGGGTAAAGTCACTTCTTTCAAAAAAGATATACAAAATTTGAACGGACCCTCACCGACGGCGAGCACACGGCCGTGGCGCACGACAATACTTAGTTAAATTTTGACGTAAAACTTTCGTGACTGCAGGAATTCATATTCTTTGGTTCTTTCGGTAAAGTCACGTAGAAGAAAAAAAAATAATAGTAAATAAAGTTAATACATTTTTATTATTATTCTTTTTTTATTCACTTTATTTTTTATTCTTATTTTTCTATCTATGTGACTTTACAGAAAGAACCAAAGAATACTACTTTGGTCAAAAAAACTATGTTACATTTTAATAATATTTTACAGATTCAATGGAGGGGGCCTGGTTGTGTGCGTAATGAATGAAAAAAATCCAGCATGGTAATATTTTTTGCGGTGCGTTTTGCACAAGTGTTTCCGGCGAGTTGGACAGGGGGGCAGCCTTATCTTGAAGCTGCCAGCAACGATGCTCGCCGGAAGGCAGCACCCAAAACCAATTATTGTGGAGATAATGGGAAATGCTTCACTGGCAGACGGCTGGCTTATGACCACAACAAAAACTGCATAAGATGTTGTTCCAGCAAACAGTCGCGTGTACGTTTTGCCAAAACGTAGAGCTAGGCATGCTGTTCCGGCAAACGGCACAATATTAGAAACGACCTGACCGACACTGATAACCTCCGAATAAGGCCGGCGCACTGCGTCAACACAAACTACAACCTACAAAAAAGCACGCTGTGCTGCAAGATTACGTTTTTTTTTGTCTTGTCTCCTGATACTGTGCCGCTGCTAGGGCTGCTTGCAACGGAGAAACGGGTTGAGGATGTGAGAGCACGACGGGGAATTAAATTGTAATTGTACTCTTACCTTCCTTTAATAATTCGCCGCGAATTGAAGGATGCAAATGGAACACAATTAGCATTATTTTTGCGTGTATCACTTCCAATTTGACGAAACGTTTAAAATAAACGAGCACGGCGCTGACACGGCAACATTTCTAATCTCGGGAGCTACCTGCGAGAAATGCAATTGTTATTTTTCGTGGGTGCATTGTAAGCTTAATCACGCATCACTGCTGCCACCATTTTGAACTGAATGGCATTAATAAGTGCGCTGCATTTTCCCCGGCGCTCCTCCGGGGGGAGGCCCAAAGCTCTGGCGCAGCTCGCAACGGAGCCGGCACAAGGAGGCAGCGCCGCACGCCCAGCACCACCCCCCCCTGTAGCAAATCCCCACCTAGCGACGCGCGCGGGGCACTGCAGCGGAATGGCGAAACCAGGCAGGGCGTCGGCGCAAACACGTGGTGGAACAGGCGACGACAGAACGCTTCGTTTCCAAAAATAATTTGCGACGGCTGTGACGCTACGGGCAGTAATTACGGATTTTTTAGTGCTGTCGATGTTGGCAAACTGTCAAAATGTCGATTATCGGTTTAATCAACCTAAACCGATCCGCATTGAGCAGCGTGGTTAAGTATGGTCTAACAAATCCCATGATCGCTGTGGTGTGGTGAGGCCTCCATCCAGCAGAGGACTAACAAAGAGATGTAAGTTTTACTGATATGTACGTACAAGGGATTGCGATGTGATCGTTTACATTTGAACGCGCATTGCAATTTTAATGTTAGCGCTTGAGCCAATCGGTTCGATCGTTAGTGAAATTGAACTTGATCCGATCGAGTTCACGACTTTTTGGAATTTAGAGTCGATTTCTAAACCGACAACCGAAAAAAATCAACAACCCTAGATGACGCTTTATTGGAACTAGACAGTTATCACGTTGATGAAAAAATAAAAGAGCTGACCTCAACAATCTTGGAACGTCATGAACCCACATCACGAACCTGCGTCACACGTACCTGCGGGGCCAGCCTCGACGGGAGGTTTGAAAGCGGGCGCCGGTTTCCTGCGCGGCGTTTGCGGGAAGATCCTGAGGGTGTCCATGCCGCCGTCGAGGCGAGGCTGATTGGCCAGGCGCCTCCCCACTTCCGCGCTGCTCTTCAGCGGGTAACAAGCGGCGCGCTGCTTGCGCCGACACGCCACCCAATGGTGACACCGACCGGTCAGTCTCCGCCCGACAGGATGTCACTTCCCCTCCTCTGAATTAACTCCGCACAGCCAACTACTTCCATTTCTTGAAGTCTAAGCTCTAGACTTAAGTCTCTTGTGAGCTCCCCCTCTGGTCATCCACACCACTGACTCCTTCTCACTGGGTCTAGGCTCGAGTATTTTTTGTCCTCCATTCGTGACTATCTGCTCACTCCCATCACTCATTCGTTCATTAGCAATCATCATCATTACATCACCTCCATCGCCTCACTCACCTCCCCCCACTCATGTATCTTCTCTAACTCACTATCATCACTGCTGCAAGCCTCCACAAGGAAGAGGAACCTCACCTCTTCAGAGCCAAAAGCCTTCAAGTGGCTCAGCATGACGCGCAGAGACTTGCGCGAGCCATCAGACGGCCCCGATGATGATGACGACAAGTGCATGGCTCTGGCTCCATCTCCGTCTCCAGGTCCAGATCCCGCTCTTGGCTTGGTCATCCGCAGCCTCAGCCTGGCTGACGTCCTGCTCGGGTGGGGTGCCGACAGGCCGAGAAGCTTCCGCGACCGCTTCCTCGTCATGAGTGCCGCCCCCTCGCCTCGCTGCGCGCACGGGGTGGTGGTGGTGGTGGCCTCGCCGGGCGGGACCGCGGCTGCATCTGACTCGAGCGATGGAGCGTCCGAGCCTCGCGTCGCTGCAACCAAGGGACGCAGGTGGACACCGCGCGAGAGGTCAACGGGGGGACGGCGAAAGCCGACAAGGGGTGCTCGTTGGCATCCGCGGATGTCGGCGGTTTGGCCATACCGTAACGGCTGGAGTCTCCGGCGCTCGGCTGCGACGGGTCGAGATGGCCTGAGCCACGCGGCGTCGAGTCCCACACCTCGTCTCCTCGTCTGGGGGAAGCAGCCGCAGGCGACACGTTATCGCGCTCGCACGTCGGAACGCAACTTACTCGTGCAAGAGCGGAAAATTGACCTCGAGCATTAAGGTGGTCAGCACGGAGTTGTCGGGCCAGGTATTTACAGTACTTTACAGTACGGGGGAGAAAAAATAAATCCGCTAAATCTGTCAGCGCGCAAACAGTCGAGAGAAGCCAGGGCCATATAATATAATAAATAAGTCGCTTGTAAATGGTCCCCACACTCCCGTCGTAACCGCCACGGAGGGGCCGCCTTACAGCAATCCATCAGGTTAAAGCGCAGACAGACGGATTTGTTTCAAAAAACCTTTAGCGTTCTGAGATTGAAGCGTGAAAATTGGCACAGCGATGTTCAAGGCCCATTGATTTTGCCCACAGTATGGTGATAATAAAAAATAATCGTTTTAGCTGTAGACACCTACGGATTGCGCAGTAAGGACACGTCGCTTGAGCAGCAACATCACTGACAGATTGGCCGTGACAACGTGAACGGCATATCCCACCCTCCTTCTCGCACCACCCCTTCGGCCCCACGCAATTGCTCGACGCTATTGTGGAATGTGCAGAGCCCCGCCGATGAGTTGAGGGATGCCACTGACACCGCTCGCGCCGTGTGCCCTCACCGCTTCTTGTCGGAGGAGCCGTGATTCGGGCTGACATCGGAGGATTTCCGCTTCTGTCTCCCCGTGAGAGGCGTCTGCGGACCCACGCGATCTGTAGCGACGCACGGTGGGGGGGGTGATGGGACGATAGTGGATGTGCGATTGTATCCCATCACCGATACGGCCACGGTGTACATATCCCGTGGCACAAACTGGCCTCTGCCTACTTTCTGAGTGTGTTTATCATTGCCGTGAGGCTTCCGGCTTCGGGACTTGAACATTTTCCATCGTAGACAGGCATCCACTTGCGGCTTAGTCTTCTTATTTTGTCAGGTTTGAAGGGTAAGCTCGGCTGGGTTTTTTTTTCTCTGGTTCAAGAGAGAGGTTGTTGCAGCTAGGGTTACGATGACTGCAAGTGACATTTCTACAGATGTCTTTTGGCATCCTCTCTTCAAGCAATCACACGTCAATCACAGCCCCATAGTCCAAGTGACAACTCAAACCTACAACGGCGTTCTGTGGAGTTAACCCAGTGCTTGCCGGGTGAATGGACACTATTGAAAAATGTCTTTGCCAAACTACCAACTCATATGTGACAAAAATGCGACACGCGTGTTTCACTTGTGTGCGCGGAAAAACAGCGGCCTCTGAATCCGTACCTTCTCCCTTAGGTGTGCCTACGGGCGTCTTGCTGATTTTCAGACGATTCAAAGCTCCGTAGACGACGTCTAAATGAGAAATCCGAGACACGGCAACGCGGCACACAACACCGATTTCAACGTTCGCAATCTGAGAGGTGGCCGCATGGATCAAGAGGTCACAGCGATGAGCTGCCACTGCTGGTATCCCAAGTCCAAATCACAGGCAGCCGTCTGTAATTAAGCCCAGGCTTTTGGAGTGTGTCAAGGCGATGGTCTCTGGCCAGTTACCAATGGACTGTACACAAAAAAAAACATCACGTTAAATTTATTTTTGCAGTTGATTTGGCAGAATTCCAGCCCTGGGGAAATAAACATATCGGTTTGAATTTCAAATATCATGACAGTTATGCTTATCAGTATGTCCAGTATAAATAAATATTCAGATTCTGAAAAGTGTCGCACCTAATATGTAAACCAGAAGTCACTCCAAAGGATCTCAGAGGTAGCTCTTTGGTATCTGCTTTCGTGGGCCATATGCTTAACAAGAAGGGTTACACTTCTCCGAGACCAAAATGGATCATTCATCATGGCACGATTCCAAAACCACAATCAGGATATGATTGGACACGGAGGACAAATCAAATACGTAAACAAAAATAACATTCACCAACGTAGATGTGACAGCTCTGGTTTTACATTTCTGGCTTTGAGGTTCCAAGAGACGAGGGTGATGAGAACACACTAGTGTGTGCGTTTGTGCATGTGGGGTTCACGGTGTGTGTGGGGAGCGGTAGTGCAGTGATTAGCGCGCTGCGATTCGAACCCGGCGACCCGAGTTCGATTCCCGCTCACGGACAACACCAGTGACGATTATCTGAACCGGTCATAGGCATCTCCTAGGTTGACTCAGCCTCAAACGAGTACCTGGTATGGTGTGTAAACATCGCCACTAGGGAGTGGCCAGCGTTGTGCTGGCCACGCACGCCCTCGTGTGCCGTTCCGGCCTTCATAGGTGCTCGCTAACAGCACTTGCTCCTACAGTCTGTTAAGGCTATTATACAGGGGAGGTGCTGTTACCGTTGAAGCTGCGGCGACGGTTCAACTTGAGCGAGCGCTGGTCTCCACGCCCGCCAGTGGATGGCGACTGGTCCTCGCTGCCCTTCCTGCCAAAGGCTGTCCCTGCAGCATCATCGTTATCTTCTTCCACCTCCTCCTCATCCGGCCACTGGCCTGGAGGGGTCAATCGCCAGAAGTGGTATCACACTGTGTTCTTAATACTAGATCATCAGATTACTTTCACAATTTGAAGTTGCAGTGTCTGAAGCCATTTCGCACTTTCCAGTAGGTCACACCAAAAACGGAACGCAGCGAAAATCCACAACACATTCATAAAAATCGTGCAAACGCTTGCATTAATGTAACACGCTTTCCCCATGTGTGTCGTCTTCTAAAGTATTAATAGGCAGAACACAAACTGATGTGTAGCTGTCAGGGCAATTATCATAAGAATATTTCCAAACATGCGTTTGCAATATTGGATAATACAGGAAAACCTCGCTGGACGCAGGGGTTACGTATTTCTAAATTGCCTTGTTGTGCAAAACTGCATTCGACAAATAATAGGCCACATGGGAAAAATAGCTAAGCATTCCTTGGTCCAAAATGATCACCCCTCCATCTTTGTTTAGCTAATTCGACAAGATTCCCGCCCTTGTTGTAATTAACAATGTCCAGTCTCTCTCCACACCTTGCGTGTACATTCTTTCAATGTGACCTGAACACAAAACCCCTGTCTGAATTACTCTTCCCACACTGCGGCATATGCCCAACACTCGCCCCCGACACTGAATTTCCAGCCCGATGCCTGCCCCTAACACTGTCACTGGAACGTTAAGGATTCACACACGTAGGAGTCCGTAAAACCAACGTATTCAATGAGTAACGGCAAGATGCTTGCGGCAATGTGTACGAACGTTTGCGTGTAGAGTATTTGTTACATTATCGCACGAAAAAACAAATGCAAAGAAACTTACACAGTAAATAAATCGTTCTCACAATCAATTCAGTCACGCCTTACTACCTTCCGACGGATGCAGCACTCTCACCTCTCGCAAGCCAATCTAACAAATATCTTCCTAACAATCCTAGCAACATATTCTTGGTTCTTTCGGTACAGTCACGAAAGCTTTAAATCGAAAAATCTTAGCAACGTCAAAATCCGTATAGTTGAAACCTCACCGCCGTTATTCCGCAATACAGACCGCGTTAAGTCACACCGTGCAAGCCGAAACATGCGTTAGATAAAACAACGTTCGGCGAGGTTTTTTTCCCTTCCGTTTGTGGTCTCAACATTTTTGGCTAACTATTATATTTAATAGGCTAAATCCCTCATAGCTACACGACTTTACACGGAAGTTCCGTTCACATTGGATCATCTTTACGAGAGTCATCCTGCCCCTCCCAGTTTACAGATGGCTGGACACCCAGAGCTAATGCATAAGCGCTTTCAACCTGAGCTGGAAATCGTTAATAAAACCATCACTGAAAGTTGCGAGCCACCAAGGAAGAGCAAAAATGAGTCACGCAAGTGGCGGGAATGTAGCAGTGCCCACTCCCCCCCCTTCCCCCCGTGCCACCAGTCGCTGCCGTGGGTCTTGGGGGGCTTCGTACCGATGCGAGGAGCATTGGTGATGAGCGTCTCCACGGTGAGCACCTGCAGCTGGAGCAGCTGTTGTGTGCCGGGCGTGAGGCTGGCCCCGCGCCCGCCGTGCATCAGCGTCGGGGTGAACACCACCGCCAGGTTCGACGCCGTCATCTTGTTATCCTCTGCTCTGAGCGCAAGACGGATTTCTTTTAATTAACGAAAGGGAAGGACCTCTTGCGGTGACGTGTGGCCTCCCTGCCAAAGGTTATTTCAAAGTCCTATTCGGCCTCCGGCAAGGCAAAAGTCCCCATCACTGTCCTAGACCAAATCCCCGAGCCATACCCGTTTGGGCCTTGAAGGACAATTAGCGTAGCCTCTGGAAATTAACACACATTTCCCCCCCCGCCCCCCCTCTGTATTTTAAAGCAAAAGTTGATGGCGTCTTGTTTTCTGAAGCATCTAATAATCCGGAGACCATGGTCATCGATAAAAATTTCCCACGGACCGTTCGGGCCCCTCACGGTAAAGCAAACGGTCACAGTCGCAGCCTCACCTCTCGGCCACGGCGTGCAGGAAGGTCATGATGAAGCGCAGGGCGTGGGCGGTGGCGGGGGGCATGAGCAGGCACAGCAGCAGCGTTGCCCTCGTGCGCTCCTCCGCCGTCGCCAGTTGCTGCGCTCGGCGCAGCGGTGAGTGCAGCTCGCGCGGCACTAGCGGCTCGGCCGCCTCACGCAGGTGCTGTTTGAGTAGCCCGGCGACGTCGTTCACCGTCGCGCCCGCCAGGCAGGCCTCGCCGCGCTCCAGCCGGGCCTGCGGTTAGCCGCGCAGAGACACGCGGGCAATTTGTTAAGCGACCGTGATCGGAGAAGCAAGGGCTGTTTAGCCAGCGGGCGCCCGCTACAAGGGCGAGTGTATTGTTTATTTTTTCGGTGTGGGTCAAATTGGGAATCTCCCTGTCTCTCCCCAGCACACGGAAAAATTTACGAATGTGACGTCACTGCAGTGGAATTGATGTAAAGTTCGCAAATGTGATATCACTTAATACTTGTCTGAGTGCTATCATGGCTTGGAAGATAACAATGTCAAGGATTTTGTGGCCAGCATCATGGCCACCTTTGTTTCTCCAGGGCTGATGGTAACGCAATGCACCAGGTACTCATTTCACAATTACGGATGAGGACCGATTTATGAATCTATATACATAAAAGGGAAATTTGTGAATATATGTGTCTGTCCAAAATGTTTAGCATACTTCCCAACATGCAACAAACTTGAAATTTGGTATGTGGGTAGCTTCCAGATTGTACACAATGCAAAAAGTATAAAAATAGACTTTTGTATTTTGGAGGGGGGGGGGGACGCAACAATGGATATATTTTGCACGGCAAGTGAGCGGTGACGTCACATCTGTGATGTCACCCACATGCGGCAGCGTTACACAGTGTCTGCTGACGTCACGCATCCCCCCACCAACCCTCCACGTAGGCCGTGTATTAATCCAAGACAAGACTCCAAGTCCTGGGCGAAGCCGGGTAGTAAAGCTTGTCACTTATAAATAACATCAATGGCTGGTACTTGAAACCAGGGACCAAAGTGCAGTGCACGAACGACTGTTTATCTGAGCACACAAAAAAATTCACACGCGGTTATACTGTTTGAGCAAGTACTGTTAGTGAACACCCATTAAGGCTGAAACAGTGAACAGAGGGGTGGTGCAGCTAACACAAAGCTAATTCGCCGTCTTTCTCCCAAATACTGAGGTCAACACATCACACCAGATTCACGTGTAAAGGGCAAGTCGACCTTGGGGGCTGCCCAGGGACAGGTTCTGACATCATTTCCATTCATGTCCATCGTTGCTGGGAATCAAACTCAGGTCAACGGGTTCAAAGCACAGTACCCTAAACAATGGCTCCACCACTCCCTACAAACAACAACAACCGCCATTCGCCACTAAGTGGCGGTGACGTCACCACGACGCTTATGCCAGGCCATGTGTACATTGAAAGGACGCACACACACGCAAGAACATTTACACAAGTTTTTCCCTCTCATCCATTTGCCCACTATAGTATTTCCCTCTGTGCCACGCAGCTTACTCGAGTCAACTTAACTCATACACGTCTGCATGGGTGGACAAGTCGACGTACGCACACTGAAGCAATCGGCACGTGGCATAAACGTCCCCCAGACATTGCCCCCCCCCGCCCTGCCCTAAACACGCCCGACCACAGGCCCCGTGTTTGCCTCCGCATGAGCACGGTTGAAGGACCTTGAGCTCTCGCATCCTGGACAATGATCCCGGCTTCCGGAAGATGCCCTCTGTGTCCAAGTGGTCTTGGAGATAGCGACAGGCTTCCAGGACAAACCTTGTAACATAAAAAACATGATGATCAGAGTTAGGACCTTATTAGCGCACGTACCTGCCCCGTTGTCGATCTACTGCTGGATGAGGGCCTAGCCGCTCCGTGCAGGTTGTGGGGATTGCCTCTACTTCACCACGCCGGTCCACGTAGGTCAGTGAAGGCGGGGAGTAGACTTCGGAGCACAGTACAGCACAATTACGTATTTTGCCGCACTGTCTTCTGCTGATAATGTGGCTCACTGATACCTGATTCATGTCACCCATCCAAGCGCTCATTCAGGCTCAACCCTACTTAGCTTCGAGGTCTGACGAGATTGGGCCCTTTCCAAGTAATTTGCTCATATAACGTTTAGTCTGCTGATCTGACGTATATTGATTAATCCAATTATAACGCTTTCTGTAAATTATGAGAAAGTATCAGACATAAAAGTATGTGGAGACGTGAAAAATAAGAGTAGTGATTTATATATTCAGAAACGTCACACCGAGTCCAAGGACTCTTTTTGAAAATAATGTCCTGCTAGATTTGATATTTTTATATTAAGATGTTTTCAGCCAATTTATGAGTGTTTATACAGAGAGGAAACCGCAGCACCCAGAGAAAACACATTCACGCGTGGAGGTAACACCTTATCCCCGACAAATGGAAAGAGATGAAGATTAGTCCACTTGCTGTACTGCCTTGTCCTGGCGGGCCATGGTATGGCACCTTTTTGACACCCACAGGCAGGGACTTTCACAACATTTGTGAGTCTCCAACCCTCGCTGCGACAGTGCTGGATTAGAGGCGTTGCCATTGTGACCAACGGATGCGTCCTACTATCATGCATCGCGTATCACGTGATGTAACAAAATTGCATGTTCAATTTGACTTAAGTCGGTGGTTTAAAACAAGCCTTTGCTCATTATACACGTAGCGCAGCGATGACACGTGACATACACGGCATGATGGGAGGACTGTTCCAGTGGTTACTATTGCACCGTTTGCTCTCTAGAAGTTATCCGTATTATTATTACTACTACGACTACTGCTCTTAAGCAAAAAAAAAAGGCTGTCTTGATCGTACCTTGGGACCAGCGATTCGGTAGTGGATGGTGAGCCCCCGTGAGAATAATCTTCTTTCTTCTACAACAAGGCAACGAAAATATAAAAAAAACATTAGTACTTGTAGACCAACTGGCCCAGAGCTTCGCACACCAACACTACCAATCCATCGCTTGCCAATGACTCTCCCTTAGCATACCGTATTTCTCAGTACAGTGGTAGGTGGCTGAAGTTGCCATTCTATTAGACTGTTGTTAGGGGCTTGTTGAGACTGAAGCTAAATGTATAGGTGCAGCCCTGCTATTTCTGGCTCACGTCACTGCTGACAGATGCGTCTCCCCTCGAAAGGGGTCCATCTCGAGCAGTGGTTCTTAACCTGCGGTGCACGCTGCACCCCCTGGGGTGTGAGATGCCCGATCTGGGGCTGCGAGACATGGCCAGATTTTTGTTAAAAGGTAAATCATCTAACCACAAAGTAAGCGCGGGGCATGTAAGTACAATTTACTTTGTTTCATAAATCCCTATGTATTTATTACCATGAAAAAATGTTTAATGATTGAGAGCCAAACGAGTGCAAGGCTGCAGCAAAGCTTAAGACCCACTGATTTAGAGGGCATTTTGGCCTGTTAGTTCACACTGACCAGGCGTGTTGGAGGAGGTGAAAGCACAGTGGAGAATGTGTTACAGGGATCGAGTCGAGAATAAGCATGCCGTGTGGGTCTGCCCAGACCTGTGAACTTATATAACAGGTCAGACAGTCTATTTGCTGACGGCTGCTTTGCCACATTGGCAGGAGGGAACAAGCACAGAATTCAACCTGTCACAACAAATCATCATAATAATAATAACCTGTTGTAACGCGACAAACTCAACACATTCGTCAATAACACAGTGGCCTTAAAAGGAAACGTATTGAATACGCGAAGTTTCGGACAATGGCCCTCTTTCAGAGCACACAATGTGACGTTCCGGACAATGGGTCTCCTTCAGAGCACACAATGTGCACACAACGTGCTCTGTGCACACAATGTGATCTGAAGAAGGGCCCATTTCCCGAAACGTCGCCTATTATACACGTTTCCCTTCGAGGCCACAGTGTTTTTTCAGGACGAAAAGTGTTGAGTTGTGACATTACGAGAGTGTCGTTGTGACAGGTCTTATTTCACTGAGCGTGCCACAGGGTTCGTCGTTACCTATCATCAAGAAGTTGTATACCCCTGAGGTCACCTCATCCTATCCATCCCCACCTCACCACCTCGCATAGCCTCCTCCCCTCTCCCACGACCATCATCGCCTCGCACTCGGATCTGATCATCTGTAACCTAGGGGCCGTCCATAAATGACGTCACGCGATTTTTGACCCCCTCACCCCCTTTCGTCACACGGCGTCACAAAAAGTCAGACCCCCCCCCCCCTCAAATATGACGTCACAAAGCTCTGCCCCCCCCCCCAAAATAAAACATGCTTCAAATCGCTTTAAACTATTGTCACTGTAGCGCGTATTTAATGTGGCGCTGCACTCCGATGTTGTAGGAGAAAGCATTTATTAAAAATTATATTTAATTAAGTAGAACGTGTTGTGTATATTTATTTAAAGTTGCGCATTTTTATGTGACGTCACATTTCTACCCCCCCCCCCCAGGTGGGTGACGTCATTTATGGACGGCCCCCTACTGCAGTCACCACCGCTCCCATATCACGTCACCATCTCGACCATAAACCTCCAACACCCGCTCCATCACTCCCTTACCTCATCACATCCTCCTCTTTCCTACCAACTCCTCACCTCCACCATCACCGCCATGTCTCTCCAACAACCTCCTCACAACCCGCATCAACATCCTCAAATCTCCCACCGCCCCTCACCTCTACCACCAACTCAACTCTCCAAACTCCTCCTCACCTCTACCACCACCTCATCATCTCCACCACCACCTCACCACCACCTCCACCTCACCACCTCCACCTCATCATCTCCTCCACCACCACCTCCTCACCTCCACCACCACCTCCTCACATCCACCACCACCTCCTCACCTCTACCACCACGTCACCAACTCCTCACCACCTCCACCACCTCCTCACCTCCCACCACCTCATCATCTCCACCACCACCTCCTCACCTCCACCACCACCTCTCCCACCACCTCCACCTCATCATCTCCACCACCACCTCCTCACCTCCACCACCACCTCACCTCCACCACCACCTCATCATCTCCTCCACCACCACCTCATCATCTCCTCCACCACCACCTCCTCACATCCACCACCACCACCTCCTCACCTCTACCACCACGTCACCACCTCCTCACCACCACCACCTCCTCACCTCTCCCACCTCCCCACCACCTCGTCACCTCTCCGCACTCACCTTCCCCGAGCGAGCCCGGGCTGGGCCCTTGGGCCTCCTGCCCGCCGCCGCCTCCACGCGGACCCCGAGGCTCCGCAGCTGCAGCCGCGCGGCCGCGCCGACGTTGCGGTCCAGCATAGCCGGGGGGGGGGGGCCTGCGTCTCCTGGTCTTCCTGTGTGAGGGGGGCCCTGTCCCCCTGTGTGAGGGGGGCCCTGTCTCTCTGTGTGAGGGGGGCCCTGTCTCCCTGTCCCCCGCTGTCCCCACTCAGCTGCGTCTCGTTGTCTCCGCCGCGTCCCCGCTCACAGTTCCTCTGTCGCGGGCGGCGGCCAAACGCACGCGGCCCATTGGGCAACGAAATTCAAACTCAGAGTGACGGAGACTGGGCGGGGACAGAGGGGAGAGGGCGGGGCCAGAGGGGAGAGAGGGCGGGGACAGGGCGGAGACAGGGAGACAGAGGCAGAGACAGCAGGGAGAGAGGCGGAGACAGGGAGACAGAGGCGGAGACAGCAGGGAGAGAGGCGGAGACAGGGAGACAGAGGCGGAGACAGCAGGGAGAGAGGCGGAGACAGGGAGACAGAGGCAGAGACAGCAGGGAGAGAGGCGGAGACAGGGAGACAGAGGCGGAGACAGCAGGGAGAGAGGCGGAGACAGGGAGACAGAGGCGGAGACAGCAGGGAGAGAGGCGGAGACAGGGAGACAGAGGCGGAGACAGCGGGGAGAGAGGCGGAGACAGGGAGACAGAGGCGGAGACAGCGGGGAGAGAGGCGGAGACAGGGGCGCAGACGGGGAGGAAGGGTCGGGGACAGGGAGACAGAGGCGGAGACAGCGGAGACATGCAGATTTAGACGGAGACATGGAGATAGGGACTGGGGCAGTGCAGAGACAGCGTGAAGACAGGAGAGGAGACAGGGGAGTATAACAAGTTAGAGAGACCAGTGACGGAGTGGGGACAGGGCGGAGACAAGTGAGACAAAGGCGGAGACAAGACGGCAGGAGAGGCAAGGAGGAGGAGAGAGGCGGAGACCAATGGAAACGACTTGGGATACGGGTGGAGACAGAGGGACACGCGATGAGACGAGGGATAGAGTGAGAGGCAAGGCCGTAGCCATGGAGTCAACATGGGGGGGGGGGGGGGACCAAATCTTCTTCCAGGGGGTCTGGAGGTCCCCGCCCCAGAAAAAAATAAATCTAAATTAGAAAACGAATTTCGTGCCATTTCCTGCCTAAAATATAAAAAAGTGCACTAACACATGGGATGCACTTTTTATTTATTTTTTACAACAATGTCTAACAATGTATTGTATTACATTGCTCTGTTTCTTCTTTTTTACCTTTTCATGTTTCATTGCATGCAATGGCAGAGATTAGGGATTAATAAAGTACAACCATAACCACAATAACAGGTCCCTGCGGGGTGGGCTGGTAGGAACGAATAACCAAAGAATATAAACAATGTATTATTACATTTGTTTAGCCAGGAAAGCCTCACTGAGTGTTAAGGATTTTGTAGGGTCCTGCCAAGTGTTTGCAGTAGGGGGCGATGTTGCTATACCGAATCGGACGATACGAAGGGAGAGTTTGAGGCCTAGTTCTAGGCTTTAGGCCTAGCTGTAGGCTTTAGGCTGCTGTGAGTTAATTTTTAATTTAAATGGTTTAATTATTAATGTAAAAGCTTTAAATGTAAATGTTTATATTTAAAAACATCAGGGAATGTAACATTGTTAAACATTAACTCCCTTTCACACACTCGGGGGTACGATACGAAGGGAGAGTTTGAGGCCTAGTTCTAGGCTTTAGGCCTAGCTGTAGGCTTTAGGCCGCTGTGAGTTAATTTGTAATTAAAATGTTTTAATTAAAAGCTATCTCAGGGAATTATAAGGGAATGTTACACTTGTTTAGCCAGGAAAACGTCACTGAGTCTAAAAGTTTTTGTAGGGTCCTGCCAAGTGTTTGCAGTAGGGGGCGATGTTGCTACACGTAATCGGACATCGGACGGACGGACGATATAATCTATTGTAGGTTGGTTCACTTCGTTCCTACCAGTATAAACAAAAATTACTTTTATAGCAATATGGGGGGGGGGCATTTTGAGCATATTTGAATATTGGGGGGGATGTGTGTCCCCCAATATATATTATAATTACGGCCTTGGAGTGAGACATGGAATAAGACGATGAGACACGGAAGACGAGATGGCAGACAGAGAGGACGTGGGCTGTAGAGACTGGGGAGGAGACAAGGGGAGGTAACAGTGGGACAGGGATGGAGACACTGGAGGGACATAGAGATTGAGTTTTTGGATTTAAAAAAAAATCCTTTAGAACTCAGAAACAGAATCTTTATTTATAACTGGAGGAATCCGATGAGCTATAAAGCATTTTTTTAACAGATGTTCAGTATGGACTAAAGTTAATTTTTGTCACCAACACTCGTACTGTCAAAATAAGGCACGAAAGAGTAATGGGGATTCTGGGAGGGTGCGGGGGGTGAAGAGTGAGTGGTGAGGGATGGAGAGTAATGGGGGAATCGAGTGGTGGGTAACTGACAGGCGTGAGCGGTGAGTGATGTGAAGCGAGTGGTGAGTGTTTATTTATTTTTGGTTCAAATGTTTTACCTGGATAATCCCATCTCGTTCGCAACGGTCACCTCTACGTACGCCCCCATGTCGCTGTGGGGAGTAATTGGTGGGTGAGTGAGAGGAAGCGAGTTTCTGGGTGAGTGAGAACGGACTGATTGAGAATGGATGCTTAAGCGGAGTGATGGGAATTGGAGTGTGTTGGCGAACAAGGGCCGAGGAGCGGTGGCGCAGCAGTTAGCGCGCTGCGCTACGAACCCGGCACCCGAGTTCGAATCCCGCTCACGGCCAACACCGGTGACGAATAGCCGAACCGGACCCTGGCCTCTCCCAAGTCGACTCAGCCTCAAATGGATACCTGGCACGGTGTGTAAACATCGCCACTCGGGAGACAAAGGCGACCGGGCGTGGTGCTGGCCACCCAAACCCTCGTGTGGCGTTCCGGCACCTTCATAGGTGCTCGCTAACAGCACTTGCCCCAACAGCCTGTTACAGGCTATACGAGGAATCATTCTCTCGCAAGGAAGAGGGCGTGTTGCTCCCCCTTGTGGATAACACGTGTACGATCATCCATCCTTGCTCAGAGATATAAATAGCGTGGCTCATGACGATAACAACCACGTTTTTGTTGTTGTAGTCTGCCTGGAACTTCCCACAGCTGGACAAAGGCCTCCCCCCATTTTCTCCCCTCCCATTAATCCCCTTCATTTGACTCGTACAGAGTTCCATAGACTCACACAGAGACATATAGACTCATAAAGAGATACATAGGCTCACGCAGAGAATCATGTACTCACAGAGAGACCCATATACTCACACAGAGAACAATGGCCTTACACGCATGCCCATAGTCTTTCTCATAGACCCAAAGACACAGATAACCATAGACTCACACGGAGACACATAAACTCACACGGAGACCCATAGTCTCGTATATAGACCACCAGACTCACACATGGAACCATAGAACCATACAGAGAAGCATAGATTCACAAAGAGACCCAAATACTCATACAGAGACCCATAGACTCACACAGATACCCAGAGAGTCATGTTGTTGCCGTCAGGCGGTGACTTCCCCATCAGCTGCTCGTGTCAAGCAGTGACCTCCGAACTCTGCGATGCCGTCTCGGTGTCGCCGTCTCTCCCGCTGCCTCTCCCACCGCTTCTCTCCCCTTCTCTCGCGGGTCTCCACTCTTGTTTTAACAGCAGCAGTCACCCCCCCACCCCCCCCGTGATTTTACTTAGGTCGTCATTACCCTCACGTTGGTGCCAACAGGCAATTATCGTTGATCACAGTGGCGCGTGTGGTGCACAGATCGAGAGCTCGACATCGGAGGGTAACTGGCTCAGCCACACGAATCACCTTGTACACCCGTAAATAATTACGGGACTCGCGTTGCCATTCATTACGAAGCGCTATAATCTCGCCACGCATCAGCAGCTGAAGATTCGGAGCGCAGCTCACGGTGATCAAAAGGCGAACGTGAACATAACTCACCGCGTGCGTCACGACCACTGCCTTATTGCGGGAAAATTTGACGTAGGCTAACGTTTCGGGCGATGGTCCGTCTGTAGTGCTTTGTTATATGCCTTCTGTTAACGTAGGAAATATTCGCTGATTAGTCTCAAGGGGAGGCATTTGCATGGATGTATTTTTGTTATGGATATAATTATGGGTTTGTTATAATGTAGTGCTTATGATGAACCGTGGTAAGTTATTTGTACAGATGATTATACACAGGGCTTATGATTTCAGCTGGAGCTGTCCGGGGCTGGGCTTCTGAAAATATTTCCCAACCCACCACCCTCCTCTATCGAGAGGTGGAGGCGAGGTCCAGGAGTAGTGGTTATTGGGTTTGAGTCCCCAAGGAAAATATTCAATGATAAATGAATCCCCGAATTAATGAATATTCACCACCACAACCATTATCATCATCATCCACCACTGCCGCTCCAGGAGTCCGCGTGTGTTACGGCACGAGACACGCGTGGTCATCTGAAGAGAGGGCAAAGTCGCGTTCACGTGACCTCCAGGGCCCCAAGTGGCTCCACGCCTCTTTCCGTTTCTGTGTGTGTCTCATTGTGCGCGTGTCTGTGTGTGTTTATGATATCGCGCGGAGTGGGTAGTATAGCGGTACGAACCCGGCGACCCGAGTTCGGTTCCCGCGATGTCAACTCGGCCTGAACTGAGCACCTACCTGGTGCGGTGTGTAAATATCAGCACTGTGTGTGCTGCGCCTTAATAGGTGTTCGCTAACAGCACTTGCCTCCATCAGACTTGAAGGCTACACGGGGGGGGGGGGGGGTATAATTGTCGCGTGTGTGTATCGTACCTCGTGGATCATCTCGACTCGTGAAGGGTCTCAGAGCCGAGCGCAGTTCACTCACGTGGGCGGTTTGAGTGAGCACTCGCCGCTGTTGTTGTCAGAATGCTTTTCATGACTAATTCATCCGCCGAGAAAGGGGCGCTCGCCCTTTGACGACAATTAGCCTATCTTCACGGGCAGTTCAGTCACGACACCCATCACCTCCCTACCCCCCATGAAGCGTCCTTCCGGCGAAGAGGTGGGGTGGCGGCGTGGCACGGAATGGGGCATTGAAGGGGTAGAGACACATGCCCTCCTCCTCGCCACACCACGACCGCCGGAAGACGCGCTTCCTGCCAGCTGCTCCGCGGTGCGTTGGGTCACGTGCGGCCGCTGGATCTGTCAACAGACTCAACAGCCGACAGCAACAAGTGGGAGAGGGAGGGGGTTGGCACATTCTTATATTAATAACTAGCATAAGTACCCGGCGTTGCCCGGGTGAAAAATATATTTCTTAATAACCTTACATATATACACACCCTCACCACTCACCACTCACCCTCACCATTCACCCTCACCACTCTCCCTCACCACTCTCCCTCACCACTCATCCTCACCAATCACACCCTCACCAATCACCACTCACCACTCACCCTCAACACTCACCCTCACCACTCACCCTCACCATTCAACCTCACCACTCTCCCTCACCACTCTCCCTCACCACTCATCCTCACCAATGACACGCTCACCAATCACCAATCACCACTCACCCTCAACACTCACCCTCACCACTCACCACTCACCCTCACCATTCAACCTCACCACTCTCCCTCACCACTCATCCTCACCAATCACACCCTCACCAATCACCACTCACCACTCACCCTCAACACTCACCCTCACCACTCACCATTCACCCTCACCACTCTCCCTCACCACTCTCCCTCACCACTCATCCTCACCAATCACACCCTCACCAATCACCACTCACCACTCACCCTCAACACTCACCCTCACCACTCACCCTCACCATTCACCCTCACCACTCTCCCTCACCACTCATCCTCACCAATGACACGCTCACCAATCACCAGTCACCACTCAACCTCAACACTCACCCTCACCACTCACCACTCACCCTCACCATTCACCCTCACCACTCTCCCTCACCACTCTCCCTCACCACTCATCCTCACCACTCATCCTCACCAATCACACCCTCACCAATCACCACTCACCACTCACCCTCAACACTCACCCTCACCACTCACCCTCACCACTCACCCTCACCACTCAACCTCCCCTCACCACTCACTAATCACCACTCACAATCGCCACTCACAACCGCCCTCACCATTATATTTTTGCCCCAGTCAACGCCGGATATTTCGCATTCGTAGCAGTTTATATCAACTCTATAAGCAACTTATATTAAACAGGAAGCGCGATCCTAAAGTAATTTACAATCTTCGATTAGTCCTTTGTGCGATTCAAAGAATCGATTCCTGGCATGTTGGGGGTTTACATTTTGAATGATAGAGTTTCATTTTCATTGTTTTTTTATTTTTTCAGGAGTTTTTAATTACATTTTTGCCCCGGTCAACGCCGGATATTTCCCGTTCGTAGCAGTTTATATCGACTTTAAGCAACTTATAGTAAACGGGAATCGTCCGAATGTAAAGGAATCTACAATCTTCGATTCCTTTGCGCGATTCAGAGAATCGATTCTTGGCGCGTCGGGTTTAAAAGTAATTACACAGTTGTTTTTTCATTGGTATGTAATGTTTGAAAGTTTTCATAAGATTTTAAATGTATTTCCCCCCCGGGCAACGCTGGGTATATCGAGTTTATACCACAAATGCGTGCGCATATTTTTAACGGGAATAAAAAATCGCGTCCATCCGGCAGCGAATGCGTCGCTACCCGTTGCCAGGGGCAACCGCCGTCCAATGAAACTGCGTATGGTCCGGCGACACACAGACACACACACAGACAGACAGACAGATTTGCGATTTTATATATATAGATAGATTTTATATGTATAGATAGATATATATAAAATCGCAAATCTGTCTGTCTGTCTGTGTGTGTGTCTGTGTGTCGCCGGACCATACGCAGTTTCATTGGACGGCGGTTGCCCCTGGCAACGGGTAGCGACGCATTCGCTGCCGGGTGGACGCCATTTTTAATTCCCGTTAAAAATATGCGCACGCATTTGTGGTATAAACTCGATATACCCAGCGTTGCCCGGAGGGAAAATACATTTAAGATCTTATGAAAACTTTCAAACATTACATACCAATGAAAAAACAACTGTGTAATTACTTTTAAACCCGACGCGCCAAGAATCGATTCTCTGAATCGCGCAAAGGAATCGAAGGTTGTAGATTCCTTTAGATTCGGACGATTCCCGTTTACTATAAGTTGCTTAAAGTCGATATAAACTGCTACGAACGGGAAATATCCGGCGTTGACAGGGGCAAAAATGTAATTAAAAACTCCTGAAAAAATAAAAAAATAAAATAACAATGAAAATGAAACTCTATCATTCAAAATGTAAACCCCCAACATGCCAGAAATCGATTCTTTGAATCGCACAAAGGACTAATCGAACGTTGTAAATTACTTTACGATCGTGCTTCCTGTTTAATATAAGTTGATTATAGAGTTGATATAAACTGCTACGAATGGGAAATATCCGGCGTTGACTGGGGCAAAAATATAATGGTGAGGGCGGTTGTGAGTGGCGATTGTGAGTGGTGATTAGTGAGTGGTGAGGGGAGGTTGAGTGGTGAGGGTGAGTGGTGAGGTTGAGTGGTGAGGGTGAGTGTTGAGTGGTGAGTGGTGAGGGTGTGATTGGTGAGGATGAGTGGTGAGGGAGAGTGGTGAGGGTGAATGGTGAGGGTGAGTGGTGAGGGTGAGTGTTGAGGGTGAGTGGTGATTGGTGAGGGTGTGATTGGTGAGGATGAGTGGTGAGGGAGAGTGGTGAGGGAGAGTGGTGAGGGTGAATGGTGAGGGTGAGTGGTGAGGGTGTGTATATATGTGAAGTACCGGTGAAGACGCTGGACACCCAGGTTGGGGCACACGTATATTTATTTCAGCTTATCGGTACAGGACAACACTAGAGGGGGTAGCGGCCCCCTCACCCGGATAACTGGGGATACCCCCTAGCTAATCTCACCTATCCCCAAGTCCTCCTCTAACGAGCTAGGGGAGGCTAACTGGCCCGACACTGGTGAGTCGGGCTACGGTCTCCGGAGTCCCAGGGTCTAACCCTGGTTCACGGAACCACGCCTCTGGCTCGCTCCTCTGCAGCCCTGACAAGGGCGGCGTCGAGGGGAGTCCAGGGCTCTAGCTAGAGGATCTTCACTCTTCCTCCTTTGTTCCCAGACTGAGCCCCGAGCTCTCTTTGTCCTCCCCCTTTATACCCCCCATCAGGATCACAACCCCCCAGGCTGCCTGATGCGGACGTCGCTGCGGGCACCCCCCCCGTGTACTCCCGTAACTCCGCCCACTGTGTTTGTTACCCATTGGATCGTATGCACTTACAGCCCTCCCGTAACAGCCCAACATCACCCCCCCCATTACAGCTCGCAGCCGTCCCGGCTGCAACAATTCCAAATAAAGGAACAATTACCCCTCGACCCCGTGTGTGCCTCATTTTTTCAACAAAATGCAAATAGCAGAACAACAACAAGAACAACAACCATACCCCCGAAGGGAATGTCCGACGCACCCCCCCCCCCGCATAAATACGAAATCCGTAAGCACGTATGTACAACTAGCCAGGAACTCCCCCATCACACACAGCACACCCACGACACACAACGCACCCACAACACACACACCGCGCCCACACAACACAACACACTCAGTGTGCAAGGAGCACACCACCGACGCAGCATACAGTAACCATGACACGTGAAGGAAAATAAATAAGAAAAGTTTTTTTTTTTCTTTTTCTTCCTGCTGTATATTATAAGAGTCTGCGCATTTTAGCGCGCGTCCTTGCCGCAGGCCCGTCACACGGGGCAACCCCGGACGGCGGACCATCCGGTGGCGGCTGTCCCATTCGAGGTGAGGTCGCGATTGAAGTCGCGCGACTGTCGGCATCACCTGTGGGGGTTCCAGGGCGTGAGCCCGTCATTCCCGGTACACCTGTGGGTGGGACAGCCGGCAACACATCAGGCGAGAGCAGCGACGGACCCTCCGAGTCGGTCGACCCCCCACATGCTTGGCCTCGCGTGCGTGGCGTGGGCCCCCGCACCGCAACAAACGGCTTCAGCCTAGAGGGGTGTACAAACCACCGGCGCCTCCCCCATTGGATTCGAACGCACTGAGGCCTCAAAACCTCAACAACCTCGACGGGGCCCCGCCACGGGCGTACGAGTTTAGAGGAGGTCGCGAGTGGTACCTGGGGACAGTGCAGCCATGCCCTGTCCCCCGGCTTCCACTGCAGCACGTGCGCGCGAGCCAGTCTGAGGCGCTCGTTCGCCTTCTGACGCCTGTCAGAATTTAGCCTCGCCGCATCCCGCGCCTCAGTCAGTTTGTCAAGATTAAATTTAACGTGATCGTCCAATTTAGATTTGCCCAGCGGCACGGGGATCTGCAACTGTGCCCGAACAGGTGGGTCGGGTTCGCGGCCATACATAAGAAAGAAAGGTGAAAACCCCGTCGCAGCATGGGGAGCCAATCTGTATGCCGCTAGAACCCCTTGAATATGTAAGTCCCAATCAGCCTGTGAGTCCGAAACTTGCTGCGACAACATAGACGTGATGGTGCGATGCAGACGCTCGACCATCCCGTCCGTTTGCGGGTGATAGGGGGAGGTTCGAATTTTTTTCGTTCCCAGGAGATCACAGACTTGTTTTAGGAGTTTCCCCGAAAAATTTCTACCCTGGTCGGTCAACAACCGCTCCGGGGCACCTTTGTCCATGACATAACCTTGGACAAAGGCGTCGACGATGGCTGCTGCCGACTGATTCGCCAGGGGCCAGGCCATAGGCCAGCGCGTAAAATATTCGACCCCAGTAAGCAAATATTTATTTCCCCTGGAGGTGGCGGGGAATGGCCCCAGAATATCCAGTGCGACCAGTTCATTTATTCTGGAGACCTGGATGGATTGCAAGGGCGGGTTCGACTCCCGTGCCGGTGGTTTGCGCTGCGCACACTGAGGGCATGCCGCCAACAGATCAGTGACATCCTTTGTCATACCCGGCCAAAAAAAATTCAGCTGGAGCAAGGCGAGTGTTTTCTGGGTACCTAGGTGGAGGAGGCGCTCATGAGCAGCCCACACCACCTTACCTCGTAGGCCAGAAGGGACCACCAGCCGGTGACGCTGGGATTTCCCGTCCCAATGCATAAGCAAGCCCGCATGGGTTTCCCATGCGTCGGCATGACCCGTCACACGCCCCCTCTCCCCGGCGCGACGACGCAACGCGAGGAGGGAGGCATCCTCCAACTGGAGGCGCCCCCATTCATCAACGGGCAATCCAAGCAGGGAATCTCTCCCCTGTTCGGCGATATCAATGGGGACTACCGTTTCATCGTCGGCGGCCGCCGCCAGGACCGGAACCATCATGTCCCCTACTGGCTTGCAACGCCCCGACCCCAGGAGACATGCGCATTCGGAGGCGGTTGGCATCCGTGACAGAGCGTCAGCGTTGGTGTGGCGAACGCCCTTACGATAAGTGGTTTCAAAACTGAAATCCTGGAGGACCTCCAGCCATCGGGACAATTGTCCCGATGGCTGTTGAACCTTCAGGGCGTACTGCAGTGCCGCATGATCTGTGCGGACGGTGAAATGCCGACCGTACAGATATGGGCGATACTGTTGGATGAAATAGACAATTGCCAACAGTTCCCTACGGGTGACACAATATCTTTGCTCCGTTGGAGACAACACCCGACTGCCGTACGCGACCACCCGTTCCACGCCGTCAACCACCTGGGAAAGCACGCCTCCAATACCCGTGTTGCTCGCGTCGGTGTCGAGCAAAAACGGCCTCGAAAAATCTGGGTAAATCAAGGGAGGAGCCTTCACCAGCGCGTCCCGAAGGGAGCAGAAAGCAGCTTCCTCATCCTGACCCCAGTGGAACCGAACCCCTTTAGATGTTAACGCGTGTAGGGGTTTGGCAATCGTTGCAAAATTAGCGACGAAGCGTCGGTAATATGATGCGAAGCCAATGAAACTCCTGACCTATCCCACCGAGGTGGGAGTCGGCCAGGAGCTGACACACTGCGTTTTGGCGGGATCGGTAGCAATACCCGAGCGCCCTACGATGTGCCCCAAATAACGCACCGACTCGCGTAACAAATGGCATTTTTGGGGCTTAAATTTCAAATTAGCAGCCCGCATCTTTAGGAAAACCGCCCGCAACCTCTGGAGATGTTCATCAAAAGTTTTACCAAAGACAATAACGTCATCCAAATAAATCAGGCACGATTCCCATTGCAATCCAGCCAAAACCAATTCCATCAATCGCTGGAAAGTTGCCGGCGCTGAGTGTAAGCCCATCGGCAACCGGTTGAATTGGAACAGGCCGTGCGGTGTACGGAAAGCAGTTTTAGGCTTAGAATCATCGTCCAGAGGAAGCTGCCAGAATCCCGAAAGTAAATCTAGTGTGGAGAAGAATCGCGCTCCCGCCAAAGCGTCCAGCGATTCGTCCATCCGTGGGAGCGGGTATGCGTCGGCAACCGAAATTTTATTAAGGCGCCGAAAATCAACGCAAAACCGCAACGAGCCGTCCTGCTTTTTAACCAGGACGATCGGCGCTCCCCACGGGCTGGTGGAGGGAGAAATGATGTCGGCGGCTAACATGTCATCAACAGCCGATTTGACATGGTCCTTTTCGGCGGGACTTAACCGAAACGGATTTTGGCGAATTGGCGCGCTGTCACCCGTGTCAATATGGTGACGCAGCAGGTGAGTGCAACCCAAATCATATTTATCACGACTGAAAACGTCGGAAAATTCCCTCAGTAGCGTTCTAAGCTGTTGGCGCTCTGAATTTGTCAGGTCCGTCGATCCCGCACAAAGCGCGTCGATCCACCCTTCATCGCTGTCCGAATGTGGGAGCATCCGGGAAGCAGTGCCAACGTGGTTCGCGACAGGTTCCTCGCAGGGCACTGGCGTCGCGTGAGCGAGCACCGTCCCTTGAGGAACCACCACCGTCTGCGATCCCACATTGAGGACCGCGATGAAAGGGTCCCCGTCCCCTCTTACGACGGTCTGGGCCGGAATCAAATGAGGCCCATTAACCCCGGCCCTAGACGGTCCCAGCAAAACACCCTGATCCCCTATGCCCTTAGCGAAGGGCCTACGAAGTTTCAGAGGCACTAGCATTTGAGCTCCCGGCGGCACACGAACAGTTTTAACGACGAACGCCGGTACCGTCGCGAACGCCGACCGAGCTGCCGCAGGGGATGGCAGGAACGCCATGCGCCGCCCCGATGGAAGCTCAATGCATCCTTGGTCGATCAAAATACGAATGGGCATTTTACCTAAGAAATCCGTCCCCAGCAGGCACGGAACCGCCAGCGAGGAGGAAACGAAAATCGGCCCCGACAATTTGATGTCCCCAATAGAAATTTGCGCTCGAATCTGTCCCATGATGCCGAGAGAGCCCCCGTTAGCGGCATAGAATGGGACGTTAACCGGCAGTAAAGGCCGGCTTTGTACGGGCAGAATATTGTAAATTAATTCCGAAATGATTGTCGCCGATGCCCCCGTATCGACCAAGATGCGTACTTCTACCCCGTCAATGTGTCCGACTACGGCCGACGACCCTGACGACGCGGCTACCACGCGATGGGCCAACACGGACCACTGTTTGGGCTCGATTTGAGTCCCCGCAGTGATCCGCGTTAGCCCCTCGCAACGCGACATCGGCCCCCCGTTTGTTGTGGTGCGAGAGCGTGCAACGGGTAGGTGCTTTGGCCAAACATGTGTGGTGCCGCGACTCGCCGGGTCATGTTGCTGGAGCTTGGGAGGAGGAGGCCCGGCGTCCCGTCGAGCCGTCGTCCCGCGCTGTCGAGGAGAGCGGCACCCCGAGGCGACGTGGCCCCGGACGCCGCAGTTGAAACACCGCGGGAGCCCCGGTGGAGACGACGGGCGGTTGAAACGGCTTGACCCGTCCCGGGCCGACCGTACTTCTTGCGCCTGTTGCCGTCGATGGTCGACGGCGAAGAGCTCCTCCGTCGGAAGGGTGGCTGCAGCCACCGCACGCCCTGCCGATGCCCTGCTGGCTTTCCGCCGCAGGGACAGAAGGTTGGCGTGAAGGAGGCGCGCCGCCTGAAGAGAGGTCATCTCGGCGTCCTCCTGTGCGACGACAGCGATGTCCAGGTCGTCTGCCAGGAGGAGTATTTTCTCCGTGACCATCGCGTCCACGCCATCGTCGTCCATACGGGGAAAAGCCGTCTTAGCCAGCGCTAGGAGGCTCGTCCTGTATGCCAGGGGCGACTCCTTCTCACCCCGCTTGCGCTCGTAGAACCGCTCTCTGCATTCCGCTGAAGGTCCATAGACCCCGGCCAGCAGCTGTAGTGCCTTCGGCAGAGTAGACCGCTTCTCTTTCGGCGCCGATGTGAGGGCGGCGAGCGCGTCTGCGTCGAGGAGCGCCGGCAGCGCGCAGAGGGCTTCATCGTCGGACCACCTTGCCATTTTTTGGTGGGCGATGAAGCGTCGCTGGAAGCCGCCCCAGTCGCCCTCTGCACCAACAAATTCTTTAAGCGGAGGCAACCGTTGTTGTAGCGCAGCGTTCGCCTTGGACGTCTGTAGGCTGCTATCCCCGGGACTCGGCTGTGCGTCGGCGCGAATGGCAGATGGAATCGCCTGTCGCGGATGTGATGACGCTCCCTCCGCTGGAGATGACGCAGCTGTCCCAGCGAGAGCGGTGTCGGACCCAAGGTTGAGCCCGGCCACGCCCTCCGCAGCTGCCGTGACGATGGCGGGAAATTCAAAGCTTGAGTTTTCAGAAATGGCGGGAAGGCGCTCAGGTTGACGGCTCCCCTCGCCCCGTGGTGGACCACCAGCCCCCAGCCGCGTGATGTTTTCCAGCGTGGCGGCAGCGGCGTACAGTAGCTCCGCCAGTCTCTCGTGAGCCAGCCGTAGCGCGTCTGGCTGCGGCCCCTCTTCATGCCGATGCCCCGGTAGGAACGCGTCGGCCCCCGGCTGCGCCATGTCTTGGTGAGCCGCCTCGGGCTCAACGACTTCAGCAGTGTCCTCCTCCGGTACTCTGGCTCGAGCTGTCTGACGTGTTTCCATGTCCGTAGTACTTCTGACACCAGATGAAGTACCGGTGAAGACGCTGGACACCCAGGTTGGGGCACACGTATATTTATTTCAGCTTATCGGTACAGGACAACACTAGAGGGGGTAGCGGCCCCCTCACCCGGATAACTGGGGATACCCCCTAGCTAATCTCACCTATCCCCAAGTCCTCCTCTAACGAGCTAGGGGAGGCTAACTGGCCCGACACTGGTGAGTCGGGCTACGGTCTCCGGAGTCCCAGGGTCTAACCCTGGTTCACGGAACCACGCCTCTGGCTCGCTCCTCTGCAGCCCTGACAAGGGCGGCGTCGAGGGGAGTCCAGGGCTCTAGCTAGAGGATCTTCACTCTTCCTCCTTTGTTCCCAGACTGAGCCCCGAGCTCTCTTTGTCCTCCCCCTTTATACCCCCCATCAGGATCACAACCCCCCAGGCTGCCTGATGCGGACGTCGCTGCGGGCACCCCCCCCGTGTACTCCCGTAACTCCGCCCACTGTGTTTGTTACCCATTGGATCGTATGCACTTACAGCCCTCCCGTAACAGCCCTACATATGTAAGGTTATACTGGTAGGAACGAAGTGGACCAGACCACCAATAGATTATATCGTCCGACCGTTTGTCCGTCCGTCCGTCCGCGTCCGTTTGTCCGTCCGTCCGTCCGATAAGATGGCCGCCCGCTCCCCCTGCGCGTGTGTGTGTGTGCGTGCGTGCGTGTGTGTGCGTGTGTATGCGCGTGTGTGTGTGCGTGCGTGTGTGTATATGTGTGACTGTGTGCGTGGTGACGTCACCGCCACTTAGTGGCGAATGGCGGTTGTTGTTGTTGTGTGTGCGTGCGTGTGTGCGTGTCCGGCCCACTCGAGCGGCGTGATGAATGGGCGCTATTGGGCTTCGGATCGTTATTCACGGCGAACTGGAAGCGTAGCAACACAACTTCATTACGTGTGCGTGTGCGTGCGTGCATGTATGTGTGTGTGCGTGCGGTGTGTGTGCGTGTGTGTGTGTGCGTGTGTGTGTGTGCGTGTGTGTGTGCGTGTGTACGTTTATGCGCGTGTGTGCGCGTGTGCGTGTGTGTGCGGTCGATATCCCTGTACCGGTATTAGTATTATTCCTACCAGCCCACCCCGCAGGGTCCTGTTTAAGAAATATATTTTTCACCCGGGCAACGCCGGGTACTTATGCTAGTATAGATATAAGGGGGTGGCGGCGGCGGCATGTAATCTGGGTTTAATGATTGATATGTAACCCTACACTCTCCCAAAACCTCAGCGATGTGATTATTCATTGTGATACATGCAGCCTCGTTGTGTTGCTGTTGTTGTTTAAGGTCATTATCCCGAATGTAACATCGGCATGACATCTACGGTAATCTACACGATTCCGTGATCATTTCTCGGTGATTTCTCACGACTTCAATGATTGCTCACGGGTTCACAACAACAGATTTCCCGATCATCGTCTAAAATAAAATAGAAAATCCCAGAACGCGACCCGTTATCATCATCATCAGCAGCAGCATCATCATCAGCAGCAGCATCAGCAGCATCATCAATCGAAATGATTACCCGAGTTATTGCTCTTCGCAAACGATTCGTGATTTGCCAAGTCGCAGACGACTGCTCAGTGGGGACTAAGCTCCACTCGAGTTGAAGTGGGCATCGCGGCGACGTCACGGGGGCAATTGTTTGCCATTGATGTCCGCGGACATTAAAGCGACGGGATGAGGATGAGTGGGGAAATATTGCACGGGAAGTTGTCGACGACCAACAGCGAATGCTGACACCAACGACGGCGGCAGCAACAGCAACAATGTTGGTCTCATCGTAATTACCGTCAGCCGTGATGGTCAATCCACTGCTGGATGAAGGCCTCGCCCCCTCCACTCACCCCCCCCCTAAAGCCACAACCACCACCACCTCTCACAATCCCGCGACGTAATTAATCCGCCTAGCACCTGCGCACGATCTGATTCCAACGCTCCATCTCTGTCGGGGGCGCGTCCTACCGGCGTGTGCGTTCCATTCCTTGGCTGTCGCTCCGTTATTGTCCTCGACCATCGGTCTGTGTCCGACCGAAGACGTTCGAGCGATGCCACGAACCCCTGCGCCTTTGTTGCCAGCGTTCGTTCATCCGAGGAGGCATTCTCGTATTCTCAAAAGGCGGGGTGTCATTTTGAGCCAAAGCGAGGCCCCGATAGTTTCCTAAACCAGGCGCATCATACCTGCTATGTCGCACGGGTCGCAGAAGCCGGGCCGGCGAAAGAGAAAGTGATAGCGAAACGAACGCTGGAACGTGCACGGACAAGCACGGGGGAAGGGATGAGAGAATGTACGCAAATTTGAGACGTCTTGGCCGATCAGCAACATCTGAAAACCTCTAACAAGACATTGCTCACGGGGCCTTGGCAAAGCCGTGGTATGGGCGGCGTTGACAGGGCTATACTGTACTCTGAAGTTTTTTCGGTAAAGTCACGTACGTAAAAATAAATAATAAAAGTTAAAATAATAGAAATAATAATAGAAATAAAATTATAAATCACGACGTTTCGGAGGCAACACAAGTCTCCGTCATCAGGTGAGACCGTCACAGCTAGATTTACCTACGTGACTTTACCGAAAAAACATGAGAGTATGGATCCTTGCAGTCACGAAAGCTTCAAACCTAGGGCTATACTCTGGATGGCGAGTTGTTTAGCGGCTGGTTTCCTATGGTTAATGGTGGGTACTCGTCGTTAGTTGGTGAGGCTAAGGGGCCGTTCATAAATGACGTCACGCACCTGGGGGGGGGGGTCAGATATTTGTGACGATGTGTGATGAGGGGGGGGGGTTTGAGAAATGTGACGTCACGTCAAAATGCGCAAACTTTAAATAAATGTAGACAACACTTTTTAATACATGTTTTCTCTTACAACATCAGAGTGCAGCCCCACATTAAATACGCACTACAATCACAATAGTTTAAAGCGGTTTGAAGCATGTTTAATTTTGGGGGAGGGGGGGGGGCAGAGCTTTGCGACGTCATATTTGAGGGGGGGTCTGACTTTTTGTGACGCCGTGTGACAAAGTGGGGGGGGGGTAAAAATCGTTCAAAATTGCGTGACGTCATTTATGGACGCCCCTTAAGTTGGAAGGTTCCAGAATAAACCTCTCATGCGAGACCCCAACATCGCAACATCTCCTGCGTGGCTTTGCCATTCCTCGAGGTCGCCGGTGGTTGTAACCAATCGACCGCATCGTCAACGGGCCGATGCGCGTGCCTCCATCGCAACAGGAACATGTAAAGCCACAATGGCGCTGTGCGGCAATTGTGGGCCCACGACGACTAAAGACGTGGACCAGATCGTCAAGCCACTGCGGTAGCCTGCGCTCCTTCGACGACGGAGGAGGAGGAGGAACAGCGGACACGAAGTCTCCTCCTGACGCCCCTCGGGTTGTTGACCATCATCCACCTCGACGCTGACATTTAGCTCGCGTTATATATCGTTATATATCGCCATACGCAAGGATTTCATTTGTTGGAGGGTTACGACCATTGCCTGGTTTGGCTAATTGGCTATGGGTAGGACTCGTACTGGTTGGTTCATTGGCGATGGCTATTGCTGGTAGGATGGGGATGGTTTAGTTTAATTTGTCCGTGCGTTTTTTGGGTGATTTGTTTACCTTTCCTGTACTTTGCACCCCTATCATGTTTTTGCACTCTTTGTTGTTGTTACGTTCTTACTCGCCCCGACTGGACATCTGTGAAAAATATCTTTATAGCCCATCGGATGTCTCCAGTATAAATACATCTGGTTAGGGTCAGTAGTATAGGGCTACTATTTGTGGCTGGTTAATAAGGCATGGTTAGTAGTAACTACATTGCAACGTTTTTTATTAACGTGACAGACCTCACTAATTGGCTGTGTCGGGTGGTGGCGGGTTTAACGACACATTTATATTTTACGTGATCTAACCCCAAAAAACTATTATGGATACTATTGTTCGCGAAAGCCTACTACGTGTTCAACTAAGGTATGAGGGTTTGTAACAGTGACTGGTTTCCTAGTGTGGTTAGGGGTAGAGCGAAAACTCTTGGGCGGTCGGCTTAATCCCATCCTCTCCATTGTCACCGATCGCCCCCTTTTTGTTGTGCGTGTCCAGACGTTGGCCACTGTTTGTGTCCGTCTGTGTTTACAATGCCCTCGTTGGTCCCAGTGGAACACCTGGGGTCATTATGGGACCCCCCCCCACCCACCTCCCCCGGTTGCGTGGGGAGCGGTGTGTGGTGGGGGGGAGGACGCGAACACAGCTGTCCAGACAGACCCCCCCCCCCCGCTTGCGCACAGCGGCTAGCGCACACACGTGTGTGTGTGTGGCTGTGCGGAAACCACGCAAACAACACACACGCGCGCGTGCAGCCAAGGCCACGCTGGTGCTGCACACGCAGTTGGTGACATTTTCATTGTTTCAGCATCACCACCAACAACAACAACATCATCATCATCAGCAACAACTTCAACAACATCAACACGTAGCACTCTTCTATCGCTGCTCATGACTGTGAACTTCAGTCATTGATTCCTTCCACTCGCGTTGGAGACTCTGCGGACCGGACTACTGACTTTGCTTTGTCTCATCCACCACTGTGTTCAACCACGAGGCTGTAGGTCAGAACACCACACTCACCCACTCACACCCACCTCACTCACTCACCCACTCACTCGCACGCTCACTCACCCACTTACTCACACGCTCACTCACTCACCCACTCACACCCACTCTGACTCACTCACCCACTCTCACTCACCACTCTCACTTAATCACCCACTCACTCGCAAGCTCACTCACTCACTCACTCACCACTCACACCCACTCTGACTCACTCACTCACTCACTCTCATTCACCCACTAACTCACACGCTCACTCACTCACCCACACACTTATTCACCCACTCACTTGTTCACTCACCCACTCACTCCGCACGCTGCAGGTCAGAACAAGACACTCACACACTCACTCACACCCACACTCACTCACCCACTCACTTGTTCACTCACCCACTCACTCCGCACGCTGCAGGTCAGAACAACACACTCACACACTCACTCACACCCACACTCACTCACCCACTCACTCACCCACTCACTCACCCACTCACTCGTTCACTCACCCACTCACTCGCTACGCTGCATGTCAAAACAACGCACTCCCGCATACACCCACCCACTCGCTCACCCCACAAATTCACCCCGTCTCAATGACCCACTCGCTCCCCCCACATACTCACCCATTAACTCACCGAACTAGCGCCCACAACGCCTCTATTTCTGCATCTTCCCTCGCACTGCTCCACGTTGGGATTCCCTGCCGCTGAAACGATGAACTCCCAGAAGTCCGTGGTGGCTGATGGGATGTGTAAAACATACTTTTATTTCAGCGGAGGGACAGAAGGGGTCTGATCATTTATTCAGTTACGCACATTTATCCCTAACGACGCGATTGCTTAACCAAACATTGTTTTAATATTTTATGGATTAATTCCGAGCGCCTTTGAATATTCAACTCCCCCCCCCACCACGCCACCCTCCCCACTCCCCACCACCACGCGCCACCCTCATTCATTCCACCCGAAAATATTTTCCGGAGCTCAGCCCCGACCGAAATCAAGCTCTGACCACGATCAGCAATAGCGCAGATCGCGTTATCAACGCGAGCGGCCAAGTCTCCAGGTAACTCAGCCCGCTCGTCTCGCCCTTCTCGCCGCGCGGGTCGCTCACGTCAGAGACTATTTTGGGGGCAGTGATGGGGATTGTGTGCGGTGGAGGGGGGGTGTTGTGGGGGGAGGGGGGCGCTTCCTCCGGAGCGAGGAAAAACAGCATTAAGGCACAACAATCGTCGGAAACGCGCTCCAGAAACGAGCCCTGCTCGGACGCGGAGGCCCGCCAGCCTCACAGTGCATGGAGCATCATCATCAGCAGCATCATCAACAGTATCATCAGCAGCAGCATCATCAACAGAATCAGCAGCAGCATCAACAGTATCATCAGCAGCAGCATCATCAACAGTATCAGCAGCAGCATCAACAGTATCATCAGCAGCATCATCAACAGTATCAGCAGCAGCATCATCAAGAGTATAATCATCATCAGCAGCATCATCATCAGCAGCAGCAGCATCAACAGTATCAGCAGCAGCATCAACAATATCAGCAGCAGCATCAACAGTATCATCAGCAGCATCAATAATATCAGCAGCAGCGGCATCATCAGCAGCATCAACAGTATCATCAGCAGCATCAACAGTATCAGCAGCAGCAGCAGCGGCATCATCAGTAGCATCACCACAGGTATAAGGGACTTCATTATCAGCAGCAGCGACATCACCGGTATCACCAATCTCTGCAGCAATAGTATCAGCAACAGAAGTATCAGCGGCACGATAGTCATCAGCAGCAGCAGCAGCGGCTTTAGCAGCAGCATCACTCGAGGTATCATCATCAGCAGCAGCAGCAGAATCGGTATCACCATCAGCAGTAGCAGCAGAATCTGTAGCAGCACCATCATCATCACCAGAAATATCAGTAACATCATCATCATCAGCAGCTACATAATAGTCATCACAGGCAACGTCGAGTTTGTATCATCAGCAGCAGCAGCAACATTAGCATCAGTTTGAACGACAATCAACATTAGCATCATTTGCGGTAACTTCAACAGCAGCCATCATCTTCGGCAGCAGCAGCATCATCAGCAGTATCGTCGGCAGCAGCATCATCATCAGCAGTATCGTCGGCGGCGGCAGCAGCAGCAGCAGCATCATCAGCAGCAGCTTCAGCATCAGCGTGCATGCCCTGGTAAGCACGGCCGCTCTTCGGCCGTCTCTTTCTCTGGCTCCACGTGGCTTCTCACCGCCGCGTGCGTGCGGAGATCAGAGATGATGACCAGGTGAACTGTCTGCTTTTGTTGTTGTCGCTGGTTGAGCGGTGGCGCAGTGGTTATCGCACTGCATTTTGTATCTTGAGTTGGACTGCCCAGACCACCTCTTGGTCACAACCCCCCCCCACTCATGCACCGTTCACCCAACCATACTGACCAGCGCGGTGAAGTATGGTCAAACATTCACTGATGTGCGGCAGGGTGCTGGCAAGGCCTTCATTCAACAGTGGATTTTCACAAGGCTGTACATTATGATCTGTGGTTAATCTGATTAGTAAACCAATAATTATGATGATTACGTCATTATTGCTCGAGTGAGAAATAACGAAACTTACGGTGCGAATTGAAGCACTATCAAGAGTTGGGAACGTGCAGAAGAGTTTAAAAAAACTCTCAAGAGTTCGATCTTGAAGTGTTCACCGATGATTTCACAATTACGTACCCGGGTTTTAGTTGACGTGAATGATGATGTTGCTGATGATGATATTGATGACGATATTGTTGAAGCGTCATCGTGATGGGTACCACATGTACATCTACACCCACTTGGGTATCCCCGTGATAAATCCGAGGGTAAAGTGAACGAGTCGGTACTTATGAAGGGGCATTTCCCGAAACGTCGCCTATTATATATTCTTTCCCTTTCATGGCAGTGTTATTGACGAATTTGTCCCTTGTTTGTGTTTGTAATGTTTACTTATGCACCAGTGGCGACGCGGCATCGCAAACACGTGTTGTGTTTAAATTGGTACCGAACTGATTGAACTCATTCATTATTTTTTGCCAAACCTCGGTGGTCGTGAGTGATTGAACAAGTTTGGATATTCACACAACTGCAGAAGGTTCTCATTCAAGGCTGGCTCGACCTAGGGGAGGTCCAGAAACGGTTTCAGATACACTCGCTATGGATGGGAATCGACGTGAGATCGCCGTGCTCCTAGGCAAGTGCGCTCTCCACTCTGCCACCGATCTTCACAGAGACAACGACGCCCCTCCCCCCTGTACAGCCTTCAACAGAACTGTCGGGGCAAGTCCCCGCGTGGCCAGCACCACGCCCGGCCGCCTTTGTCTCCCCAGTGGTGATGTTTTACACACACCACACCGAGTACAGTACTCATTTGAGGCTGATTCGACCTAGGCGAGGTTTAAATATTCGCCACTTCTTACGCACATCCATTCCTCGTGCTCATCACCACGTGGGATGAAACAAACACTGTCGTCCAGCGGTGGCACTGGGCGTTCTCCCGGGGCGGCAGCTCAAACAATGCATTAAATCCCCACCCACCTTGCTCCCTCCACCCTGTGGTGTAGGTGTGCACACCACAGGGTGGCTGGGTACAGTCGTCGGACAAGCTCGGTGGAAGAGCAGACCAAAGAGACCCTTTCTAGAGCTCCTTATGGCGATGCCCATTTCACCAGCAGTGGCGTGGGCTAGCAGGGCTGCACTTTTGCCTTTGCACCTTTACATTGACAGCAGCCATGCACATTACACACACACACGCGTGCGCTACACGCACACGTCAAAAACAAAGATCCCCCGTAGAGCCTTTTAACAGACCTATGAAGGTCAGCACAGCACACGAGGGGGTGGTTGGCCAGCACCACGCCCGCTGGTTGGCCAGCACCACGCCCGGCCGCCTTTGTCTCCCCAGTGCTGATTTTTTTTTTTTACACCGCAACAAGTATACATTAGTCGACCGAGGGGAGAAGGGGTTTGGATGTTCGTCACTGATGATGGCCGTGAGCGGGTTAGTAGCGGCAGCATGCTAACCACTACGCTAACCGCTTCCCAGACGCACACGTCGCAAAGACAAATATCCACCGTATAGCCTTAGACTGTAGGAGCAAGTGCTGTTAGCGAGCACCTATGAAAGCCGGCACAGCACACGAGGGTGTGGGTGGCCAGCACCACGCCCGGCCGCATTTGTCTCCCGAGTGGCGATGTTTACACACTGCACTAGATACTCATTTGAGGCTGAGTTGACCTGGAGGAGGCCCAGGACCGGTTCAAATAATCGTCACTGGTATTGACCGTGTCGGGTAGCCGGGATCGTAGCGTAGCGTGCTAAACTCTACACTACCGCTCCCCAACACACACACACACGCGTCACCTGTCCAGGTGAACCGCTTTACCTGGGGGCCCACTCCAGGCAGCGGTAATCGTCAACTCACACGGACAGTGAAGTTCCCCCGCTTCGCGAGGCACGCGCGAGCAAGGCGCCGGTAAGGGAATCGTGAGACCCGTGAGTGTGTAGCCAGGGGATATGTCGGCGCGTGAGACCCGCTGACGTTTCCTCTACCAAAGCAACTCCGTGTCCTGCTACTGATCACATCGGTGTAGCAAACGCTTGATACGCAGGAGACCGAGGATTCAATCCCGACCCTGACGATGCCCGTTGTATAATATTCCGCGCGTTCTCTCTCTGAGAGCTTTCTCCTGATTCCTCCGGTTTATGCCTTCCACGTTGAGAAACACGCGTTCCGACCAGTGTTATCCACGGGACCTTTTTGCCACGATCAAATATGAAGAATCACCAGGAAGGGTAACACCTATTCTCAGATCGGTGTTCTTCACTCAATTTTCAGAGGGGGCCCACTTTCCCCGATAAGACATCATCAGTGCGAGGGAGGGCCGCCACACCTTTGAAACCATTGTTGGGTTTGCCAGCCACGATGATGGTGGGGGGGGGACGCACTCAGAGGCCGCACTCAAGGCCACCGGGGGCTGCCAGTGGCACCTGGGGCCTCGCAATGCCGAATGCGGCTCGTCGATGATTCGGCTGCCACTATAAATGCCCCCACCTCGATGGACTTATCACGCGTGGCCGGGTTTGCCTCTGCAAGAAAAAATACAGTAGCTCAGTGGGATTTAGCTGCTAAAATAAAATGTATTAACAACAAAAGACACCTTTAGGTTGGGTCTGTTGGGGGAGGCCAAGAAAGGTCAGGCGGGGGAGGGGAGCGGGTTGGTGGGGGGGCAAAATAATCGGGAGGGATGCATCAGTCTGAGTAATCAAGGGGGAGTCAGCAGCGTAGCGTGATTTGCCTTGAGCCCTGTTGCAAGGATTGAACCGAGCCCCCCCACCCCACCTACCACCCCCACCTACCACCCCCACCTACCACCCCCACCTCTGCGTGGCTTAATTGTGCCGCGTGTCCCGACCGCCGGCTATCACTCGCAGTCGGGCACACACACACTCACACACTCACTCACACAGACACTCACACAGACACTCACACTCTCACACACTCACACACCAACTCACACACACTCTCACACACACTCACACACACACTCACACACACTCACACACTCACACACACTCACACACACTCACTCACACTCACTCACACACACTCACACCAACTCACACACACTCACTCACACACACAGACACTCACACTCTCACACACTCACACACCAACTCACACACACTCACACACTCACACAGACACTCACACTCTCACACACTCTCACACACTCATACACACTCTTACACACACTCACACACACTCACACCAACTCACACACACACTCACTCACACACACTCACACAATCACACTCTCACACACTCACACACACTCACAGACACACACTCACACACTCACACACACTCTCACACACACTCACACACACTCACACACACTCACTCACACACTCACACACACTCTCACACACACTCACTCACACACTCACACACACACTCACACACACACTCACTCACACACTCACACACACTCACACACACACTCACTCACACACTCACTCACACAGACACTCACACTCTCACACACTCACACACCAACTCACACACACTCACACACAGACACTCACACTCTCACACACTCACACACACTCTTACACACACTCACACACACTCTTACACACACTCACACACTCTCACACACACACTCACTCACACACTCTCACACACACTCACACCAACTCACACACACTCTCACACACACACTCACTCACACTCACACTCTCACACACTCACACATGTGGCGACGCTGCGTTGCCGCATCTGAACAAGTAACGAGCAGCGGGACGAGGGCAAAGGGGGGGGACGGCGACCCCGACGCATTCCGTGCCACCGCGGGAGACGCAGCGATGGGATCGGCTCGCGGATTGTTGCACCGCGGGATCGTGGCGACGGCTCGGCGGAAACGAGGCCGCCTTTCGTCCAGCGGTGGATTGATCGCGGCTTTTAGTGACCGCGACGACGAATGTCAACAAGCGTGGGTTTATTCTTTTTCGCCGCCGTGCTGCGTGAACCCCAAAAGTGTCCTGTTCCGTCTCGTATGCGCATCTTGTCGTTCGGCGTGGTGTCCGACGTTTCGCTCCGCGTGTCGGCGGCAGCTCTTTGTTGTCGAGTTCTCGGCTGTGGTGTTTATTGTTGTTGTTGTTGATACTCGACGACGCGCGGTACCACCCCAACGACACAGGACGACGCGCGCAGCTCCGACCGTGCCCCCGGTCCCTGAATGAGACCGCTTCGCTGATTCGGTTCGCTGATCTGACCGCGCAACGGTAAACCCGGCGGAGCGAGGAGCGGCGATGAAGTCGTGAAAGCGCGCGACGCAATGGGGGCAGCCGCGCTGCTCACAGAGCCACACCCAGCGCCTGTGGCACCTCTCCCGCACGGCGCTCTCACGCCTCTCAATAGCTGGGCGGTGGCGGTGGTGGGGGTGGTGATGGGGGTAGTGATGGGGTGGTGATGGTGGTGGCGGTCATGGTGGGGGCGGTGATGGTGGTGGGGGTGGTGATGGTGGGGGTGGCGATGGTGGTGGGGGTGGTGATGGTGGTGGTGGCGGTGATGGTGGGGGTGGTGATGGTGGGGGTGGCAGTGGTGGTGGTGGGGGTGGTGGAGGTGGTGGTGGGGGTGGTGGAGGTGGTGATGGTGGGGTGGTGGTGGTGGAGGTGGTGGTGGCGGTGGTGGTGGTGGCGGGGGTGGTGGTGGCGGGAGTGGTGGTGGCGGGAGTGGTGGTGGCTACGCACGTGGTCTGTAAATCGGGTGCTGTGTTGAGGCAGCACACGAATGCTGTGCGACTCCCTTCCCGTGGGCGTCGAGGTGAGACCGTCCCCTGGGCTCTGCCAGGAGAAGGCGGTACAGCGAAAATGTGGACTCCACCTGCTCCATCTGTATGGGATAGAGCGTTGCCCCCTCGCACGTGTGGGATTTTCTCCGGATGCTCCAGTTTCCATCGACATGTAAACACACGTTAATTGGCCGATAACAACTTTGTATGTATAGGGCCGTAAGAGCTTGGCCAATTGTTGGCACCGGCTCACCGCGTGGCTGCCTTCCAGCTTGTCTGTGGTTCCTCCTCCCACCTGAGTTGCTCTCTCTCTCCACCCCTCTCCACGCCTTCATTATTATTATCATCAGCAGCAGCAACAGCCAAGGCCCATCCACTGATGCATGATAGCCTCCCTTCCCAAGCCGCCGCCGTCGCCGCCGCAACAACCTCTCACGATCCTGCGATGCAATAATCCACCCCGCACGTGAATAATCACCTCCCCCCACCCCCTCCCGCCTCCTGCGAGTCCCTAGCGCCACGCTTCATGCAACAACGATCACGCGCGCGGAGACCAGAGAGCAGAGAGAGCAGAGAGAGAGGTGGGGGGGCTCATCACGTGCGATTTTAACCGAGGAAAGCCTCACCGCTGAGTCCCATGGCTCTTGTTCGGGAGGGTCCTGCCCCCAGGCTTCATCATGCAGCTCCTGCATCATGAGGTGTGGGGTGTCCCGGGGTGTCGAGATGTTAACTACCTCGCCTGGTATACAGGAGGGCGTGGGTTCGATCCCTACCCTGACACCTGCTGCTGTACGTTTGGAGTTTGCGTGTCTCTCTCCCCGTGGCCGCGTCTATTTTTTTCCGGGTGTTCCCATCCACGTTTAGAAATCAACATCACGCATTTAGAGTATTTAGCTGCTGCTATAGATATCCACGTGATACGCCACTTCGTTGGGCTATCATCTGTGGCCAGGTCGCTTCTGAAAAATGGTCTATAGCTCAGTGGGCCTTACCTGGTCAAATAACAAATATTCGTTTTTAGTCTCCCTTTACCTCCCTGACCTACGATTTTGGGCGGTCATGCACGATGTCCCGACGTTTCGCTCCTCGTGCCGGGACCTTCTCCAGGAGCCCAATATAACCTTGCGGGACCTCCCAATAAATCACAGCCCAGACGTTCAATTGAGTTTGCTCGCAGGCACGGATTCCAGCCTCATCTACATTTCCTCACGGTGCCGACGGACATATGAGACCCACCATCGGTGAACCGAGTAAATTGCCCCTCGCAGAGGTTTATGCCCGAAGCTGCCGAAAATCGGTGAAATCTGTGATTGACATCACGCGCTGTGCACGACGAGACCGCGCGGACCCATGAGGAGGCCTGTAGCACAGATGGCTGTCCCCCCCACACACCACCCCCAAATAATGAGACCCCCTTCCTTCAGAAGGGGACATTAGGGGGGTCGGGGGAACGTGTGAGGAAGGTGGCTGGAGTAGGAGGGGAGTGGAGAGGGGGGGATCTCACAAGGGAGACATTTCCATCGGAAACCGTTTTGCTCTCCTCCTAGTGGGCGAGTGAATTCCCGCTGACGCGCCAATCAATGCGGCGTGACGCACGCGACGGCTCCTCGTCCTCAACTCGGCTCGACGGGCAACGCGGGCGTCCCCCCCCCCCGTCTCTCCTCGCCCGCCCGCCCGCCCGGTCTGCGGTGCACACGCGACGGCGGCCTCTCCCGTCATCGTCTGCGAACGCCTCCTCCGTCCAGAGCGCCCGCCCGTCCGCAACGCCGCGTCTCGCTCTGCGTGCGCAGCGTACGGACGAATGCTTCAAGTGGACGTTTCGACACGTAGGTTTACGATTCATAATTCGTCTTTTTTTTTTATATATAAAACATATATTTGTTTTCCGGGAAAGATCGTCGGGCGCGAAGCTGTACTTTCGTGGACACCTATTGACGCTGGGTGCGCTCTCCGGCGAAACGTCGGACAACGTTGTCGAAGTTTTTTTTGCTTTGCTTTTCATCAATCCCTCCGGGTTTGACAACAACAACAACTAAAAATAACAACTGGCATGTTTGTCCACGGGACAACTGGTCGATAAAATCAGTTCCACTTTGTCGGGGAAGTAAACAAGCGGTTGTCCCATTGGAGAGACTTGCCATAGTAATGTGGAATCTCACCGCTGGCTCAGGAGGTGTATACAGGAAACGAGCACCGATGCATTAATCGATGCTCATTTGAGCAGGAAATCGGCATGGCTCTCGAATCAATGCGTGATGTCTACAGCATCGATACACCTACCGCGTGTTATGCAGAATATAAATACTGCATCTCTGCACGGTGTCTAAGAATAGTGTCAATTCCCATCGGCTCACGTGTTCAAGCTGCGCCTCATTAGTTCATCTGCTAACCGCTAATCTCACCAGTTCACTGTTTCTTTGATTTTGTTCACCTCGACTCTCGGTTCACAGATTCGCATTGACTCACAGTATCGTTCAATTGTTCACCTTGACTAGTATAGTCATATTAGATATCCATCCTTGACTTTCATTGGTCCTTCTCTACGAATGAATGTGTGTCAATGTGAATATCTGAATTCAGATATTCACATTGACTCACGGTACAGGGACTCCTCTACTTACGACTTACGAACGAGTTCGGTTCTAGAGGTTTGTCCGTAAGTCGATTTGTTTGTAAGTCCAAATTTAACTCCCATCGATTCCAAACACGTTGTATACGGCCTGGACACTAAACACGGGGAATTGCTTTAAAAGTTGCATAATCTCCTGCAGATGTAGATGCCACTGGCTCTTCCTGTTCTGCAGATGTAGATGCCACCACCGCCATCAATTGCTCGGCAGTTGAACTTACGACTCTCGGTCCGAACAGGCAACTGGACATACGGGCCAGGTTTGTTCGTATCTCTCAAAGTGTCGTAAGTCGAGTGTTCGTAAGTAGTTAAATTGTTCACCTTAACTCATATAGTCATATTAGACATCCATCATTGACTTTCATGAGTCCTCCTCGACTCTGAATTCACATATTCACATTGACTAACGATAGTTAACCTGTTCACCTTGACTTACATTAACTACCCTTGCATTTGATCATCTCGATGCAATGCCCCAATCTTGCCGACGCGGTCATCTGGGCTTGACCACCTTGGATGTGAAATTGCAGTCGTTTGGCTCTGCGTCTACATCATCAGCCGTACCTCGACTCTGAATTCACATACGGCATTCAGCTTGACTCACACGACTCTTGCCTGGTTCGACCTTGACCGCTGGCCTGCTTTAATAGTGGGGGGGGGGGGGATACAACGCGACTTCTCGGCACAACTAGAGATCTTTGCTCCTGTGCCAATTTCTGAACCGGTCCAGGGCATCCCCGAGGTCGAATCTCGACCTTGAATGAGCACCTAGTGGAGTGTGCAAAACATCAGCACTAGGGAGACAAAGGCGGCCGGGCGTGGTGCTGAACATCCACCACTGTCTTGTGCAGTGCCGGCCTTTATATTGGTGCTCGCAAATAGCACTTGCCCCAAACAGTCTGTTGTTAAGGCTATACGGGGGATGAAAATAGGGTTTCCCCTTTTTCTGGCAACAAAACAGGTGTTAAGATGTTAAAACACCAAACTGCAACCTTTTACAAGGAATCATGTCTGCATTGACCACAACGCTTGTGGTCAGAATGCAAACAAAAACATACCCTGATAGTATATGCATTGTCCTGAGACACCCAAAGGCGTCCTCTGGTCTAACACCGTTTGAGACGAGGCTCAAAAGAAAGCTATCTCTGGAGTGGACCAATCAGTTTCAAAGACAATGCATAGATTATCAAGAGTACGTTTTTTTTTTCATTCTGAGTATTGTGGTTCATGCAGACATTATTCTTTGTAAAAGGTTTCAGTTTGGTGTTCTAACATCTTAACACCTGTTTTGTTGCCAGCGAAAAGGGGAAACCCTATTCGCATATTTTGGTACTGGCAAAGGAGGTCCCATGATATACGAGGGATCTTTGGAAAAAGGCGATATGTTGTTGTAATGGACGTCTGTGAAAAAGAGCTTCATAGCTCATCGGATTCTCCCGGATAAATAGAGATTATCATGTACTCCGCGTCCTCCCGTTTCCTCCCACAGCACGAAGCCAACGTCTCGCGATTGGGAATTCATAGTTCAACATCCCAATGTCGCAGGGACCCTCCTGAAGGAGAGGCTTGAGACTCGGCGAAACGTTCTTGGGTGTATCAAAGGACATCCTTACCGGCGTCGTTGTTATTATGGAGCGGTGGCCGAGTGGGTTTGCGCTCTGCGCTGTCACGTCGACGACCGTGAGTTCCACTGCCGGCCACGGCAAAAATCGGTGCCCAATTAGAATCTGAACAGGTCACGGATCACTCGCACCTTCGCCGACTCGTATTGACCAGCGTGGTGAAGTATGTTCAATCCACCCCCATTAACGACACGATGTGGGAGGGGGCGGTGGGGAGGGAGGGGGGCCTTTCGTCTAGCTGTGCTTTGACGGACGGCTGGCAATTATAATAATAATCATTGTTATTGTAATTATTATCTGAATCTCTCCGCGTGTTGTTGCCCCCTCTCTGTCAACCGTAGACAAAACAAAATAATCAATCCAGGCGAGACGGCCCAGGGTGCGTCACCTGGGACGCAACCTGTTCCAGGTTCGACACGTCCCCCACACGTGCTCCTCGTCATCCACCTCCTCTTCTACCTCCTCGTTCCGCCCCCCACGGCACCGCATCGCGTCCCGCGAGAGCAGCAGTGACGTGGCCCACCCCCCTTCACCCCCCGACCCGCTGGCTCCCCCCATCCACAAACAAAACACACGACCTCCCCCCCACGCCAACCCAACCCCAGCACAGTAATTGAATCTGTGACACGCGGAGACTCGCCGACCGCCCGTGCCCTCTCGGGGAGCTCGCGCGGAGCGGGGAGCCAGGCCAAAGAGGCTTCGCAAAGCGATTTCCTTTTGAGCGCCGTCGACGGCGTTCGCCGGCAGGTGACCGCTCACACCGCCCCCCCCCCCCCGCGTCCGCGACGCAGAACTCCACGTCTCGCTGCCCACCGCGCGCGGTTCACCAGTTCGCTGTTCACCTGTTCGCTGTTCACCTGTTCGCTGTTCACCAGTTCGCTGTTCACCAGTTCGCTGTTCACCAGTTCGCTGTTCACCAGTTCGCACACTGCAGAGGGGGGGGGGGGGTCGGCAAACCTGCGGCTTCCGAGCCGCGTGCTGTTCTGAAAGGACTGCTTCGTGACTCACTACAATTGCAAAGTAAAAACAACAACGACAACAACCTAATTGCGTTCGATAAACGGTGGACGTCGAAAAGCCCAACGGTGATTTGCAATGCGGCGTTTCAAATCATCGTGCTCTTCTTAAAATAGTGATCGCGAAAAAATATGTGGTTTGAAATTATTCCCAAAGTGCCGTCTTGTATTCACATGCATTGCGGATGTCGACATTTGTAGTTTTTCTTACCGAATTTGAAGCAAATGGCTCTTCTTCTTCTTGTTGTTGTTTCGTTTGCCGGTCTCTGGCCCACCGCCTCCCCTTGGCGTGCGAAATATCCATCCAGGTGGCTCAGCGGTAGAGCGAGCGGCTCGCAATCGGAAGATTTGCGAGTTCACACCCTGGTCGGGATGAGGGTTGACTCATCACATCCGAATGTCAGTATGTGGTCAAGTCTACAGTGGTTGACCTATGGATTGACCCACGCCTACCATAGGAATGTGGAATGTCCACCATTGTAAACAAGGAACGAGCTTCAATGCCTCGATGCTCATCTGGGCAGGAACTCACTCTGACTTTGACCGTGGTACGTCTTTTTCAAGTTTGTTCAATTGCCTCCGTTCGTGCGAAAATTACATTCATGACGCGCCACACACGCCTGATGATTGCTAATCAGGTCCCAAATGATGTGGAGGGGTAGATTGAAATTCAGACGAGATGTTGCGTGTGTACGTGAGTACGTGTGGGTATTTGTTGCAGTTAGTGCGCAGCGCTTTGAACTCTATAAACTATAACAACTATTTTCATTTTACCAGGTAAGGCCCATTGAGCGATATAGATATTTTCCGAAGCGACCTGGCCACAAATGATAGCTCAACGAATTCGATTATCACGTGGAAATATAAAGCAGCCAAATACTGCAAACGCATGTTGATTCTAAGAGAAAAACCGGAGGACCTGGAGATCAAATCCACGCGACCACCGGGAGAGATACATGCAAACTCCAAATATACAGCAGGCGTCAGTGTCTGGATACCAGGCGAGGTAGTTAACATCTCATAGCCATCGTGGCGCCCCATAACGATCGCAAAAAAACCCAGCATCACCCTCTTGAAAATGAGACTCAGTCAGGCTTTTCTGCATAAACAATCGAAACAAATAAAATATATAAAGCATCCATTGTGATTTATCTCGCAGAACGACGTACCACCGCGAGTATTAGAGAAGCGGCACAGGGAAGTGGGTATCACAGAACTACTACCGAGATCCCCTTCAAGTGACTTCTGACCAACACAGACGGCACGAGCACTTTGCACACCCACCCTGCAATACCAGAGTCATGTTTGTCACATGACGGTAAAAGCGAAATATTTCCCCCCCCCCCATTCTCAGAGCAAGCATTTAGCTCAAATTAAGTGCAGAACCATCGACTCATTGACCTTGAGATCCCGGTTCAATCACAGTGGGCGACTGAAGCCTGGACTCAAGCCCAGTATCTCAGCGCTGTGACCTTTGAAACACCTGGCCACGACAGCGAGCAACACGGGTGGTTTTACAAAAATAAACACTCCACTGAGGTTCGCCACATCGGGTGGATCAGGCCGAGTGAATGCGTCGCTTGTAAACATCACACCTGTGACAGCGTTGTCTTATAAACAAGTTATAATAATAACAACAACAACAAGAAAAATCGATATTTAATAAAGTGCATTTTCAATTTTTATTTAAAGCTTTCGTTACTGCAGGAATTCATATTTTTGGTTCTTTCGGTAAAGTCACGTAGAAGGGAAATAATAAAATAATATAAATATAAAACAATAAAAATTCTCACGACGTTTCGACTGCAACACAAGCAATCATCATCAGGTGTGACGGTGAGTTAGGAAAAACCGCCACTTTTTTCAAATTTTCTTGCTGTGGATTTCACACCTGATGATGATTGCTTGTGTTGCAGTCGAAACGTCGTGAGAATTTTTATTGTTTTATATTTATATTATTTTATTATTTCCCTTCTATGTGACTTTACCGAAAGAACCAAGAATATAAAGTGCATTTTGATGTGGAAATATCTCAAAAGCGATGTACTTATGTAATAAAAGACTCGACCACGGTATCTGGCTTGGTATCCTTTATTCGGGTTCGTCTACTTTTCCCACACGGCTCTCTCCCTCTGAGACCCTCCGCTCGGCGCCGACGCTGCTGTTGCTCCCGTAGCCTCTAGCAGCCTCGCTGCTGATCCCCTCGTGTCGCTCCCGTAGCCTCTAGCAGCCTCGCTGCTGATCTCCTCGCGCAGCCTCCCCGGCTGCCCTCGCTGCAGCTCCACCACTGCTCTCCCTCTCTGAACAGTTCCACTGCTGCCTCTTCATGCAGCCTCGCTGCTGCTCTCACTGCAGCCTCGCCGCTGCTCCCTGGGTTGGTCACCGCTGGCCGACGGTGCCAATCCGCTCTCCGAGTGTGTGTGGCGATCTCGCCACTCCTCCCAGCCTTCGCCCTGCGTGGCCTCACCCTAGTCCAGTCTCCAACAACCTCCCCTCCTCTTCCGGTTTCTCCCCTTAAAGACCCGAACCCTTCTCCCACGTGACGTAACTCCTCCCCCCCGTGACGTCACATCCGGAAGGTCGTTTACGCCCGCATTACACCACCCTCCCCCGTAGAGAAAACCCAGCCGACCTCGGTTGAATAAAAACTCCGACCAGTAATGCGAGTGAAACCGACCCCGACACACTAAAGGACACGAAGCATGCAATAATTATAACAGTAAGAACAATAACACAACATAACAATCAACGAAACGTAAGAGATTTAGAACGTGTGCGGGTCGCCGGCCCTCCCGCAGAGCGGGAACGTGATGGGGAACGTGATGGGGTTTTAAGAGTGACAGGCCGCAATCCTCCTGTCGCTGTTGGAGGCCCACCAACGTCCCATGTCCCCGAAGGCTCAGCCCCGGAGGTGTCCCGCGATTGTGCTCGCAGCGGGGTCGGAAGGGCTGCAGGGCTCGGAGTTCCCGCAGTCCTGGCAGGCACCCCCCGAGCAGGGCCCCTCTTCACCTGCGGTGTCACAGCCGGTCTGTCTGGAATAGGCACGACAGGCGCTCTTGCAAGATCAACGGACGCAGGCAAGGGAGAGTCGGCTGCAACAGACCCCGGCAAGGCAACATCAGGAGATGACGCATCAGGTAGGGGAGCAACATATGGCTTCAAGCGCGACGTGTGAACAAATCAGCGACGAGATCCAATCCGAACACGTGCCGACTGCGGGTTGGGAACCTCGATGAGGCAGACGGGCCCTTGCCAAGGTTTATGCAATTTAGGAGAGGTTCCTGGCCGCACCTGCGGGCAATGGAGCCAGGCCAGGTCCCCAACCTTCCAGGGGCACTCCCCCTTGGAACGTCGAGCATACCGCTCGTTCCGGGCCTGAGCTTTGGCCGTAGCCACGCGGGCACCCTCCCGCGCCTCCGTCACCCGGCGAACGGTGTCCCGAATGTAATCTGGGAGTGGTTTACCTGGTCCCCTCACACCGGTTCCCAACTGCACATCCATCGGCGGCACGTTTTCCCGACCATACATAAGGAAAAACGGCGAATATCCTGTAGCCGCATGAGGCGTCATCCGGTACGCCGAAAGCACCCCAGGGATGTGCAGATCCCAATCTGATTGTTGTTCACTCACCGTGTGGCACAGCATGGCAGACAATGTCCGATTCAGACGTTCGACCATACCATCCGTTTGCGGATGGTATGGGGATGTCCGTACTTTCTTAGTCCCAAGAGCCGCGCACACTTCCGCCAATAATTTAGAAGAAAAATTTCGGCCCTGGTCCGTGAGGAGTCTCTCCGGCGCACCCTTGTTCATAACGTACCCGAATAGAAAGGCCTCGGTAATAGCCGCGGCCGACTGGTCAGGCAACGGCCAGGCCATCGGCCAACGGGAGAGGTACTCGACCCCAACCAGCAAATATTTATTACCTCTCGCAGAGGGTGGGAAGGGTCCCAAAATGTCCAGTGCCACCAATTCATTAACCCGAGACACCTGAATAGACTGTATAGGCGGCACATAAGGATGTTTAGGTGGCTTACGCCGGGCACAATCAGGGCACGCGCGCACGTGCCCGACGACATCTGTCGCCATGCCGTGCCAAAAGTAATGACGTTGCAACGTCAATAGGGTCTTTTGCAAACCCAAATGTAAGAGCGTGTCACAATGGAGAGTCCTAATTAACTCGTATCGCAGGGACGCTGGCACAACCAGACGCCAGCGTTCCTGGAATCCTTCCCTCCACATGAGCAGACCATCCCGGAGAGCGGTTTCCGGCACCCCCCCCCCCCCCGTACCCGGACCCCCACTCTCCACCGCAGACCGCTTCCGTAGGGACAACAACGACTCATCCATCATTTGTTCCCGAATCCACACAGACCGTGGCAGATTCAAAACCCCATCAGTCAGACCCGGCTCCATCGGAGCATCCGGCCTCTCGACGGCCAACGCAACCGGCTGAGGGGGGGATAGAATCGGCGTACACCTATGCGTCCCCGACGCGCACGCGCAAGGGGAGCGCTGCGGCAATCTTGAAAGTGCGTCTGCATTCGCATGGCGCACCCCCTTCCGATGGTGAATTTGGAAGGAAAATTCTTGCAGCGTGTCCAACCAACGCGCCAACTGGCCGGATGGCTGATCCATCTTAAGAGCATACTGCAAGGCCGCATGATCCGTACGCACAATAAAGGAACGACCGTACAGGTACGGTCAAAATTGGCGTAGAAAAAAAACAACAGCCAAAAGTTTCCTGCGAGTGACACAGTAGCGGGTTTCCGCGGGAGACAAAACCCGGCTACCATACGCCACCACGCGCTCCACACCCCCTTTAGACTGAGACAACACCGCGCCAATGCCTGTGTCACTCGCGTCCGTATCAAGAATGAAGGGGTGATCGATATCCGGATAATCCAACGTCGGCGCCGTAGCCAATAGATCGCGCAGGCCCTGAAAAGCCGCCTCTTCCGGCGGTCCCCAACCAAATTTTCGTCCTTTACCCGTAAGGAGGTGCAAGGGCCTCGCGATCGTCGCAAAATTTGGAACAAATCTCCGATAATATGAGGCGAATCCCAAAAACCAACGTACATCCCCCACGGTGGCCGGAGTTGGCCAATCCCGGACGCACGCCGTTTTGTCCGGATCCGTGGCCACCACCTCAGCACTCACGATATGCCCCAAATAACGGATGGACCGTTGCAGTAGGTGACATTTCTTTGGTTTGAATTTCAAATTCGCGGAACGCATCCTCGTGAACACCGCCTCCAACCGCCGTAAATGTTCATCAAATGTGCGGCTGAAGACGATAATATCGTCTAAATATATGAGACATGTCTCCCACTGCAACCCCGTCAAAACCAGCTCCATCAACCTTTGAAATGTGGCAGGGGCCGCATTCAGCCCCATCGGAAGACAATTGAATTGAAATAACCCCTGCGGCGTACGGAATGCGGTTTTCTCCCGTGAGGGCTCGTCAAGGGTTGCCAGCTGCCAGAATCCCGAAGAGAGATCCAGTGTAGAAAAAAACTTAGCCCCCGACAAGGCATCGAGGGAGTCGTCCATACGCGGCAGGGGATACGCATCTGCCACCGATAATTTATTCAATTTCCGGAAATCAACACAAAATCGCAATTTGCCGTCCTTTTTCTTGACCAAAACAACAGGCGTGCCCCATGGGCTGTTAGATGGAGATATTATGTCCGCAGCCAACATGTCATCCACTGCCCCCCGAACGTGTTCTCGCTCGGCCGGACTCATCCGGTGCGAGTTCAACCGAATAGGGGCAGCGTCCCCTGTGTCAATATGATGGTAAAGCAACAAGGTGCGTCCCAAATCCAAATCGTCGGAGCTAAACACATCCGAATACGTCAATAACAATTTACGAATCGCACAACGTTGTTCCTCGGACAGGGAAGAATTTTCCTCACATAAGTCGGCAATCCAGCGATTATCCGAAGCTACTGGCTCGGAAACACCAGCAACCACGCCCTGGCTGTGCAGGCAATCCTGTGCCGTAAATGCCGTAGTGGCATGTGCCATAACCGTACCAGCCGGGACACACACGTTTTCGGTACCCGCATTGAGCACCTGCAAAAACGGTAATTGGTCCGGCCGGACGATGGTCTGCGCCCCAACCAGCGCCAATCCGGCCGTTATCGTGGCTGACGGTGACAACAAGACCCCAACCGCTCCTAGCCGATCAGGCAGGGGCTTCCGATACCGCAAAGGAATAAGCATCTGTGAGCCAGGTGGAATGTCAACAGATACTACGGATAACGCCTGCACCTGTGCGGCTGAAGCAGGTCGCCCCCAGGACGACGGCAGAAACGAGATTTGACGGCCACCCGGCAATTCAATACAATTCTCATTAATTTTGATCAAAATGGGCATCTTAGCCAGATAATCAGTGCCCAGTAAACAAGGAACTGCCAGAGATCTTGAAATTAACACAATTCCCGAGGCCGACACTTCCCCGATAGATATTTTAGCGTCCACCTGGCCCACAATGCCCATGCTACCCGCGTTCGCAGCGACGCACGACCCGTAAACCGGACGCACGGCCCCCGGTGGGATGCCCAACAGATGGAAAATGACATCCGATATAATAGTCGCGGATGCTCCGGAATCAACCAAAATACGCACGTCCACCCCTTGTATAGACCCCGGTACAGTGGACGAACCCGTAGCGGCCGCGACGACTCTCCATGCCAATTTACGCCACTGCGTCACCGAGCGACAAGGCCCCGTCGATGGCCTCTCCTTAATAACAACATCCGGATCGCACGACAACGATGATGGGTGAGGTGCAAAGCCTTGCCGGGTGTCTGGTGCGCACCGACTTGCCTGTCTTGGAGGTTCCTTCTTTGGCGCGTCCGTTGACGAGGCCTCCTGCTGGGGCGGACCCGGGACGCGGGCCCAGCAGTCCCTGGCGTAGTGGCCCTTACGCCCGCAGCGGAAGCAGTCAACGTCGTTGCGCCGCAGCGCAGGCCCTCCGTCCCGCCGGGCGCGTGCCGGTGGTGCAGCGCGCAGGACCGGCCCACCGCGGCCCGACCATGGACCAGAGGCGGCCGTCAGCTCCTGCGGGCCCCCCCCCATCCGGCACGTACACCGCCTTCTTAGGGTCCCAACCCAAGGCACCTCCCTCGACGATGGGCCCCCCCGTCCACGCCGCGACTTGCTTCCACCGGCGGAGGTTAAACTGTGCATCTAGACATTTTGCTGCCGCCCGGGACGTCAGCTTCTCGTGGCCACACACAGGCATGGGAATCCCCAGATCCCGAGACAGCTCGAGCATCTTACCTAAGATGAGAGGCTCGAGCAGGTCAGGCTTCGTCTCCGGATATGCGGCCATAGCCAACTCCAGCACCGCACCCCTATATGCCACCGTCGATTCCTCGGGCGCTCGCTGTCGTTGAGCAAATCGGCGATGAGCATCATCAGGTGGCTCGTAAGCGTCCGCCATTTCGTCATTATGGAACGAAAGAATCTGACCAACTCGTCATCAAGAAGAGTCGGCAAAACTTCCAAAGCCTCAGCGTCGGTCCACCTAGCAGAACGTACCGCCGCCAAAAATCTGCAGGCGAAAGCGCTCCAATCGCCCCCGATGGAGAATTCTTTGACCGTAGTAAGATGCCGACTGCGACTCCTTAGCGCACCATCCTCAAGCGATGGATCATCCGACGGTAGGTTCAAAATGGCGTCGAACCGCGGCGTGGTCAAGATGGCGGCTTCCCGCCGCGGAGCGCGCAAGATGGCGGCTTCGTGCCGCGTGGCTGATGGCGTCGACAGCGAAGGCAAGGCGGCGGCCTGTGGACCACCCTCGGCTCTCCCCATCGCCGTCCTCGGCGTGACGAGGTGACATAACTGCGCCAGTACGTCCTTGAGAGTCTCAAGCTGCTCCGCCATCTGTTGCCATCGGAAATCCGCGTCCGTTGGTGCTGACGGGCCCGCCGACGCGGCGACATCTTCAACTCCCGTACCCGCACTCGCTTCAGCAGGGCTCTCCTCCACCACCGCAGCTGAATCCATCGTCGGAGGAAGGTCGTCGTCGTCGGACGAAGAAGCAGATGCTGGCGTCGGAATATTATTTTTTCTTACTTGCTTCGACATGCCGTTACACTTCCAACACCAGTGTAATAAAAGACTCGACCACGGTATCTGGCTTGGTGTCCTTTATTCGGGTTCGTCTACTTTTCCCACACGGCTCTCTCCCTCTGAGACCCTCCGCTCGGCGCCGACGCTGCTGTTGCTCCCGTAGCCTCTAGCAGCCTCGCTGCTGATCCCCTCGTGTCGCTCCCGTAGCCTCTAGCAGCCTCGCTGCTGATCTCCTCGCGCAGCCTCCCCGGCTGCCCTCGCTGCAGCTCCACCACTGCTCTCCCTCTCTGAACAGTTCCACTGCTGCCTCTTCATGCAGCCTCGCTGCTGCTCTCACTGCAGCCTCGCCGCTGCTCCCTGGGTTGGTCACCGCTGGCCGACGGTGCCAATCCGCTCTCCGAGTGTGTGTGGCGATCTCGCCACTCCTCCCAGCCTTCGCCCTGCGTGGCCTCACCCTAGTCCAGTCTCCAACAACCTCCCCTCCTCTTCCGGTTTCTCCCCTTAAAGACCCGAACCCTTCTCCCACGTGACGTAACTCCTCCCCCCCGTGACGTCACATCCGGAAGGTCGTTTACGCCCGCATTACACTTATGTGTGTGTAGATGAGCACGGTTGGCTATGTACGGTGGAAAAGAAGTTCAATATACATGTAAAGATAACATCAAATCAAAGTAGTCAAATCAGATAACGATAATATTTACACTCGAAATATGGATAACATGAAAACAAATACACATAGGCTTTCACGACCAATGTATTTATTTATTTCCCCTAGAATTCTGGCAACTGTCTGATGTTGCTGGTTGCGTTTATCTGTGAAATGTCGTCGTTACCCATTTAAGGTACCGTGGGATTGCTTTACATCACATTGCTCTCCGTCACACCGGTGGGCGCCGTTGAAGCGGTCATAAATCGGCAGGTTTGTTCACATTTCATTTATGTGATCTGACCTAAAAAATCCATGATGAATCATGATGTAAACTAAACGAACTAAAATACAAGCCAATAACAGTAATAACAATAACAAGACTCGAGGTGCATGTAACATCAAATAAAACAACAGGAAATGCCAATGAATAACAATACGTTTGCAAACTGAATTTTAATGATGACTTACATCCTCGGTATTATTATCTCATTAGCTTACCGAGCAGCAGGGGGAATATTTTGATTGAGACACAAATTGATTCATAAAATGCCTCGGTCCAATGTCGCTGATTGAAGAAGAATTCATAAATAATTCACGTGCGTCGTAGCTAAACGCCGCATCGCAGAGCAATGCCCCACTAACTACGTCATCCTGGAGCAATGCCCCACTAACTACGTCATCACGGAGCAATGCCCCCCTAACTACGTCATCACGAAGCAATGCCCCCCTAACTACGTCATCACGAAGCAATGCCCCCCTAATTACGTCATCCTGGAGCAATGCCCCACTAACTACGTCATCCTGGAGCAATGCCCCACTAACTACGTCATCACGGAGCAATGCCCCCTAACTACGTCATCACGAAGCAATGCCCCCCTAACTACGTCATCACGAAGCAATGCCCCCCCTAACTACGTCATCCTGGAGCAATGCCCCACTAACTACGTCATCACGGAGCAATGCCCCCTACCTACGTCATCCTGGAGCAATGCCCCGCTAACTACGTCATCACGGAGCAATGACCCCCTAACTACATCATCCCGGAGAAATGTGCCGGCAACGCGTGGTGGAAGTGGGGTGCAAGCACAATGCGGGAGGCGTGGCGTGGTCAGAATCAGAATCTGTATTTAGGCTGCAGGAGGAATCCGATGAGCTGTGAAGCTCTTTTTCACAGATGTCCAGTAAGGGGGCAGGTCAGAACGTGACAACAACAAACAATATTTAAAAAAACAAACACGATAGGAGTGCAAATTACAGAGGAAATGTAAACAAATCTCTTGAAAAAATAGATATTTTTTTTATTGCCAGGTAAAGCCCACGTAGCTACAAGCGTCTTTTTTTTCGAAGCGACCTGGCCATCACAAATGATCGCGCGACAAAGTGTCTCACCGTCGCGCGGGAAACGTACCGCTCTCCGGTGCCACTGAAATATTCATCGAGCGGCCGGCGGGGAGGTGAAGGACGACGGTTGCTGTGTCACGTGAGCGCTCACTCACTCACTCAATCGCGCCTTGCGGGGGGGGGGGGGGGCCGCCGGGGTTTAGTTTTGGGGTGGGGAGATTTTAATGTCTGCGAGGTTGGTAATTAGCCCGAATGACACGCGGGAGGGGGGGGGGGGCATATGTTTTATAGCGCTTTAATTTTATTCTTTTTCAGGTAAATCGTCGTTGACCGAGCAAGTGCTTAAAAGGCCCCAAAATTCCTTGGCGACTGCAACAATTAAAGTTGTAACAGATGAGGAATTAATGCGTGTCTCGATTTGAGCGAGGTTGCGTCAGCAAGGGTGACGTGTCGGCTTGACCGCGTGTCACCGTATGAATAATAACAATGATTGTGGGTTTTTTTTTGCCGGCTCGTCCCGGAGAGCTTTGCTAGCGATACACGGCTGACCTCATCACACCTCGACGCATTTTAAACGGCACCCCCAGTGGCAGCTGTCCCTGTGTGGCAACAAAGTGACTCAGCACCTGGCCTACCAGCAGACAAACTATTGCCAGTAAGGGGGCAATGACCGCATGTCGAGTAATTTGCGGTGTCATTTTTCGAATTCGTCAAATGTGGACCGTAACGCCGGTACACGGTGGCCTACTTGCATTGAATGAAAACAAGGTGATCTTTAACGTCCAGTACGATTATCACGGCTGGCTACGTAGGGTGCGAAAGAAATTCAACGTACGAGTGACCAGACGGCGCGTGGTATTTTGCGGCTGACGCACACCCGCAGTATTAACCAGGGCGGCCGCCGGGGCTTAGAACCGTAACCCCCCCTGCTACGAATGGCAAAACCACCTTGGCCGGCTGGACCCGTGATGTCACCTTTCCCCTCCGAGTGACCGCGCGCCGCGTTGGTGGCCGGCGTCGTGCCACGCGCAGCGCGTGAGCTCGCGCCGGGGGACCTGGGTGGGGGGGGGGCTTCCTCGGGCTGCCCCCCTCGGGCCGCCGCGGCCGCCGCTCCGGTCTGTAGTTGCTGCGCTTTGACGTCGGCAGCGCGTCGGGGATCCCTCCGGGCTCAAAGCTCGACCTTTGGAGGTGCCCGTTTCATGACGGGGAGAAAAAAAAACAAGAGGTAAAATAAGCGGCACTTGCGGTAACGATCGCGAGGACTGTCCTCCCAGCCGCCGGAGCGAGAGAGAGCCACGGACGGCCGTGACGAATCTCGCGAGGGCCCACAAAGGTTAACAAGCGAGCGAGCTCGCCAAACGTGTGGGGTCACTCAGAGACTTGAGCCGGTGAAGCGGCTCCGTTGTCGGGCCCAGGACCACGTCGGCAGTGGCGGCAGCGGCAGGGCGAGTGAGCGCGTGCCAACTAAGCAGAGCAAAAGCAACAAACGAATTATTGACACGAATCCCACGCGGTAGCTTTAGCACAAGCGGGATTAGCAACGTGTAAATGAACCGTGTACACAAGCCGTGTAAACAAACCGCATAAACAAACCGCGTGAACAAACCGCGTGAACAAATCGCGTGAACAAGCCGCGTGAACAAACCGCGTGAACAAACCGCGTGCACAGCCTCAGGCGTAATAAAGGAGCTGGGCTCCAGCAAGCGTAGCGATGGTGGCGGAGGACCTGCAGCATGTCTTGGATGCACGCGGCTACAGAAGGCCGATGGGGAAGATCAAATCATTGAATTATATTGAGGTTGCAGCAGTCGCTCCGGGCCTTTTATGGAGCCCTTAGAAGAAATTATGTCTGAGCACGCACTCCTTGTCCCCCCCCCACACCCCCCCCACACCATTTGAATTTCTAAAATCTGAGTGAGATACGCATGCAGTGAGATGAGGATATTAGAAGTGGTTAAGAGAGAAGCGCGCTGCAAAGGTGGAATATATGAGCCATGTTAATTTACCTGTAATGTGAATCAACGTAAATTTTTCAGTGTAAAATTTCCAGCGTAAAATTTTCAGCGGAATCAGCGTAAAAAACTAAATCATCGTGTTTTGTTTATTCGGGATTCGAAATTAAGCTGATATTCTTACCTTGAATACGGAGTCCCCTTGAGCTCTCTGGGGCCTTACACCATTGCTTGATGCTCTAACGCCTAGCACCACCACTGCCCATCAAGCCTGTATAACAACAACAACAACAATAATAATTCTCTTCTATGTCAATATGTTCAGCACCTAAATGCCAATGTAGAAGTGGTGTTAGCCACTTGAGTGCTTCAGCAGAGAGAGTTTGCGTGGTTTTGCTGTTCCGCCACCACCGTTGAAAGAGCGCAGACAAAAGTGGATTTACTGTATGGTTCGTATAATAATAATACAGATCGATTTATAGCACGTGGATAATTCGTGCAGTGAATCACGCGTAGCGCAAGTCGGTGCCTTCCGCGTGTCAGGGTCTCGAGTCAACGACGCTGAGTGTCATTACTGATCGGCACGGATGGGCACGGATTGGCCCGTCTCCCAGTAAAGTGGCTGGCGTGAGATTCCCCCTGAGAGGCAAATGGCGCGGGCTCTTGTGTTCTGCCCCCGAAGGTCAGAAAGGTCAAGACGACGATGGCGGCTCGTGTGTATGGGTCCTTAGGGCACTGCTCCGCCAAAAGTATTCGATTACAAAAGAAATAGTTTATGTATGAAATAAAAAATAAGAACAACGTTATTTAAAATAAAATACGTAAGAACATTTTTAAAAAGTATTTTATAAAAACATAAATAAGTTGCTTAGTTATTTTTTTTACATTTTTCATCAATTCAGATGGAATCAATTAAAAAAGAGACAAGTGACATTTGCGGTGCCAGGGCAGTCCACCCCACCCAACTCACTTATCGCCATCCATCACCATCCATCCCACCCATCACCATCCATCTCACCCATCACATCCATCCCATCCATTTCAGCAATCTCACTCATCCCACCCATCACTATCCATCTCATCCATCACCATCCATCTCACCCATCACAGCCATCCCACCCATTTCAGCAATCTCACTCATCCCACCCATCACCATCTATCTGACCCATCGCACCAAAAATGCCCCATCCCACTCTTAACATTCATCCCACCAATGCCAACCATCACCGCCATTCCCACTCAAAATCCCACTCATACCGCTCATGCCGTTCATCCCACCCAACCCACAACAATCTCACCCCCATCACGCGGGTCGGTCCCCGCCCTGTCGCGGTACCACGCGCGTGCCCCCCCCGCCTCGCGGGACCCGAGACGAGGACGGCGTCGAGGTCGATGAGTGGGCGTGCGGCGCCAGTGGCGAGCGACGATTCGCCCGAACCGCGGTGAGACCTTGGGGCGCCGTCACTGCTCCCTTCCTCCCTGGCGCTGGGGAGTTTGTGTGGCCGCGGTGCGCGTGGTCGGTTTACGCTGGGGCAATGAATGTTTCCCGGATCGCCGATCAATCAAAGTTTATTTGTTTTTTTAAAGGCAACTTTCTTATAAAACAACCTCCACCGCCCTACCATGCATTGTTATCCTCCGTTAAAATGTTAAAAGCGTGTAATCAGTGCCGGATTATCCTAGTAGCAAAAGTAGCATATGCTACAGGCCCCGCACTTTCAAGGGCCCCGCTCTAAATGCTTTCAAGCTATCGATTCCGGTTCAGTGATTCTGCACTTGCTCTATTACTATAGTACTATACTGCCTTCAACTTTTATGAAAGACTGGGTGTTTAAGGTTAGCGATTTGTCGTATTATCTGGCTGTATAGCAAATAAAAAAATACAATTACTTTACTATGCAAGTAAAATATTAATGTTTGTTTTTATTTAGGGCCCCTTTATAACATATGCTACAGAACCCGCACTAGCTTAATCTGGCACTGCGTGCAATTAAAATAGTAATTGGATTGATCCGCGAACGTACGTGTTTTCACATTTATTGAGTACTAGCAGGAAGTACCCGGCGTTGCCCGGATCTTAAAATTATTTAAAAACTACTTTTAAAAATGTAACAGCAGTGCGTACTGACTGTGGTGGAACCTGCTATGATGACAGCAGTGCATACTGTGGTGGTACCTGCTATGATTACAGCAGTGCATATTGTGGTGGTACCTGCTTTCACTGCAGCAGTGCATACTGTGGTGGTACCTGCTTTCACTGCAGCAGTGCATACTGTGGTGGTACCTGCTATGATTACAGCAGTGCATACTGTGGTGGTACCTTTGATAACAGCAGTGCATACTGACTGTGGTGGTACCTGCTGTCACTACAGTAGTACATGCTGACTCGATAGCAGTATTTATTGACTCTATAGCAAAAAGTACACAGTGGCGTGGTGAGGTCTAGTCCCGTGCAGAGCCTTCGGCCTCGCTTAGATTGTCCAGCCGGCTGAAGTGGCATCTTGGCAGTCTGGGGCTGGGCTGCTACCCCTGCCCCCCCCCCAGGCACGATGTCCCCGGCCGCTCTGCAGTAATATCTATGGTCTATTGTGGTAGCATCTACCGACTGTATAGTAGTAATAACTGCACGCATCGTGGTGGGGGGGACATGAGACAGTGAATAATTTACCTGAGCGTTTAGTGTATTTTTATAGGATTTTTAACGCGACCCTCACTCCCACCGAAGGCATGCGACTTGGCATGGGTGCCCCCCACCCCTCCCCCACCAAAGGCGCGTGAGTTGGTATGGCCGTGCACGCGTCATAAATAAATAAATAAAAGCAAAGCGCACAAAAATCGCAGTAAATCGCTAATTAAACTAATTTAAAGTTGACGGATGTGAAAAAGGAATAGCGCTTGCTGACCGCGGGGCTTACGGCGTGGTGCCTGGCTATTTACAGATGCAGCTAATTCGGCTGTGACGGTCCCACCTGATGACGGAGACTTGTGTTGCCTCCGAAACGTCGTGAATTTTATTTTTGTTTTGTTTTATTTTACTTTCATTAATTTTAATGTTTTTACCTACGTGACTTTACCGAAAAAACCCGAGAATATGAATCATTGCAGTCACGAAAGCTTCAAATCTGGAATATATTTACATAAACCCCGCCGTTGGAGAGCCAAGCGGGTGACCACACACAAACCCACAAACCCACAATTTTTGACTTTTACATATATAACATGAAATCAAATGTGAAAGCCAGACAGAACAGGTCAGACGTTTTAAGTGATTTTTGTTTTTGCATTTCTGGACGGTCAGGGAGATCCCTTTATCGGGCGAGCAAGGGAATTTCACAGAGTGGAAGTCGTGTGAGTTGTAGCCGCATGCCGGGGACATTCAGCTATCCCTCATCAGAATCATCGGTGGGTTCGAATTAAACCCAACCGGAGCAGGTGGCGCGTGACCTGCAGCCGCGGCCACGGTGAGGCATATACTGGATGTGGTGTGCCGGGCACGAAAATATGTTTCGTCCCAAGCTGACATGAGGCCCCGCTCGTGCTCCTCGTCAAGATGTGGCCAGGTATGGCCTCGTGTTTGGCAGCTGATGCGGTCGATTATTTAATTATCTGCGTAATATTTCACCGCTTGTCTGCCCGTCGATTCGGTGAATTGTCACGAGCCAATGTCGCCGTTCGATTCACTGCGGTGAAAATATCTGCCGCTAGTGGTGGCTGCCCGCAGCTTTGAGTATACGCAGATGACAATAAACTCACAGCTCTTTACCAGTGGCTCTGCCACGGAAAGAGGAAGAGAGAGTCTAAGATGTGACATCTCGTCACAGTGGGCGAGATGCAAACCACCAGCTGGGCGCGGGCACCGATGGCACCCTGACGCACGAACTCGCCTCGTTTCCCGCAGGCGACACGGACCCCTGGAGGGGGGTGGGGGTTGCGAAACGACGCTCTACGAAGCAACGGAACGTCCGGCCGCCTCATTTCCACGGAGAAAATTCTCCACAAATTAATTCGTTTTTTCCCTTTTTTTTTTTTCCCTGCCAGCCCTCTCAGAGTCCGGGGGGTTGAGTTACCGTAAACGGGCTCTGTTGTAAGGGCGCTTTCTAGGAACCGTGAGCGGGAGGTGATCCACGGCGGTTTGCTGGTGACGCTCGTTGTGGCCGTTGTGGCTGAGATGGACTTCCTCCTCTCTCGCCCTCGCCATCCCCACCAAATGTAGCCGGAGGATTGTTACTCAATTGCGATCGTGCACATCATGACCCCCCCCCCCAACACCCCCCCCCCCACCCAACTGGCAGACTGATGCCCACTTGCAGGCTGGGTGTCGGGTACACCTCGTGCCGCACAGGGACAGCTGCCAGTGAGGGTGCCCTTCGATTGTGTCGATATGAGATAGAAGATAGCACCAGCTCACTGTTGTTATTTTCACGCGGCCGACGTTGAACCCGTGTAACCCGCGATACCGGTGTCTCAAAGCACGCTCTTTCTTTCGCCCCAAAAAGAACTCGTGGGTTGCGATTGCTCGGCCTTGACGATCGGCGTGCGGTCAGAGGAGCGATGCTCGCGGAGGGATGAGGCATGAGTAGAGTTGGGAGGGTGAGGAGTGGGAGGAGTGTTGGAGAATGTTGGGCGTTGTGTTTCGGGTTGGCACTGGGGGGGAGTAGAGGGAGTGTGGGGAGTGTGGTGGGACCAGGAATGGCCTCATCATGCTTGGTGGAATGGACGAAAAAATAATAATGGCGGCAAGCAGTATCTGCCCATTTATGGTGTATCTATGTGTCTCTCTTGTGTGTCTGTGTCCCTCTGCGTGCCTGTCTCTGCGTCTCTTTTTCCCCCATCCGCAATTGCTCCAGCACAACTCCTCGCACACGATCAGTGACCCTCACGGAGTTGGGCCCTTGCCGGCCACTCGGATTGACCACCCGCCCCCATCCACCCCACGTGAGAAATCAAGAGACCAGGATAGAGGTCTCATTTTGCAAGGCTGACCCGGGTCATCGAAATAACAAAAGCGAAGCAGACGAAAAACAACCGCGTCCGTCACGCGATGCGTGGAAACTGCTGCACCAACATGAATCAACGTCGAATCAGAAACGCCCTGTAACGTAATTCGACTCGGGTAGATCATGTTTAGACTGATCATAGCACAATTGCACCATTAAGTTTCAGAAACATTGCACGGCCGTAGAAGCGACAATTGTGCTGGCATGCTAAACAAGCAAGGGCGCGCGTTAAATGCGCACGTCCTCTCTGTCCACATCTTGCTGCGCTGCGTTCAGAGGGTTTCAAGTTTAAATTTCGATCTAAATCTTTCGTGACTGCAGGGATTCATCTTCTTGGTTCTTTCGGTAAAGTCACGTAGAAGGGAAGTAAGCGTTGTGGCCGAAACGTCGTGAGAATTATTTTATTATGTTTTATTTTTATTATTTTATTACTTCCCTTCTACGTGACTTTACCGAAAGAACCAAGAAGGTTTCAAGTTTATTTCGTTTAGCCGTGTTAGAACGAAAAAGAAGCCACGCGATCGTCTGAGTTACAAGAGTGACCTTGCAATGTGGATATGGGATGACGGGCCCTGTGATTGATTGGGGGTCGTGGCCGTGGAGGGTTCGAGGGACGCTGGACCTCCTGATGGGTTAGGGCCCACGTGGGAGGGCCCGAGCAGGTTTGGTATGAATGGGATGGGTGAGAATGATGGTGATGGTTGGCATGGGTGAGATGAATGGTGCCAGCGGGATGGGTGATTTTTTTGTGCGATCGGTCGGATGTATGGCGATGGGTGGGATGAGTGAGATTGGGGAAAGGTGGGAGGGATGGGGGGGGGGGGTGATGCCCGGTCTGACGCCAGCGCCCTCACAAGAGGCCACACACAAGGTCCCCGGGAGAGAGAGAGGGAGGGAATTTGTGATAAAAATACAAATATACTGCACGGTGTGACGGCAGTAAAATCATAAAAATAACACGACTTGTGATGTGCTTATTATTATTATTATTTTTACTGCCACTACCTGCAGCCTCAATGCAACCTCGCAGTGATTATGCATTTGCTTCCTTTTGTAACCCAGGGGGAACAAATGCGTTGTAGTGATGGGGGCGGTTAATTAACATGTGTAAATAACTTATTTCGCACCGTGCGTAGCCAACTGTGTTAATTAACGCCGTTCTGGGCTCCTCCTTCACGAACCCGCACTCGCCAGCATGGTGAAGTATGTTTCAAATGACCCCAAGACCCGCACGGTGTTTGGGGGTGGTGGGGCGGGTGGCCCTCATCCAGCAGTGGATTGACAAGCAGCCGAGCACACACACAGAGTCTCGCAGCCAGCGCTGAACTTCAGCCGGAACAGTCCGGAGCGCTGATCAGGGAATGATTTTGTGCACGCCACCTCCGACCGCTCTGACAAGCGCGGCGCCGACTCCATGAGTTTCATCTTTTTTTTTTACATTTTAAAATTTTACGATGCTCTTTGTATGGAATTACAGGGATGTGGGATAATTACGGATAGGTGGTATCCTGTACGCTAGTGGTAGTGCCTTACGCTCGATAAATCCCTCCTAGCTGAGCGGCGTTGCGGAAAATACGGAGCGAGGAATCGGCGCCCCTGAGCGCTCGCCCCGAGCCGACCCTTCCTTTTCGGTTCCGGCGCCAAGCGTCGGAAGCGGGGCTACGAAGGTGTCGCTCGCTCAGTCGGTCGGTCCCCCGCTCGCGGTCGCGACAGCCGCAATCCCCGTGCGGCGCCATCTCCGGGCCTTGTGCGATTAACGCCGGACAGGACAGGGCTCGGGCGGGCGAGCGGGCGAGCGTGCGGGTGGTGGCCCCACTTTAATTTCCTCGCAGAGCCCGGACCGCCGACCTTGGTGCGCGAATCACTCGCCCCCCTGTTTATGCAGCTGCAGACGTGGGGGGGGGGGGGGGGGGGGGGGGGTTCGCCGCGTTCCATCCTGATGCGTGGGTGACCGGAACGCGCGCGCCGCCGCACACCGGCAATAGCGAATTCAATCGCGTGGGGAAGCGGTAACGCTTAGGGTGCCGGGGCTCGCGCTGATCAAAGCGCCCCCCCCCCCACGTTCGCTAATTGGCAAGGCGCCGGAGACAAATTGGCGGAGGGGATTTCGGGCTGACGCGCGCGCACGCACGGACGGTGATGCGTGAGCGATGGAGATGGGGTTTATTTTTTTTGGGGGGGGGGGGAGGTCATGGGGTTCGTTTCCCTGAACCAAAACCGGGATGCCGGTGTCAGGCGCTGTTTCTTGTTGAGGCTTCCGGAGCGAGGGGTACCAAACCGTGCAATTCTCACTGCCCGTCTGCTAGGGGGGGGGGGGGGGGGGCGGTGGGGACTTTTTTGCACCGCTTTAGGGGCGCCGCGATGGCGAGATGTTAACTGCCTCGCCTGGTATACAGGAGGTCGTGGGTTCAATCTTGACCCTGACACCTGCATATTTTGGCTTTGCGTGTCTCTCTCTCCCTGTGGTCGTGTGGATTTTTCTCCGGGCCCTCTGGTTTCTCCCTCCACATTTAGAATCAACATGCGTTTGGAGTATTTGGCTGCAATAAATATTCACGTGATAAGCTGCTACATTGAGCTTTAATTTGTGGCCGGGTCACTTCTGAAAAAGAGCTACATAGCTCAGTGGGCGTTACGTGGTAAAATATATTTTTTTATGGAAAATAGTTTTGACTCATGACACTTGAGCACCGGGTTTAACCCACGGTCACAAGCCACTGCCTGGATTCGAATCCAGGAACCAGCGGTGCCTGCTCAGCGCTCTGACCTTTGACCTCTGAGCCACTTGAGAGAAGAAGAAGGAGAGAGTGAAAAAAGCGGCAAGGAAATATTGAATCTTATTTACGCGAGTTTAATACATTTTATGCAAGTATAACAACAGGCATGCCGTGTTTAATCCCTCGGATAAATCGCACCCGGTAATACGTTCCTTACATAACGATCACAATCTGGCCCCAACACCCGCTTAAGTCATCCTAGAGGTGGCAAAACGGAGGCCCTCACTGCGCTTCTGAGATGCCGGGGGAAGGGTGGGGGCGAGAGGATAACGGCAGGGAGGGGAGGGTGAGAGAAAGAGCACCAGGAGGAGGAGGAGGGGAGGAGATGAGTAGGAGGGGCAAGCACATGAGAGAGGAGACACAACAAAAGTTAAACTGCAAAACACACAAACTGTCCGTCTCAATTCCAATAATCCACCGGACCCTCTCGGCACGGCCGCCGCCGTTCCCAGGAACCGGAGCGGGGCCGCAGTTCCCATCGCCGCCCCCCCCCCCCTTGCGCAACAGGTGCGCCGTGGGGCGCGGAGCGCGTGAGGTCGGCCCCCCTCCACCCGCCCCATCCCGGCTGAACGCAGCAACGAACAGCGCGGCCGTGAAGTGCAGCAAGCCTCCCCACCCCACCCCACCCACCCCACCCACCCACCCACCCACCCCACCCTGGGCTGCGGCAGCCCGGGCTCTGGCCGCGCCGGGCGGCAGCTGCTCCCGTCCGTCGGTGCCCATCTCAGGAGCGGCTCGTGCGCCTCGAGCCGTCCGTCGGCACACGCTGCGGCGACTACGACGACGAGGAGGAGACAGGGAGGGTAGGACGGGGTGAGTGCCGGTGCGGCGGCCTCGCCTCCCTCTCTACCCGCGGGCGCTGCTCTCCGCCCGCGAGGTGCTTATGCGTCGGTGCTGCGCCGTCGCCCGTTGCGGAGCTACGCGGCTCTCCCGAGGCCGGCCGGGCGGCCGGGCGTGCGGGCCGCCTCCGCCCGCGTACGAGGCGAGGCGCCGCGTCGGAGTCGTCAGGTGTTGTCGAGACGCGGCTGGGGCTGGCGGGCAGCGCCGTCGCGGTGGCTCGGGTTTCACACGGATAACAACACAAATTTGTGTTTTATTGTTTGCTAACAACAAACGCCGGACGCCAAAGAGTGACCGAACGTGCAGAGCGTGTCACTGCGGTTTGTTTACTGGGTCCTCGGTTTGATTTTGTAAACACACTGGGTTTTTTTTTGGATCGTTACTCTGCACATTCCCAGCCTGCAATGTCCTGCAACTGACACCGACCCCGGCGGCCTTGGGCTGCGGTCGTCTTTGCAGCGGAGCCGCTAAGCCCAACGGGGCCTTTACCCGCTGATGTAGAGTCCGAGGTTTTATTGAGGTGACGTTCACACTTGGGATGTTGAGCCGGCACCGCTGGGTTCGAATCCAGGTTTCAGTCGCCCACCGTGATTGAACCGGACTCTCGCGTGTGTATTGAGTTAATCGCCTCAGCAACGTCACCAGTGACTTACATCGAGACCCATAGACTCACACAGAGACCCATAGATTCACGAAGATCCATAGACTCAAACGGAGTCTCAGAGATTCACACAGTGACACATAGACTTATGTGGTGACCCAGAGTCTCACACAGAGACCCAGAAACTCACCGAGACCCACAGACTCACACAGAGACCCATAGACTCACATAGAGACCCATAGACTCACACAGAGACCCATAGACTTGCATAGAGACCCATAGACTCACATAGAGACCCATAGACTCGCATAGAGACCCATAGACTCACATAGAGACCCATACATTCACATAGAGACCCATAGACTCACACAGAGACCCATAAACTCACGTAGAGACCCACGGACTCACCTAGACTGAATAGGTATTAAACTGGGTTCTCAAGTGCAGAAAGTTGATAGTCTCAGCCCGGTTTTCAATAAATGCGGCTAAATTCCAGCTGCCGAGAATGTAAAAGAAGCACCTGTTTGACTGGCACGCGACAATGATGTCTCTGTAGCGGGGAAAGTGAAGCACTCCTCGTGTGTGGCATAGAAGAGGTCACTTGAAGGGATTTCGGATGTAGTTCTCTGATCGATCGTCTCATGGCATGACATGACACACAGTGTCAATAATAATTATTATTATTATCATAGGATCACAGCTGGAATAAAAACTTCGTAGAGGATCCCCAACAAGGCGCGCGTGGTTTTGCCGAGAGGCGTTTAGGTGGTGCTGGTGGGGAGGGGAGATTCATTTTTTAGTCATCGAATCTAAAATAGCTCGGCCCAATAATAACCGCGGGGGGCGAGGGCCGCGTGCGACTGCGGGGGCGCCGGCCTCGCCGCACGCGACCCGGGTCGAGGGATTCTTCCGGTCGCTGGGGTCCGGCTCACCATGCTGGTGCCACGGCTGGGGTCTGGCTCACCACGCTGGTGCCACGGCTGGGGTCTGGCTCACCACGCTGGTGCCACGGCTGGGGTCTGGCTCACCATGCTGGTGCCACGGCTGGGGTCTGGCTCACCACGCTGGTGCCACGGCTGGGGTCTGGCTCACCACGCTGGTGCCACGGCTGGGGTCTGGCTCACCACGCTGGTGCCACGGCTGGGGTCTGGCTCACCATGCTGGTGCCACGGCTGGGGTCTGGCTCACCACGCTGGTGCCACGGCTGGGGTCTGGCTCACCATGCTGGTGCCACGGCTGGGGTCTGGCTCACCACGCTGGTGCCACGGCTGGGGTCTGGCTCACCATGCTGGTGCCACGGGTGGGGTCTGGCTCACCACGCTGGTGCCACGGCAGCCCCGCTGGGAAGCGAAGCGGTTTATTTTTAGTCGCCTCGACACCGCGCACCGTTGAAAGCTTTTTTGTTGTTGTTGTTGTTGTTTTTTAAAACGACGACGACGACAACAGCGATGATGACGACGGGAAATAACAGCAGCGCGGTCAATGCACTTTGGGTGCAAGGTGCCTGCGTGCGGAGCTTTGTGCGGGAGTCACGGCGGGGGGGGGGAAGGGGGGGACATCCCGCGCCCCCCCCCTCGCCCCCCCGAGACCTCGTGCCGCTCAACACCCTCGCTCACCGAACGCTGGGGGAACAAACCAACATACCCAGGCGCGGCTTTGGTATGTCGCAGGACCTGTTGTCACAGACGTCTTGAACTGACTCCCAAGTGCACATGCGTGTAGTGTGCGTGTACTGTGTGTGTACTGTGTGTGCGTGCTGTGTGTGTGCTGTGTGTGTACTGTGTGTGTGCTGTGTGTGTACTGTGCGTGTGTACTGGGTGTGTGTACTGTGTGTGTGCTGTGTGTGGGGAGTGGTGGTGTAGCGGTTATCGCGCTGCGCTACGAACCTGCCGACCCGAGTTCGATTCCCGCTCACGGCCAACACCAGTGACGATTATCTGAACCGTTCCTGGGCCTCCCCTAGGTCGGTTCAGTCTCAAATGAGTAGCTGGTGCGGTGTGTTAACATCGCCACTGGGGAGACAAAGGCGGCCGGGCGTGGTGTTAGCCACCCACCCCCTCGTGTGCCGTGCCGGCCTTCATAGGTACTCGCTTACAGCACTTGCCCCAACAGTCCGTTACGTCTGTTTCGTCTATACGGGGGATCTTTGTGTGTGTGTGTGTTGGGGTAGTGTAGCAGTCAGCGCCGAGAGCACGTTGCGACCTGAGTTCGATTCCCGCAGACGGCCACCGCCAACACCGGTGACGATTATCTGAACCGCTCCCGGGCCTCCCCTACGTCGACTCAGCCTCAAACGAGTGACTGCTGCGATGTGTAAACGTCGCCACTTAGAGAGACAAAGGCGGCCGGGCGTGGTTCTGGCCACCCACCCCCTTTTGGCCTTCACAGGCGATCGTGACCACCACTTTGCCCCCCAAGCAGTCTGCTGAGGCCACGCGGGTGAGCTTTGTGTGTGTGTGTGGGGGGTATAGCTTTGCGTGTGTGTGTGGGGGAGGGGGGTATAGCTTTGCGTGTGTGTGTGGGGGGGGTATAGCCTTGCGTGTGTGTGTGTGTGGGGGGGTATAGCTTTGCGTGTGTGTGGGGGGGGGTATAGCCTTGCATGTGTGGGGGGGGGGTATCCTTGCTGCGCCTTGGCACGCGACTCTGCCACCACCGCGCGCGCGTCGCGTTGTGGTGCCGAGCGGGCGGGACGCGTTCCCAGAAGGAGATTGTGACCGTGTGAGCAGCAGCAGCAGCCGAACAGCAAGACAATGACGACCAACGTCCCCCCCTCGTCGTTCGTAACACACGGTGAAATACACAAACGCACCTCGAAACACGAGAGAGGAGAAAGGAGAGAGAGAGATCGAAGGGAGATGTCGCGTGGTCGTTGTTGATCTATGCGCTACGACGAAGGGCCATTGCCCGAAGGTCGCCGATCGTGACCGCCTCTCCTCTGGGGCGCCACCACGGGCGCTGTTGACGGATGCGCTGGGGTCGGGAGAGGCGCCGTCACGAGGGGTGACCGCTGCGCTCAGGAGAGGGGGCGATCGATGGCGGTCGAGAGCTTCCACGTGTAAAGCCCCACCGCCAACGAAGTCACTTGTTAAATAAGAGTAGGTATTACCCTCTCTGGCAATCAAAGCAGGCGGTGAGATGTTCAAACACCAAACGGGCACCTCTTGCAAGGCATCAAGTCTGCAGTAACCACACGGACTTGTGTTCGATGCACAGTCAGTGACATGTTTTTAATCGCCAGAAAGGGTAAACCCTGTTATTGTTTTTTCCACACTTTGATACTGGAAAAAAAGGACCCATAATATGAAGTCCGTTGTTATTGTTGAGTTGTTTGCAGTCCGAGCTTTACATCTGATGTCTGGTTGAAATAGATATAGATATATAAAACATATCTAATTATTTTATATCTAATTCTGTTCAACCGCGACACCAAAAGAGACGGAGAGAGTGTCAGGTAAGACAACGCGTAGTGATGATGTTCATGTCACAGCGGCCCGGGAACCGCCAAACGTACGAGAGAGAGAGAGAGCACACGTGTCGTGGCTCTACCCTTATATATGTGAACATAAGACTAATAATTTAGTGTCAATAAAGATTACCAGAACTGCACGCGACAAGATGCGGACGCGGGAGGGACGGGTTCGACACCTGTGCGTCTCGCTCACCTGTGCGCCCTCGCTCGGGCAATTTGCGATGCACTCCTCGGGACTCCTGCCCAGGGCACTGCCCCAGCACGTCGGAGAGACAGGGGGAAGAAGCGATTGTCTCAGAACTCAAGAGGCCACGCTATTGTCTCACAACTCAAGTCACCACGCTATTGTCTCAGAGTGGACCTTGCAAGGTGGGTAGGAGATGACGGGCCCTGTGATTGATTGGGGGTGATGTCAGGGTCGGATTAAGGTTCTTGTAGGTCCGAGGCGCTTCTGTTTCATAGGACTTCAGTGATAACTTTACAACAATTGATAATGCTGTTGCTACCGCACGTCACTACCGCCACTGTTACTCCGCTTGTTTCGCACGCGATAACTTCGCCCAGCCGCTGAAAAGATGTCATTACTGCTGACACGCTCATCATATTAGTTAGCCCGTGCCCTAATTCTATGGGAGCGTACTGTGTTCCGCAGATAAGCAGATTTAATTTTTAATTATTGAGAGGAAAAAACGTAAGTCTACGTATATTGTAGGAAGATATCGTGGTAAAAAGAAAATTGTCTTACATACAAACAAAAAAATATAGTCATTTTTTTTCGTAGGCCCTTCCGTTTTCGGAGGCCCGAGGCATAGTGCCTGCTGTGCCTATTGGGTAATACGGCCCCTAGCTGGTGGCCGTGGGGGGTTAGAGGGATGCTGGGCCCCTTGCTGGGTTGGGGCCCAACTCGGTACGCCCGAGCGAGCATGGTTGGCTACGTACGGTGCGAAAGAAAGGGCAACTTACGTACGGTACTTACATACATGCCCCCGGGTGCGCTTGTAGGTAAATAGAGAGAGATAAGCAGACGATCCGTCTCCAACCACATTTGCGACATCCAGTGTCTCATCAGCTGTGTCTGGGTGGGCTTGAATTAGGCGCTGCTGACACTTGCCAGGTGTTGGCAGGTAAGGTGCCCAGAAGGCTGTGTGGCCGATGGGTTTAGTAAGAAATAATTAGTTTGAACGTGCGTGGAAACTGTATATATATCTAGATGCATTAAACACGGTTGCTGAGCAGAGGGCCCAAAGGCCGACAACATCAAGCGGCCAGCAACATACAGCACTATCACAGATGCAGTCTACAAGAGTGTGACCCATTTTGATTATTTTATTGTTATTATTTTTTAGAAATATAACTATTTTTTCACTTTATCTACGTGACTTCACCGAAAGACCCAAATAATATGAATTTCTGCAGTCACGAAAGCTTTAAGTAAAAAAAAATAAAGTTCAATCGTAGTTTCCTGCGGACCGTCAATCCTCAGCATCGTTTTAAGAGCCGCTCGTGCATTAATAGCGATGGCGTCTTGTGGCACAACTCGTAACTGTCACGGTTCAACGGAACCACTTCCCACGGGTCTTGGGGACCACAAGTGACCCAGGAGCCATCGGGTTAGGAACCCACGGGTTTAGCCGGGTGGCGGTGGTGGCGGTGGTGGTGGCTGCGCTGCACGTGACTGCCTGTAATCCAACACTGTGGCAGCAGCAGCAGCGAGGGTTGGTATATTGTCGCACAGATTCGGTGGGTGTCAAGGAGGAACTGTACCCTGGCCCGCAAGGAGAGAGTGGTCCAGAAAAGTGCGGAATAATATAATCTGTCCCTTCTGTATGGGATCGAGTGTTGCTCCCTCGCACGCGCAACTTTGATCTGAATGCTCTGGTTTCCTTCCACGCGTATAAAAAATGATCATCGGTTGCAAAGATCTGAATATATATATGGAGGGCTGCAGGGTTTTGACAATTGACGCCGCTGCCTTCTAGCTCATCTGTAGTTCCTCAGCGATCGTGAGATGCACATTTTTACGGACGGCGCGATATAGAAAAGTGAACATCATCAGCAAACATCACAACCACTGCGTTAAATAATTCACATTCGGGAAGAAAATGAACTGCAATGGGTACACGGTCGTGTCATTGGAAACCGTGAATTTGATCTGAAATGGCGTTCTCGACGGTATTTTTAGACATCGGGGAAAAGTCTACTGTGAACACTGTGTCGTGGGGTCTGCAGGAGCACGCGGAATCCATCTCAGGGGGAGAACGGCGGAGGGGGAGTAAGTGATACCTAAGGATCAATCAATTGGCACTGGGGTGGCGAATCTGTTTTAATTGGTCTCTAAGGGAACATCCGGTCACTATTTTTCGAAACTTGGAACCTGACCAAGTCTCAGTGCCCCTGCCTACGGTGCCCTACAATTTTGCACCGTTTCCCTCTGAAAAAACGAGCTTCGTTGGCTTCAGCGGGGCTCTTCCAGTGCAGATCGATCGGCTGTGGGTGCGATTCGCGTTGGCGTAGAGCATGTTTAAGAAACGAGCGAGTGACTTATTCCAAGATGAGAGCAGTACCAGCAAGGGGTCTTTGTGGGGGCAGGGGGGTGAGGAGCGTCGCTGTCAAGTCGACGATCGTCATCCTCACGAGGCTGCGGCGCAGTTTCCCGGTACGAATGTGCGCGGTGACACCGGCGTGGGCGACCGGCAGATGTTTGCGGTATCTTGTCTCCAGCCACGCGTGCTGTTGCTCGCCACGCTCAGGAATGCGTGGGGGCACTCAGGCTTGTACGCAAATTAACAGTTGGAACAACGCGTCGATTAATGCGGCGGTGGTGGTGGTGGCCGTGGTGGTGGCCGTGGTGGTGGCCGTAGTGGTGGCCGTGGTGGTGGTGGCCGTGGTGGTGGTGGTGGCCGTGGTGGTGGTGGCCGTGGTGGCCGTGGTGGTGGTGGTGGCCGTGGTGGTGGCCGTGGTGGTGGTGGCCGTGGTGGCCGCGGTGGCTGCCTGGAAATCCATCACCGTGGAGGCAGCAGCGAGGGTTGGTGGATCACCGCGAGAACGTCGCGAAAATTCCTTCCCCGCGGGCGTCAGGGTAGTGCCCGTACCCTGGCGTGCAAAGAGGTGGTGCAGCAAAAGTGTGTAACGCCACGTGCTTCCGTAAGTGTGAGATCGAGCGTTTCCCCCTTGCACGCGTGGGTTTTTCTCCGGGCGATCCGGGTTTTTTTGATCCCCGCCGCATGCAAGCACTCGTCATCCATTGGCAATGAAACACCTTCCAACACAGAGGAGCGCAGAGCTCGGGCCAATTTGTTGGTGGCGCCGTCTCCTCGCCGCCCGGGCTGCTGCCTTTCTCGCTCGTCTGTGCTTCCTCCTCCTCGTACTTCTGAGTCGTCCCCTGCCCCCCCCCCTCTCTTCTAGAGCGAGCGAACAGCGTGCGGCGGTGAGTTACAAATATAAATTGTTATTTTTATTGTTAGTATGCTTCGATAACTAACGATTCTTCTGCTCTTGGATCTGCGACCTTGAAGTGGCAGATCCAAGGAGGCTCGGTGGTGGGAGCCGTTCTCCCCACCACCGCCCTCACCCCCTTGAGACCTCGACAACTTGGTCTTGTATGATATTTACCCGAGAAAATACAGTGAATATTTATTTTTAATTTATTTTAATCTTGGGAACCTATTGAAAAAGTTTCGTGACCGCCCCCCACCACCCCACCCCGCCATGGGGAAGTGTGTAGTTCCGCCCATGTCGTCACCTCGCAGAATGTCTGAATCGATGCGGTTGGTTCCAGTCTGGTCTTGCGCGTGCCTGCAAATGTGGTTCAGGAGCTCCGGTAGGGCAACACCGACGTCTCGCTGCTGCCCACAACGAGGGGGCTTCAGCAGAGAACAGACAGACAGAGAGAGAGAGGTCGTGCCGTCTCGCCGTTACTCCTCGTCCGATTAGCACCGTCGTCGACGTAGTTCAACGTTCGCACGGACTCCGGCGGGTTTACGTTAAGGCCCATCAACGATGTGCATAAGATTCCCTTGGCTGTTGTGTGCAAAGAAAAAGGGGGGGGGGGGGGTGAGGGGCTCACGCCAAACTTAGCAGCCTCTAGAGGCGCTTTTGTTAGCGCCACACACGGAAGCTGTGGAACGCCTCGCCACTTGAAATGGCCCCATCTCTTTAAACTGAGCCTTCCCTCAGTAGTTTGGTCGGTTGCCCCGGTTCTGTTTTTGTTTCCTACTTTGCATGTATTGCTCATTGGGATCCTAGGACGAAATGCGCATTATACATTTGAAGTTTTATTAATGACTATTATTATCATTCAACATCAGCGGGGAGAGAGAGAGAGGGGGGGGGGCAGAGAGGGCGGTAGAGAGAGAGGGAAGGGGGTAAGGAGAGCAGAACGTGAAGTCTTTTGTGAAATCTTTCATTTAAAAAGGGAGGAGGGGGGGGTTACATAAAGCAAAGCCTTTAAAAAACCGAAATGATGAACGAAGCAAAGTGCCGACTACACCGAGCATCTTCTTGTTTCCTCTGATTGTTAAAGAGACAAATGCACGATATGGTGATGCTGCTGCATTGCAGTGCTGGACAGCCGCAGCTAACAACAACACTCAACACGTTGGTCATTCACACCGTGTGTGTGTGTGGCTTTGAAGGGGAAAAAATAATAGGCAACGTTTCGGACAACGGCCCTTCTTCATAACAAATAAAACAGCGCTATGAAAAAGGGGCCATTACACGTATTTATTTTTACTTTAAAGCCCACACGGTGCTATTGACGAACGCGTTGAGTGGTTGTCGTTGCTGTGAAGACAGATCACACTCATTTGAACGCGATCGCGACCCTGATCGTGACAATCCCTCAACTCGACCGCTGTTGTCACATTATTACGAGACTTGCGGACGCACCCTGAATATGGCAGCAGTGCCCTTTGCGTAACTAGGATCCTTTCCGGGGGGGGGGGGGTTATTTGACCATACTTCACCACTCTGTTGTAGCCTCGGTTGGTGAAGCCGGGCAGCGTAAGACATACGCGGGAGCATAGGAGTACCGTACAACAATATTTTTTACTGCGCGCGAATCCGTTTCTTAGAGCACGCAGCCTGTATATCAACGCCACGACCCCCACACCCACTGCGAGCGGGTTGGGGGGGGGTAGTGCTATAATCCAGCAGTGGATTAGTGACTGTACGTTTGCACGTGCAACCATGTGGGGGTCGTGTTGCTGAGGTTGCTTGACGGGGAAAGGGGACCCCCCCCCTCTCAATCAGCCCCCCCCCCCACACCCTGTTAGCTGCCGTGGAGAGAACACGAGGGCACGTCGACATTTAAACTGAAGCTGACGACGGGCGAGGCAACTCGTCCATATTTATGGATATTTGTTCTCCTCGAGCATCAAATTTAGAACCCGAATGCGCACTTCTCCCCCGTGACAAGTGGTCTTGCTCGGGAGGGGGGGGGGGTGTGCGAAATGTGTTTTCCTGTTGGCAAATAAATAAATGGGCCCTCTCTCTCGAAGCCACAGGGCGCTGTGCAGACTCGTCTCGGCCGTTGCCCCATCGTCGACGGGGCCCGTTGCGCAGCCACCAGTGCCACTCGCTCATCTGCGTTGGCCTCTGCCCATCGGCCACTGTTGCAGATGAAGGCCTCTCCGGCATGGGAGTCGTTTGGCCATACCTTTCTTCCCCACGCCGGCGGTGAAGTATGGTCACACGGCGGGGGGTGCGGTGGAGGTCTCGGACCAGATCGGATATCACTCGTCACTGCTGCCGATGGGTCAGCCGTGCTGTCGTCTGGGTTCGTAGAGCAGTGCGCTAACCGCTGCCCCACCGCTCCACCCGGCAATGCTGTAAGGTTACGTGATTATCGTCATCATTTCTCCATGGTCCATCCACTGCTGGATGAAGTCGTCACCGACCCAAGCCGTAGCCATCTCTCACAATCCTGCGATGCACCAATCCGCTCACAGCGCCTGCGCATGGAATTGATTCCACCGCTCCATCTCCGCGGTGGGCGTGCCCTCTAGGACGCATTCCATTCCTCGGCTCCCACTCCGTTCTGACCGTCAATTACGTGACCGATATATATATAAATAATGTATATATGTTGAATTTCTTTCCCACCGTACATAGCCAACCATGCGAATTGGAAGTGCCGGGAAGGACAACAAACTAAACACCAAAAGCAGTTCTAAAGGAATTAGTTTTCAATCTAGATTTCAAAGTGCATAGCTCCAGTGGTTTCCAAATTTCGTAAGAACATTGCAGACGGTCGCAGAAGCGCATCTGAAAGCGCGTGATGCAGTGGCCGTATTTACTCGACGGCGAGCCAAGAGCCGCTGCGAGGATGAGTTAGCGTGATGGTTTATGCTCTTTGATGAGATCAGCAAGATAGTGTGGTTCATTTGTGGTAAAATAATACTGCACGTATATACGAATGGGCGCCACAGTGGTGAGATGTTAACTACCTCGACTGGTATAGTGGAGGCCGTGGGTTCGATCCCGACCCTGGCGCAGGATGTACATTTGGAGTTTGCGTGTTCTTTCCCGTGGCCGCGTGGATTTTTCTCTGGGTCCTCCGTTTTCCCCCCACATTTAGAAACACGCGTTTAGAGTATTTGGCTGCAATACATTTCCACGTGATAAGCCACTTTGTTGAGCTATCATTTGTGGCCGGGTCAATTCTGAAAAAGAGCTAAATAGATCAGTGGGCCTTACCTAGTAAAATAAAATAGTTATAGTTTATAGAATATATATTTTCACACACAAAAAATAGATATTTTCAACGCAAAATCACGCGCACTTCAAATCGTCTGACAAAAACGCCCGCGATTAAAGAACCGCATCAATCGCCGCACAATTAGACGAACAACACCTGAGTTTGTTTGTAGCCTCGGAGAACGCGCGCGGCGTGGCACGGCTGTGACGAAGCAAGAGAGGTGGAACGGTCCGCGTGGTGGTGTCGGTGGAGTCTGGTGGTGGTGGCGGCGCAGGCGTGGGGAGCGGTGGCGCAGCGGTTAGCGCGCTGCGATACCAACACCGGCGACCCGAGTTCGATTCCCGCTAACGGCCACCAACACCAGCGACGATTATCTGAACTGGTCCTGGGCCTCCCCTAGGTCGACTCAGCCTCAAATGAGCAGCTGGTGCGGTGTCGAGTCAACATCGCCACTGGGGAGACAAAGGCGGCCGGGCGTGGTGCTGGCCACCCAGCCCCTCGTGTGCCGTTCCGGCCTTCATAGGTGCTACTCGCTGACAGCACTTGCCCCGACAGTCGGTTAAGGCTACACGGGGGATCTTTGTCTTTGGTGGTGGTGGTGCTGGTGGGTGGGGTCTCTTCTCTGCCCGAGGTGACGGCTGGGAGCTCCCCCCCACCCCTCTCAACGAGGGGGCCGCCACGACTCTTTCTGTGGCCCGGAGCGAGGTTTCGCAAGCGTTTCCCAGCCCTAGCCGGCGGGGGTGGGGGTTAGGGGGGGAGGAGAATTAAGGGGAGGGGGAGTTAGGGGGAGAGGGGGGGGGTCAGGGGGAGGGAGGGGGCTAAGGGGAGGGGAGATAGGGGGAGAAAGGAGTTAGCGGGAAGGGGGGGGGTTAGGGGGAGCGGGGGTGGGGGGGGTTAGGGCGAGTGGGGGGGGGGTTAGGGCGAGTGGGGGGGGGGTTAGGGCGAGTGGGGGGGGGGTTAGGGCGAGTGGGGGGGGTTAGGGCGAGTGGGGGGGTTAGAGGGAGGGGGGATTAGGGGGTGTAAGGGGGGTTAGGGGGAGCGGGGGGGTTAGGGCGAGTGGGGGGGTTAGAGGGAGGGGGGATTAGGGGGTGTAAGGGGGGTTAGTGGAGCGGGTTTCGGGGTGGGGGGGAACAGTTCCACGTTTTGATGTTCGCGGCTCTGCCGGGGGTGACGCCTCTTCTCGCAGTCGTCCTGTGACTACAAAGCCGCCTCCCTCACACAACCCCAGAGCCCCCCCCCTAGCTTATCACACCCCCCCCTCAGCACCCCTCTCTTACCAACCACCCACCCACCCAGCCACAACACCCATCACCTCCTCCTCCTGCTGCTCCTCTCGCCCGCCGCTGTCTTCACGCCGCTCGACGCCGAGTTGGAGGAGGTGGAATTGAGAAGTCGCCTGGCGGCCAGGCGCAGGTTCCACCCCGCGCGCTCGTCCGTTCTCGCCTGCTGCTGCCGCGCCTGCCAATGGACGAGTTGGGGTGCAACGCGAACGGGTGAGGCGGGCAGATGGGGTGGTGAGAGAGGGGAGATGGGATGGTGAGAGGGGAGTTGAGAGTGAGAGGAGAGCTGAGAGTGAGAGTGCAGCTGGGAAGGAGAGGGGCAGCTGGGTGGTTAAGAGCGCTGGGAGTGAGAGGGGAGCTGGTCGGAGAGGGCATCACCACCTCAGGTCCCGCACGTGCTGCCTGTGTGGTTGGACTCGTCACGTGGCTTGAGTGTATCCACTGCTGCATGAAGGTCTCCAGTATCGGGTTTGCCGGTCCTGACGGTTGCTCGACCATACTCCACCGAGGGCCACTTTAGCCATCGCTCGCCACTGATGTTCGCCGCTGGCTGGGCTCACGGCGAACGGGGCCACCGCTCCGCCTAAAACGCCGGCGGCGACGTGAACCAAGTGCGTGGCGCGGCTAGCGCGAGGTCGTTGCGTGGCGAGATAAAAGGAGTTCGCGTCTCAGAAGTAGGCAGCGTCGTTTACGCTCGTCGCATACATGAGGTCAGCCTCGCGTTGGCAAAGGCGCAGCGCCGCAATGACTGGGCTCGCGCCACTGATGGCGGAAGGGATTCCACGAGAGAGAGTGAGCGAGAGAGCTAGACGGCCCCTCTAGATTGTCGAGGATATTTGGCCTTCTCTTCCATGCTGGTGGCACATGCGTCTCGGGAAACGTTGTAGTACGAACATTCAGAATGATAGTCGCTTTGCAATGTTCCTATTGATTTGTGTTGTTGATGTATACATCGCAACACACATTGCCTGTGGATACACAGCCCTTATGCACGTGCCATGAAGAAGGGTAATTTCCCAGAACGTAGCCAAATGATAAATGTGTCCTCCTTTGGAAGACCAAAGTGCTATTGACACGGAATGTGTTGAGTGTTTTTTTCTTCCAAGTACTATCCAGGCTAAAACTCGGCTTAGCTTGTGAGATAATAACGAGATCGGGCGCATGCCGCGTGCGATTC